>NW_026585987.1:287209-568302 GCF_907164565.1 Psammomys obesus
AGGGTGATCATACGAAAATCTATACTCCTAAAGAAGCTAAACAACAAGGAAGACCCTAGGGAAGATGATCAAACCCTCATTCAGAAGGACAAATGTGATTGATATTAGAAGTAGGAGAAGAGAGGGAACAGGACACTAGACTACAACAGATGGCCTCTGAAAGACTCTACTGATTGAGGTAATGAAGCAGAGGCTGAGGCACATATTTGAAATTATTATTTTGTATTTTCTATGAGTATGAAGATTGCTCGAATTAATTACACACAAACATACACACATTCTGTAGGATATCTGTGCCCTAATTACTGTAATTACTGGCCTATAATACCATCAGAAATGTGAACCTCCTATAGCTTATATTTCTAAATTATCCCATCAAATATCACTTAATCAATGAGCATTTGAAGATTGTGTCTATGCCATACGTAGCTATACCATATTATTTATACATTTAAGCATTATTTTCATGGACCATTCAGTGCTTAAACTCTTGCACATAAAGTTTTCATGTTTACATATTAGTCTCAAAACAAATTGTTCACCTGCGATGCTTCCACTCTGAAGGAATGCACAGTAAGATATAACTCAGTGAAGATGAGCATTTTCCCAGAGTGTTTGACTTGAAGCAATACTGCAGCCTTCCGCTCAAACAGCATCACTGCAGCACAAGTGCCTTCTGCTTCTCCACAAATCCGCTACTAATGAGAAAAAAGCCTCATACAAGTTCAGAAATGCATTCCAGTACCTACTGGAAAGTGACTTTAAAAGATATGGCACTGTCAATAGAAGCTGATTTTGACAACATCTGAAAAATGCAAACTTGTTAATAATCATGTCAAATCAATACTGTCTTTTGAATAAGCTTAATGTTCCCCTTTCTTGCTTTCAGGCTTATTCACATACACATATCCTGCCCTTTACTTCTTCAACAACCAGGGACCAAACAATTCTTTCTACTAGAGTGAAGAACTTTGAATTTAGAGATTCTTTATAATAACTTCTCAAAGAGAAATTTTGGTTAGGTTAGGGTTCTGGGTGGTGAGTTGGGGAGGGTTGTTTCACCCATATCTATGTAAATATATAAGATAGAGTCTAATACTTAATTCACACAGAAAAGCAGAGATTAGATTTGGTAAGTTGCCCTAAAGGTAGGTACTTAACACAAGTTTTTCTTCCCATTCTCTGAGACCTTATTCTAAAAAAAAAAAAAAAAAAAAAAAAAAAAAAAAAAATGTAATTATGCATTCCTTCATGTTTTGTTTACACAAGGTTTATTCATATGATTCTTAAATTGAAACTAAAATGTCATATAAAATGTGATGCCATTCAGAGATCTTTTTAATAGAAGTTCATTTTCTCAAATGCTTGTGGCAACTAAAATAAGAATTTACATCTATAGGCCTGTTTGCTTATAATTTAGGTTATAAAAATGGAGAATTTAAATATTCTAGATCATTTGATTACACAGCACATTTGAAGTTCTAAAATATTGATGTTTTTAGAAATTAATAACCATAGGAGTACTTGTACAATATTTTAATAACATACATTTACATAGATTATAATATCCCACATAGAATGTGACATTAGGAAATATCATCATGAATTTTCTTTCCTCTAAAGCTACTTATATCTTCATATATATGAACATATATATTGTTTGTATAAATATGTATGTTTGTATATAATATGTATGTTTGTACAATATACATATATATATATATATATATATATATATATATATATATATATATGTTTTCTGGAGTTGGGATTGTTTTAGTTATACAGAGAATTTTTTACATAAACAGCCTGAAGACCCACTTGTTAGAGCATGGGAGCTTTAAAAGCATGTCAAGCCTGTAAGATGGTCTCTAATGAATTTATACTTATGTTTAACCTTTAGCAGATACTGTTTCCATGCTTGAGCACTTACTGTATGATGTTCATGTGCTAACAACACTACAGTCCATAAATATATGAAAATGAAGCAAATTACACAAATATCTATTCAAATTTTTGTAAAATTTTGGTAAACAAAGTGATTGTATTCTGCCATTGAAGAGTATTGTATAATTTTCTTGGAAGTGAATACTGTTTTCCAAAAATGAGAAAAGTGGTTAAAAAACTTTAAAGATGTTCAATTGTCCTCAGCCACTGGGGAACCGTAATGCATTCCACTATATGGAATCTATATTTGACACTGCTAAAGTTGTTAAGAATCTGATACTGGATAGAAAATGGGTCCTAGGGGGAAATCTACTACTGCAATTCTTCTAAAAGAATACATCAATAATAAGACTCCTAATGACATATCAATAAACCCACATACCAGTACATTGCTCAACAGACAAGCCTCTTCTAGGAGTAGATGAAAAAGAACTTAGAAACATCAAGTGCTTCATGTGCAGAAGCAGAGACTTTGGAGAACTACTACTTTTTAAAGAATACCTGTAAAGGCAAGAGGCCACTCCTTTTTTTAATTATACTTTATTTAGTTTGTATTCCCCCTCTAGTTCCCTCCCTCCTCCCCTCCTAATCCCTCCCTATCTCCTCCTTCTCCACACACTCCCCTCCCCAAGTCCACTGGTAAGGGGGGGGTTCTTTCTCTTCCTTCTGATCCTAGTCTGTTAGGTCTCATCAGGAGTGACTGCATTGTCTTCTTCTGTGGCCTGGTAAGGCTGCTCCCCACTCAGGGGGTGGTGATCAAAGAACAGGCCAATCAGTTCATGTCAGAAGCAGTCCATGTTCCCATTACTATGGAAACCACTTGGACATTGAACTGCCACCGGCTACGTCTGTGCAGGGGTTCTAGGTTATCTCCATGCATGGTACTTGGTTGAAGTACTTGGTTATTTATCAGGAAAGACTCCTGTGCTCAATTTTTTTGGTTCTGTTGCTCTCCTTGTAGTCCTCCTGTCCTCTCCAGATCTAACTATCATTTCCCACTTCTTTCATTAAGTTTCCTGCATACTGCCCAAAGTTTTGCCATAAGTCTCAACATCTGCTTTGACAGTCTGCAGGGCAGAGCCTTTCAGAGGCCCTCTGTGGAGGCTCCTAACTTGTTTCCTGTTTTCTCTGCAGTATATAATTATGACTTGTTTCATAAACAAAACAAGTTTAGTTTATTAAACAGTCTAACATATGTACTTTTGTTTTTCAATGTAAAAGACAGAAAAACTCTAAAGCTTTCTAGACAATAGATGAATGAGAAATTGTTTAGTTTGTAATTGGGCACAGTTAGATCACCGTAAAAGTGGAGGTGTGTAATTTCCAGAAGAGGGTGAATGGGAGCATATCTATTAAATACAATTATGTCCCTTGGGGGGTAACAACATTTTCATCAGAAATCATAAACTGTGTAATAAAACCCCCTGAGCCAGGTATAGGAATCATTCTATGAGGTGTTGGTTAAAGGAGCCCAAGAAACCACAAGACAATACTGGATATTGCCATGGTTCTTGATTTTCTACCGGAAATTGTTAGCAAAACCATATTCCTCAAGACACCACACACTTCTGACGGAGAGCTTGACAATGTGTTTTATGCTTTATAGAATTTACATATCTATCTGTATTTGTAAACATTCATAATAATAATATGATTTTATGGCCTTTTTATTAAACCTTTGGGTTATTTATCACACCTTCCTTTCTTCAATCTTCATTTGTGTAGACCTTTCTTATCTTTCTCAGATATAGACCAAAGAATCAGCCCTAAACACTTGAACATATGTGAATAATAAATGAACCCAACAGGTCAGCAGTTTACACTTATCAATGTATATATGAATGTATATATGTGTGTGTGCACATATGTGTGTGTATGTATATGTGTGGGTAAAACAACAGTTGAAGAGTAAGAGGTCATACGTTAGAGAAGGAGTGACAGTACGTGGAAGGATTTGGTGGGAGGAGGTCAGTGATGCAATGTAGTACTCCAGTGTGCAATTTTGAAAAAAATATATTAAACAAATGTAAATACATTCAGAAAATGAATTTATTTAAAACCTTAAAATATGTGCTTCAAATTCATACTAAAAATAGTAACCTACATTTCTTATAGTCTTTTCCTACTAAATATTCGTACATATATTCAATAATTTCTATAAAGAAACAAAGCAGCCATTAAATTAATTTACCTACAGTCATTAGGAAAAAAAATACATACACATCTTACTTTGCCATAGAAATTGCCCACTTTCACTACTAAACAGGAAACAAAACTGTGGCAATCGTGTAGTTCATGGAAATATGTCATCTGTTCAGAGGAGACTGGAACCACAGTCTAACGCAGATAATAATGCTCCAATACGGAGCTGAGTTCAGTCTGCTCTAATGTTTATGACTGTGGTAACATAATCCTGCAAAGGATAAAGGGAATCATTTGCAGAAATCACAAAATTTTCATAAATAAATTGATCCCAGCACAAACTCTAAACAGTATTGAGATTGTTCAAACATATAATAACTCTAGTCAAAAAATGTGATACAAATGTGATAGAGGGGGTGGAGTTTCCCAGTAGAGAAGGCTAAGAAGTATCTGGAGATGGATTAACAACATCAATATATAAATACAAACACTTTCAAGGGAATTTTTTAATAACTAAATAAGTATATTAATTATTTTTTCAATCAAGCAAATTGGTAATAAACAAAGAAAAACAAACACAGCAAAAGGAAAAATATACCAAAGAAAACAGCACAAAGGAACTGGAATAAAAACTATATGCATGAATGATGAAGTTATTTAGACAAATATTAACTTCTGATGTAGTTAATAAATTATAGAATTATACTGATTTTTTTAATGATACTTATATGTGATTATACACTACCTGGTACTCATAGAGAAGACTGAGTGAATACTGAAGTTGAACATGTTCTCATTAACTGTAAGTAGTGACTAACTGATAAAGGTAACAGAAATAAGAGTAACCAATAGAGAGCTTGCATAGTAAAAGTAGTTTTAACTCTTTATTCTGCACTCATATTTTATAAACTTAATATTTCTCAAAAATAGGTCAGCCTGAGAAAATAAGGTTTTCAATAGTTAAAGAAATCGTGTGTTCTCATGGGAAGAAAAAATAAAAAACAGTTCTAAGGGAGACTGGATAAGATAAAAAACCAAAATAAGGAACATGTTTATGTATACTGGAGGAAAACAATGTGTGATATATACATTCTAAGTTATTAAGCTAAATTATATTAATTTTGAAAAGAAACTAAAATTTTTGAGCAGTGAACTTGGATATTTACATAAAGTGAATTTGAAAGTATAGAACTAGCAGCCTGTCTTTTCCATGTTTTTTATTTAACTGCTTCTAGAGGCTTGGGTAAAATAGAGAAACTGTCTAAATTGGACTGGTACTTGGTCTGGAAAATTATTGATCTATTCTAGAAAAACACAAAATTTTAAAAATATTATTTGGTAAGAAAATTTAAGGAATATTATACAGTGTTTAGTAAACTTGATAGGCATTTTAACATTGTACAATCTCCATTTATAAGCAGGTATTTACTTATTTGGGAAATGACATGTGAAGATCCTTAACAGTAGCAGATTGAAGTTCAGTGAATGCTGTGGTAACTGACAAGTGTTATGACAAATTAATAGCACTGCATGTTACTCGGTAGCAGGAGCTACAAAGAATAAAATACTAAGGTGAAATGGCACTAAAGTTGGAAGCATAGATTGAGAGGCTGATATGAAGAAATGATTAAGATGTCAATCGAGAAGAGGCTCCTGCACCCCAGGTGCCACACAGCACAAGTAGCTTGTACTACTACCTGGGTCATGGTGATGTCTTGGCCATGACAGATATGGCCCAGCCCCTCTATACTGCTGGTTGGGGAGCTGTCCCTGCACCACACCTGGACAATTATGGAGTGCTGGTCTTGGTGGTATAGGGGCAGGATAGTTGGCTTCTGCGAGCATGAGAACAGGAGAGCTGGGCATGTCTCTTACTCAGTGCGGGAGAACTAGCCCTGGTGGTGTTTGTTTAGGAGATGAATGAATGGGGAGAGCCAGCCCTGCTCATTGCTGGTTGCAACAATCAGGAGAGTTGGTCCCATACTTCAGTTGGACAAGAGCTGGACCCGTACTTCAATTGGATAAAGCTGGAAAGCTGGTTGGTTGACCAACTCAGCTACCACAGAGGCTCAGATTGAGGGGTTTATCTAGCACATCCTAACACCTACCAAATCTGCAAACTGCTAGAGCATATGAAGGGGCTAGTCCTACAGAATGAAGCTACAGGATCTCCATGACACAAGGCAACAACAGGAAATCTGAAAGGAGTCCCGGTGAGGATCCAGTATTGATAGTAGAGCAGATCCCAGAAGCCTCAAACCAGACAAATAACTCATTGCTGTTGAACCCTGTTATTAAGGTCAAACTCTAGCATTACAAGATAGTGCCTGAACTCGGTGCTAAAATGATGGACTCCCGTTCTCAGCTTTGTTCCCTCCTCTCCACCTGATCTAGGGACACCCCAGATCTTCTACGGAGTGTCACATAGCCCTCAGAGAAATTACAAGCCCAAACATTTCCTGATAATAAAAAAACCATTCAGTGTGCACCTGGAAATTTCTAGAAATACCCTCCATACTAATGAATAAGCTCACTCCCAAATCTATAACATCTGTGAAAATTTGGGACACATGAAAGTACAAGTTCTGCTGTTCCAAAGCTGTAGGATCTCCCTGACACAGGGCACCAGTGGGATAAATTGATAAAGTTCCCATGAGAGTGCAATACTGATGGAGTCACAGAAGCCAGAGATCTCAGACCAGACCAATGACCAATCGCAATGAAGATTTGCAAGCAAAGAAGTGTGGACAGTGGGATTCACTGTGAAATACTACAGCTTCCACAATGAGATACTTTCTATGCATTGTTTGTTCAAGTGTGTTTTATTTGGGGGGGGAGGGGTTCCAAGGGTAGATATGCGGAGATGAGCATGACAAGGGTTCATGATAAGAAACTCTTAAACAATCCATAAAAAGTTTTTTTGTTGTTGTTTTGTTTTTGCAGAAAATCAGCAAGCAGAAGTGATATTCAGAACATGGAGCTGTCCAGTCAAATGAGCAGTACTTCCACCTTGCAAACACCAATCTCTTGGTTGCAGTTGTTGCCAGGAAAGGACAATTAAGTGATGTTTTTCTGGTAACAGTGATTCTGGAGAGTCAGGCCATCAGGTAGCCAGAATGATGCCTGTGGGAGATTGAGAACTACAGCAGGTCCAAATGGCGAGCAGTCCAAGTACCAAGTACCAATGCCCAATAATGAACAAGGGTACCAAACAAGGAAATGCTAAGTGAAATAAAAAGAATAACCAATAATCTGCAATGTACCCCTACCAGCATTAAGGGTGGAGAACAGCATTAATTCCCAGGTAATCCAGTCAGTAGAATTAACTTTCTTATGGCTTACCAAGTTGGGTACATTAAAAGGAAGATACCTGGGACAAACAGCTTGCTGCTCAATAACCATGTGACCTCCTTTTTCTGAGCCTATTTTCTCATTCATAGCTAGTGACAATATTTGCCTAATAGGTTTGCTGTGATAATTACACTGAGAAAATAAATGTAAAACAATTATCCCAGTATATGAAACAAATGCTATCTTATGAAGCCAAAAATACATTTAAAAGAACCAATATGCATGTGAAAAATTTCAGCTGTCCTTACCAAGCAATAAAACAATCAAATTACTTACCTTATTAAAATGAGGCACTAACACTGATCCTCAATTACAGAAAAACACATAAAATATCTAAAAGTAGCAAGTGTATATTAAGAAATTACATAGCTGTGATAAAGTGGGAAATTCTGGAAATGGAATAAAGCAAATCTGCGTTTGAATAAACATAAAAAGCCACTGAATCTACAAGTGTGAAGATGAAATCAGTAAATCAGAAAGTTGATTTTCATTGAAATTATTACAGAAATAGAAGCATGGATTAACTCATGAATTCTATCAAAAAATAGAAGTCAAGGAAATTACTTGTGTAAAGGTTTGTTGCGGCCACTATGCCATTGATTAAAAACATAAAAAGTTTTCACTGATAACAGTGTATGTCAATGTGTTCTCTAAAAATACACTTGCAGAAAACCCTCCACAGATTGCACAGATCATCTTCTAAATTCATGGAATATGCTGGACATATACCACCAACAGTGTAAATTAATAAAAATGCACAACTATTTAAAGATATAAAAACAACCAATACATTTACAAAATAGTGACTGTGTGATGATATCAACAGGGCAAACATTTCCTAATGAATAAAATAAGACAATGAGAAAACTATGAGAAGCTACACTGAGGTAAAATTCTTCAAATTCATGAAGTAGAACTATGATAAACATAATGAAATCTACACACCTAAAGAAGATAATCAAGAAAGTGGACACAGGCGAAGGTGATTAATCCTCATTTAGAAAGACAAATGGGATGTGCATTGAACTTATGACAGGAGTCTATCACAAAAGGCATCTGAAAGACTCTACCTAGCAGTGTTTCAAAGCAGACACTAAGACTCATAACCAAACCCTCGGCAGAGTGCAGGGAATCATATGAAAGAAGGGAAATTAGTATGATATGGAAAGGATAGGAGCTCCACAAGGACCAAATATATCTGGGCACAGGGTCTTTTCTGAGACTGACACTCAACCAAGGACCATCTATGGATATAACCTAGAACTTCTGCTCGGATGTGGCCTGTGGTAGCTCAGTAACCAAGTAGTTTTCCAAAGTAAGGGGAACACGGACTATTTCTAATAGGATCTCAAGGGCAGGCTGTTTGACCCCCACCCCAGGGGAGGAGCAGTCTGTTAGGCCACAGAGGAGGACTTTGCAGCCAGCCCTGAAGATACCTGATAAAACAGGGTCAGATGAAAGGGGAGGAGGTCCTCCCCTATCAGGGGACTTGGAAAGGAGCAGGGAGGAGACCAGGGAGGGAGTGTGGGGTTGGGGAGGGAATGAGGGAGCGGGATACAGCTGGGACACAGAGTTAACAAAATGTAACTAAAAAGAAAAATAAAATAAAAATAAAAAAATTAAAAAAAAAAAAAAATTAAAAGGTTTAATTTATTTTAACATTCCTCATCATATGAAATGCTCTATTCTAAGATCAAAACCAAAGAAAACTATTATATTTAGACATTCTGGAGTTTCTAGCCTAGGCAATTAAATATTTAAAATAAAAGTACCCTTCTGAATAAGGATTGAGCAAACTTCCTACAGTGTTCCTTGTTGTTTAGCTTCTTTAGGCGTATAGATTTTAGTATGTTTAGCCCATATTACATGTCTAATATTCACTTATAAGTGAGTATGTACCATATGTGTCTTTCTGCTTCTGGATTACCTCACTGAAGATGATCTTTACTAGTTTCCACGATTTGCCTGAAATTTCATTTCCTTGTTTTTAATAACTGAATAGTATTCCATTGTGTAAATGTACCCAAATTTCTGTATCCATTCCTCTGTTAAGGGACATGTAGTTTGTTTCCAGCTTCTAGCTAGTACGAGTAGAGCTGCTATGAACATGGTTGAGCAAATGTCCTTGTTGTATAGTTGAGAGGGAAGATGCTCAGTCTTCATTCAAAAAGGCAAATGAAATAGACATTGGAAACAGGAGACTACAGGACACAGGACAGGAGCCTACCACAGAGGGCCTCTGAAAAACTCCACTGATTGAGGTATCAAAGCATAGGCTGAGCCTCATAACCAAAGTGGGCAGAATGCATGGAATTTTATGAAAGAAGGAGGAGGAGAGAGAAAGACCTAGAGGTACCTGGAGCTCCAAAAGGAGACCAACAGAGCCAAAAACAACAACAACAACAACAACAAAAAAAAAAAAAAAAAACTGGGCCCTGGGAGCCGGCAGAGACTGATACCCCAACAAAGAACTGTGCATGGAGAACACCTAAAACCCCTGCTCAGATAGAGCCCATAGACTCAGCCTCCAGATGGGGTTTCTAATAAGGGGAGCAGGCACTTTCTCTGGCATGAACTCAGGGGCAGGCTCTCTGATGACCTTTCCCTGAGGGGACCAGCTTCACCAGGCCACATAGGAAGACAATGCAACCAGTACTGATGAGACCTGATAGACTAGGGTCAGATAGTAGGGGAGGAAAATCTCCTCTATCAGCGGACTTGAGGAGGGACATAGGGGGAGAAGAGGGAGGGAGAGAGGGATTGGGAGTTGATTAGTGAGGAAGCCACAACTGGGATACAAAGTGAGTAAATTGTAATAAATAATAATAATAATTTATAAAAAATGCATAAAATAAAAGTGCCCTGATTGAACATAGAAAGTTTCATATATTGCTACAAATGGCATGTCTTTCTTTGTTTCTTTGTTTCTTTGTTTCTTTCTTTCTATGTTTCTTTCTATGTTTCTTTCTTTCTTTCTTTCTTTCTTTCTTTCTTTCTTTCTTTCTTTCTCTCTCTCTCTCTCTCTCTTTCTTTCTTCCTCATTTATGCACTTAACAGCCTGATCCAAGCTCCCTCCCTTCTCCCCTCCCTTTACCACCCTCATGCCCCTTCACTTACCCTTTTTTTTCCTCTCAGAGAAGGGGAGGTCCCCAAGGAGTACCACATGACACCTCAAGTCATAGCAGTATTAAGTATGCCCTCTCCCGCCGAGGCCAGACAAGGCTGCTTAGTTAGAACAAAAGGATCCAGAGGCAACAAAGTCAGAAACAGCTGCTGCTACCATTGTTAGGGGTCCCACATGTTGACCCACGCTCTTTGGTTTGTGGTTCAGATTCTGTGTACCCCCATCGGCCCAGGTTCGTTTACTCTATAGGTCTTCCTGTGTTGTCCTTGACCCCTGGCTACCTCTATTCTTCCTCCCACTCTTCCACAAAACCCCCAGAGCTCGGCCTATGGAGATGACCCTAGCTCATACTCCAAGTAGCAGAGATTGAAGAGCCTGAAGTTGCCACCTTCTGTAGCCAGATGGGACTTCTAATGGAAGGAGAACAGCAAATCACCCACAAAAGCTTTGACCCAAAATGAATGGAGCCTACAAGATGTGTTGGGATTAAGATGGAGCAGGGATTGAGAGAATGGGAAATCAATAACTGGTCTAACTTGAGACCATAGGTACCATGGAGAGAGCCCGCCTCTATTAATGATATCCTATTAGGATTGCATATAGGAGCCTAGCATAACTGTCTTCTGAGAGGCTTCAATTAGCAGCTGATGGAAACAGATGCAGAGATTCATAGCCAAACAAAGGGCAAGCTTTGATTAAGAGGAGAGCATACTGATTTTATTAAAAATTTATAAACACATTATTTTAAATTATCAATTTTTCTGCAATTAATTGTGTAAAGTAGTAATACTTCAAATATTGAAGGTATTAAAATATTTAAAACTTATACACATTTGATGGTTTTATAATATTTTAGATACATTTATTTATGTACTTTAAGTGAATAAATATTGCAGTACACTTTATACTTCACCTTTAAATGATTTAAGCAATTATACTGCTCAATTTTAAAGTTAACAAATGTTTAACCTTTGCTTTTCAATTTATATGTTTAATATCTTTACCCGTCATATATTGTTGACATATAAATAATTGTAGAAAAAAGAGGTTCATTATGACATTTCCATAAATATGCTAATGCAGCTTGATCACATTCAGTTTCATTCCATTATCCCCTCTCCCTTTCTCATCTGATGCACCTCTCATTATAAATATTACCACGTTCCTTTCCATGTTTGCATTAGTCTTCCTAGATGATATTTGTCTTAAACTTACATTTCCTTTAACAAAATGATCTCCAATTTCATTTATTTCCTGCAAATAACATGATACCATTTTGCTTTTTAAGAAAAAAAAAAAGATCATTGTTTATCTATTCCTAGATTAGTTTAGCCATTGATCAGTTGATGTTCTCTTATGCTGATTCCATAGCTCATCTGGTGTAAAATGTTTTGATAAAAAATGACATATAGTTGTCTCTAGAATATGCTTGCTTTCTTCTGGTATATACCCAGGAATTCTCTAACCAGGTCATATTATTTATATTTTGTTTCTATAAAGGTACCACACAGCCATGTGGACTGAATTTGGTGCCATTCCCTCCAATATACTAATGTTCTTTCTTTTACCTATCAGACTGTTATTTTTAATAAAGATTAATTTTGTTTGTCTATCTATCTCACTTCAACTTACTTAAATAATATTTGTAATTAAATAATTTGTCCTGAAACATTCAGATAAATCTGAAAAAGGATGTTGGCAAAATAAAGAGCTAGTGGACCTGGTACTTAGACCATATTACTATAAGTGTTGTTGTTATAGATTTCTAACACTTATGTATTGATAGCAGAGATCTTACCACTATGGGGATTTTTTATTTTACACCTACAAATTTACATGATGTTTTAACATATTGTAACTAAGTTGATGATATACATACTCAACAACTAATGAAAAAAAAAAGGCTATAATTTTGAACCAAAGAAAGATTATGTAAGAAGATCTAGAGGAAGGAAATATAAGGACAAATATTATAATTATAATCTAAAAAATAAATGACATAATATATTATTAGTAGCAATTTCATTTAATTAAATTTTTATTTTTATATTAATTAGTTTATTCACTTTGTAGCCCACCTATAGCCCCCTCCCTCATTCCACCCAAACCCACCCTCCTTCCCTCATCTCTTCCCATGCCCCTCTCCAATTGTAAAGGTTACTAAAGAATGGTAAAACATTAAAGTGTTTCATTTTGCATACATAACTTTCATTTTCTAACCCTCTTTGTATGGCTGGGAAGAAATCTGGCTTATATGATTTTAGTTCTTTGAAAAGCTTATTTTGACACTTTTCACCAAGGATGTCTACTGATGGTAAATTCCCTAAAGATTTACTTGTCTTCCAGAGTTTTTATTTACCAGCCATTTTTTATGAGTAATTTCTTTGATTTCTTTAGAAATTTAAATATATAACTTAACTCTTCTTTTTTCTCTGGTTTCTGAAAAAGAGTTTCCTAATATTTTTCAGGTAAAATTTTTATTTTTTCTTTTCTCCATGAAATTTTTACTATCATATCTTTCTCATCACAGTTTAACTTGGCGATACTGGTTCCACTAATTTCATTCCACCCATGAATTTCTGTTAGCAAAAAATAGTATGAAAGTTCAATGGTCAAAAGAAAAGAAAAGAAAAGAAAAGCACCAGTCACTAAAATACAGCCCCCCCCCACACACACACACACAGAGAGAGAGAGAGAGAGAGAGAGAGAGATGTTTGTGTTTATTTGCTTTTTTTTTTTTTTTACTTTTTTTAATGATTTATTTAATTTATGTGCATTGGTGTTTTCTTGCATATATGCTTGAGTACAGGTGTCAGATCCCCTGGAACTGGAGTTTTCAAAGGATGTAACATGCCATGTGTGTCCTAGTAATTGAACCCAGGTACTCTGGAAGAGCAGCCAATACTTTTTTTTTAAAATCCATTTGATATTTACTTTTTTAATTTTTATTTTTTGTTATTAGTTACATTTTATTAACTTTCTCTCCCAGCTGTATCCTGCTCTCTCATTCACACCCAATTCCATCCTCCCTACCTCATCTCTTCCCTGCCCTTTACAAGTCCACTGATAGGGGAGGAGTCCCCCTTTCATCTGACCCTGTTTTATTAGGTATCTTTAGGACTGGCTGCACAGTCCTCTTCTGTGGCCTACCAGGGCTGCTCCTCCCCTAGCTGGGTGAGGAAGTCAAAGAGCTGGCCATTGAGTTCATGTCAGAAACAGTCCCTGTTCCCTTTCTAGGGTACCCACTTGGATACTGAGCTACCATAGGCTACATCTGAGCAGGGGTTCTAGGTTATATCCATACATGGTCCTTGGTTGGAGAAACAGTCTCATATAAGACCCCTGTGCCCATACATATTTGGTCCTTGTGGAGATCCTGTCCTCTCCAGGTCATATTAACTCTCCCTTCTTTCATATGATTCCCTGCACTCTGCCAAAAGTTTGGTTATTTGTCTCAGTATCTGCTTTGATACAATGAGTCTTTCAGAGTCCCTCTGGTAGGCTCTTGTCCTGTTAGTTGTTTTCTCCTACATCGAATGCCCAACCCATTTGACTTTCTAAGTGAGGACTGATTATTTACCCCGGGTAATCTTTCTTGTTTATCTTCTTTAGGTGTATAGATTTCATTATGCATATAATATTTATAGGTCTAAATAAGTGAGTATATATCATATGTGTCTTTCTCTTTCTGGGATACCTCACTCAGAATGATCTTTTCTAGATCCCACTATTTACCTGAAAATTTCGTGATTTCCATTGTGTAAATATACCACAATTTCTGTATCCATTTGTCCATTGATAGATATCTGGGTTGTTTCCAGGTTCTGTCTACTACAAATAAAGCTGCTACAAATAAGGTGAGCAAATGTCCTTGTTGTGCAGTTGAGCAACTTTTGGATATATGCCTAGGAGTGATATAGCTGGGTCTTGAGAAAGCACTATTCCTAATTGTCTGAGAAAACACCAGATTGATTTCCAAAGTAGTTATACCAGTTTACATTCCCACCAGCAATGGAGCACAGTTCCCCTTTCTCCACAACCTCTCCAGCATTTGTTGTCATTTGAGTTTTTTATTTTAGCCATTTTGATGGGTATAAGGTGAAATCTCAGGGTCGTTTTGATTTGCATCTCCCTGATGGCTAAGGATGTTGAGTATCTCTTTAAGTGTTTTTCTGTCATTCTATATTCCTCTACAGGGAAATCTCTGTTTAGCTCTGGACCCCATTTTTTAATTGGATTGCTTGAGTTATTGCTTTTCAGCTTCTTTAGTTCTTTATATATTGTGGATATCAGCCCTCTGTCAGATATAGAGTTGGTGAAGATCCTTTCCCAGTCTGTAGGCTGTCATTTTGTTCTAACAACAAGGCCTTTTTCTTTACAGAGCTTTTCAGTTTCATGAGGTCCCATTTATTGATTGCTGCTCTTAGAGCCTGTGCTGTTGGTGTTCTGTACAGGAAGTTGACCTGTGTCAATGAATTCTAGGCTCTTCCCCACTTTTTCTTCTAACTGATTTAGAGTTGAGGAATTTCTTCTAACTGATTTTATGTTGAGGAATTTGATCCACTTGGACTTTAGTTTTGGGCAAGGTGATAAATATGGATCTATTTTAATTTATTTTGCATGTAGAAATCCAGTTGGACCAGCACCATTTGTTGAAGATGCTTTTTTCCATTGAATGGTTTTGGCTTCTTTGTCAAAAATCAAGTATTCATAGATGTGTGGATTTATTTCTGGGTCTTCTATTCTGTTCCATTGATTCACCTTTCTGTTTCTATGCCAATATCAAGGACTTATTGTTACTATTGCTCTGTAGCACAGCTTGAGATCAGAGATGGAGATACCTACAGCTGATCTGTTGTTGTACAGGATCATTTCAGAAATACTGGGTTTGATTCTCCATATGAAGCTGAGAATCTTTCTTTCAAAGTCTATAAAGAATTGTGTTGGTATTTTGATGGGAATTGCGTTTAATCTGTAGATTGTTTTGGCGGGATGGCCATTTTCACTATGTTTATCCTACCAATCCATGTGCACCGGAGAACTTTCCATCTTCTGATATCTTCTTCAATTTCTTTCTTCAGAGACTTTAAGCTTTTTTTTTTTTTTTTTCAAAACAGGTCTTACACTTTCTTGGTTAGAGTAACCCCAAGGTACTTTATGTTATTAGTCCTATTATGAAGGGTGTTTTTTCCCTGATTTCTTTCTCGGCCCTTTTGTCTTGGGTATACAGGAAGGCTTCCAATTTTTTTAGTTGATTTTGTATCCTGCCACTTTGTTAAAGGTGTTTATCAGCTGAAGGAGTTCTCTGGTTGAATTTTTGGGGCTGCTCATGTATACTATCATATCATCTGCGAATAGTGACACTTTGACCTATTCTTTTCCTATTTGTATCCGCTTGATCTCCTTTAGTTGTTTTATTGCTTTAACTACGACTTCAAGTACTATGTTGAAGAGATATGGAGAAAGTGGGCAGCCTTACCTTGTCCCTTATTTCACTGGAATTTGTTTCTCTCCATTGAGTTTGATGTTGGCAATAGGCTTGCTCTATATTGCCTTTACTATGTTTATTTATGTGCCTTGTATCCCTGATCTCTCCAAGACTTTAAACATGAATGGGTGTTGAATTTTGTCAAATGCTTTTATGGCATCAAAGGAGATGATCATGTGGTTTTCCTCATTCAGTTTGTTTTCATGGTGGATTACATTGATGGGTTTTTGTACGTTGAACCATTGTTGCACCTCTGAGATGAAGCCTCCTTTGTCATGGTAGATGATATCTTTGATGTATTCTTGGATTCGGTTTGTGAGTATTTGATTGAGTATTTTTGCCTCAATGTTCATAAGAGAGTTAGGTCTGAAGTTCTTTTTTTTGTTGTTGTTGTTGGATCTTTGTTTGGTTTATGTATCAAGGTGACTGTGGCTTCATAGAATGATTTTGGTAAAGTTCCTTCTGTTTGTATTTTGGAATATTTTGAAGAGAATTGCAGTTAACACTTCTTTGAAGGTCTGGTAGAATTGTGCATTGAATCCACCTGGCCCAGGGCTTTTATTTGGAAGAGAGACTGTTGATGACTGTTTCTTTTTCCTTGGGGGTATAGGGACTATTCATTCAATCTTTCTACCTGATCTTGCCTTAATTTTGGTAGATAGAATCTATCAAGAAAATTGTGCATTTCTTTTAGATTTTTTAATTTTGTGGTTATAGGCTTTTGTAGTACGACCTAATAATTGCTTGGATTTCTTCAGTGTCTGTAGTTAAATCCCATTTTTCATTTCTGATTTTGCTGATTTGGCTAGTTTCTCTCTGCCTTTTAGTTAGTTTGGCTAAATGTTTGTCTATTTTGTTAATTTTCTCACAAGTTTCTTCTTAAAGGCACTTAGTGTTATGAATTTTCCTCTGAACACTGCTTTCACTGTGTCTCATAAATTAGGGTATGTTGTACCTTCATTTTCACTGAATTCTAGGAAGTCTTTAATTTCTTTCTTTATTTCTTCCTTAACCCAGCTGTCATTGAGCAGAAAGTTGTTCAGTTTCCAAGTGTGTGTAGGATTTTTGCTAATTCCATTGTTGTTGAGCTCCAGCTTTAGTCCATGGTGGTCAGATAGAATACAGGCAATTATTTCAATCTTATTGTATATGTTGAGGCTTGCTTTGTGACCAACTGCATGGTCTATTTTGGAGAAGGTTCCATGAGGTGCTGAAAAGTAGGTATATTCTTTTGAGTTTGTGTGAAAGTTCTATAGACAACTACTAGGTCCATTTGATTTATGACCTGTGTAAGTGCCTTTATTTCCCTATTTGGCTTCTGTCTAGATGTTCTGTCCCTTGGTAAAAGTGGGGTGTTGAAGTCTCCCACTATTAAGGTATTGGGATTGATGTGTGTTTAAGTTTCAATAATGTTTCATTTAGGAATGTAGGCACTCTTGTATTTGAGGCATAGATGTTCAGAATTGTGATGTGCTCTTGGTGGATTTTTTTTCCTTTGATGAGAAAGTAGTGTCCCTCCTCATCTTTTTTGATTAATTTTGGTTGAAAGTCTATCTTATTAGATAATAAGATTGCTACTCCAGCTTGTTTTCTGGGTCCCTTTGCTTGGAAAACATTTTTCTAGCCCTTCACTCTGAGGTAGTGTTTACCTTTTTTGCAGAGGTGCATTTCTTGGATGCAGCAGAACGTTGAATCCTTTTTCTGTACCCACTCTGTTTATCTGTGTCTTTTTATTGTCAAGATGAGTCCATTAATGTTGATAGATAATAGTGACCAATGAATGTTAGTTCCTTTTATTGTGGAGTTCGTGGTCTTACTGTGGTTCATTGCTTATTTTCTTTTAATTTTCGAAGGGACATTATTTGTATCTTATGTTTTCTTGTGTATGTTTGTTTTCCTTGGATTGGTGTTTTCCTTCTAGTATCTTCATTAGGGCTGATTTGTTGTGTAGATATTGCATAAATGCAGTTTTGTCATGGAATATTTTGTTTGTTTGTTTTTTTTCCATCTATGTTGATTGAAAGCTTTGCTGGGTATAGTAGTCAGTGTTGGCATCTGTGATCTCTTAAAGTCTGCATGGCACCTGCCCAGACCCTTCTGGCTTTCATAGTTTCTGATGAGAATTTCGGTGTGATTCTGATAGGTCTACCTTTATATGTTGCTTGGCCTTTTCCCCTTGTTGCTTTTAAGATATTATCTTTGTTCTGTAGATTTAGTGTTTTGACTATGATATGACATGATGTGTTTCTTTTCTGGTCTAGTCTATCTGGTGTTCTGTAGGCCTCTTGTATATTTATGGACATCTCTTTAAGTTGGGAAATTTTTCTTCTATGATTTTCTTGAAAATATTTTCTGGACCTTGGAGCCTGGAGTCTTCTTTTTCATCAATTCCTATTTTTCTTAGATATTGTCTTTTCATGGTGTCCTTGATTTCTTGGATATTTTGTGTTTGGGACTTTTCTGATTTTACTTTTTCTTTGAGAGAAGTATCAATTTCTGCAAGAGTATCTTCAACACCAGAGATTCTCTCTTTTATCTCTTGTATTCTGTTGGTGATGCCTACATTTGTGGTTCCTGATCTTTTCTCTAAGTTCTCCAGCTCCAGGGTCTTCTCAGTTTGTGTTTTTTCTTTATTGATTCTAATTTTGTTTTCATGTCTTGCACCATTTCCTTCTTCTGTTTGAATGTGGATTCCTGTCTCTCTATGGTGGTCTCTATTTTTTGTTCATTTCTTCTTTATATGCCACTAATTGTGCCTCTATTTGTTTGGCTATATTTGTCCGTGTTTCTTTGAGAAATTTGTTCATTTCCTCTTTCTTTGCCTCCACGTGGTTAGCCAAATCTTTGATAGATTCATTCATTTCCTCTTGAACTGCTTTATTTGGATGGCTATTGCTCGGGGAGATTTTTTTGTTTCCTCTTTATGTGCCTCAAATAATTGGGTAAGCAAAGCTTTAAAGTCATTTTCCTGTGCTCCTGAAGAATTGGAGTATCCATCAATTTAAGAGGTTGCTGGTGAAGCCATAATGTCCTGATTTATGTTGTACATGTTCTTTAAATGAGCTTTGGCCATGGCTTATCTGTAACCTTCCCTGTTTTTTGCTGGATTTTGCAGTTCAGACTGGTCCCGTTTCTCTTCAGGGTCTGGAGAATTCTTCAGGAAGCTGAGAGAGGTCCTGTGGCCTCAGCGTATGTGCTGGTGCTTCAGCTGTACCTGTGGAATGAAAGTCTTTAGGCACAGAAGGGCAAATGTGTGTGTGTGTGTGTGTGTGTGTGTGTGTGTGTGTGTGTGTGTGTCTGTTTGGAAATGTGCGTGGAAGTTTGCCTTGAAAGACAGAGTGATAGAGATTGTTGAATCCTTGAGTGTGTGGGAGGTGCTCTGCCTTGCAGGCGTCTAAGGGGCTCCTTGTGCGTGTACTGTAGAGGTAGCAGGCTCTGGTGATAGTCATGGTGCAATTTCCTTATGCAAATTCCCTGAATACAGGTCCCTGGTATTAGGCTCTGTCTGAGATCCATTGTCGGACCTGTAGAGCAGGGACTTTGATATCCCAAGGGTCTGTCTGTTTCCCACAGTGGGTTTGTGGGGGGAAGGGTCCAATGCCTAGCCGCTAGTTTAGAAGAACCCTGGATCTGGGGCTCTACAGACACTCAAGGGCCCAGGAACTCTCAAGCAGGTAACATCGGCAAGGATCGGGGCTCTATGCTCTCTGATTTGGCCCTGCTTAGTCATATGCAGGAGGACTGACCCTCTCGGCCAGCTCATTGCTGCTGAAGCCACCAGGCTAGGAACTTCAGCTGCAGCTAGAGACTGGGATGCCAGTCCATATGCCTTCTGGGAACTCCTGGGAGCCCTCCACTGTGCTCTCCAGACTTGGGAGGCCAGGTGCCTGGTATGCCTAGTTTGTTTGTCGGGTCTGCTGAAATATGGTGGCTATATAACCTATTATCTACCACAGAGGATTTGAGCGGGTCTATGGTCAGTGTCTCAGAGACCCTGCAGAGTCGGTATGTCAGCTTGCAGATCTGCAGCCAATACTCTTCACTGCGGAACCATCTCTCCAACTCCCCTTTCTACCTTTGTTTCTTCTCTATGTTTGATTAGGATTTTTATATAAAATATACAAACAAAACTTAAAATTCAGTTAAAAACTATAACAAATTTAAAAATAAGTACAAACATGTAAATATATACCTTCACAAAATTACTATATAAATAGGAAATAAATATATGAAAATATAATTATCATATACCATGTCACTATTGAATCATGGGTTAAAACAGCAACTCAGCGAAACCTCATTATAATGGATAATATCCAAATCCATGGCAATAACAAATGTTGAGTGATGGCAGAAAAAAGCTTTAGTTGACTTCTGTTTACAATTTAAAACAATGTAACCCATTCACAGACCAGCTTTACCGTATTTTAGAATGTTAGATTCTAACCATATCGTATTTGCCAATTGCTCCCTATGTACTCAAACACGTGAAAAATTATATTTATAGAGATAGACACGTATAAAGTTATTGCAGTTATTACTCATCTTTATCCAATTAGACTACAAAATTATATTTACTTTATGTTTATATAGTATATAGAGCTTCCTCAAAAGTACTTGTATAAAATGATGTAAAAGTGAATTTTCAAGAAATATGAGTGCATGGAAATGTTCAAGTATTGAAGGCAGTTTGGAAAAATATTATATGTGTACAATTATTTAATATTCTCTAACATAGAAATAGAAAGGTTAGGGCAGCTAGGGGTTAAGGGGTGAAGGAGAAGAATAGATAGATTACATTAAATTTTAAAAACAAAAAAACTATTTTTACTATATTAATTCTGCCAAACCATGAGCATGGGAGATCTTTCCATCTTCTGATATCTTCTTTTAATTCTTTCTTCCGAGACTGGAAATTTTTTTCACACAAGTCTTTGACTTGCTTGATTAGGTTCACACCAAGGTACTTAATGTCCTTGTGGCTATTGTGAAGGGTGTTGTTTCCCTAATTTCTTTCTCGGCCCTTTTGTCTTTTGTATACAGGAGGGCTACTGATTTTTTTATGTTAATTTTGTATCCAGCCACTTTGCTGAAGGTGTTAATAAGCTGCAGGAGTTCCCTGATAGAATATTTGGGGTCACTCAGATATACTATCATATCATCTGCAAATAATGATATTTTGATTTCTGTCTTTCCGATTTATATCCCCTAGATCTCCTCTAAAAATGGACATCATACCAAAAGCAATCCAAAGATTCAATGCAATGTCCATCAAATTACCAACACAATTCTTTACAGAACTGGAAAGAAAAATTTTCACCTTCATATGGAACAACAAGAAACCCAGAATTGCTAAAACAATTCTCTACAGTAAAAGATCTTTAGGAGGTAGCTCCATCCCTGATCTCAAGCTGTAGTATAGAGCAACAATACTAAAAACTGCATGGTACTGGCACAGAAACAGACTGGTGTATCAATGGAATCAAATAGAAGACTCTGACATAAATCCACACAATTATGGACACCTGATTTTTGACAAAAATGCCAAAACCATTCAATGGAAAAAAGACAGCATCTTCAACAAATAGTGCTGGTCCAACTGGATGTCTACATGCAGAAAAATGCAAATAGATCCATATTTATCACCCTGCACAAAACTAAAGTCCAAGTGGATCAGAGACCTCAACATAAAACCAGACACATTAAATCGGCTAGAAAAAAAAGTGGGGAGTTCCCTAGAACTCACTGGTACAGGAGACAACTTCCTGAACAGAACACCAACAGCACAGGCTCTAAGAGCAACAATCAATAAATAGGACCTCATGAAAATGAAGAGCTTCTGTAAAGCAAAGTACACTGTTGTCAGAAGAAAACCACAGCCTACAGATAGGGAAAGGATCTTCTCCCACCCTATATCTGACAAAGGACTAATATCCAGTATATATAAAGAACTAAAGAAGTTAAACAGCAAAAAATCAAGTAATCCAATTTAAAAATGGAGTACAGAGCTAAACAGAGAATTCTTAATAGAGGAATATCGAATGGCAGAGAAACACTTAAAGAAATGCTCAACCTCATTAGCCATTAGGGAAATGCAAATTAAAACTAGCCTAATATTTAACCTTACACCCATCAGAATGGCTAAGATCAAAAACTCAAATGATAACACATGCTGGTGAGGTTGTGGAGAAAGGGGAACCCTCCTCCACTTCTTGTGGGAATCTAAAATTATACAACCACTCTGGAAAGCAATCTGGCTCTTTCTCAGACAACTAGGAATAGTGCTTCCTCATGATTCAGCTATACCTCTCCTAGGCATATACCCAAAACAGTCTCAAGTACACAATAAGGACATTTGCTCAACAATGTTTGTAGCAGCCTTATTTGTAATAGCCAGAAGCTGGAAACAGCCCAGATGCCCC
The DNA here is from genome assembly GCF_907164565.1 of Psammomys obesus. Lineage (NCBI taxonomy): Eukaryota > Metazoa > Chordata > Mammalia > Rodentia > Muridae > Psammomys > Psammomys obesus. Next base: position 309,684 of record NW_026585987.1, read on the forward strand.
TCAGTGGAGGAATGGATGCACAAATTGTGGTATATCTACACAGTGGAATATTACTCAGAAATAAAAAAAGAAAAAAAAATCATGAAATTTGCAGATAAATGGTGGGATCTGGAAAAGATTATCCTGAGTGAGATATCCCAGAAGCAGAAAGATTCACATGGTATACACTAACTCATATAGACATATAATATAAGATAAACCTACTAAAATCTGTACACCTAAAGAAACTAATTAAGAGGGAGGACTAAATTCTAAATGCTAAATTCCTATCCAGAAAGGCAAAGAGGATGGACATCAGAATAAGGAGAAAAGAGGAACAAGTCAGGAGCCTGGCACAGAGGGCCTCTGAAAGGCTCTGCCCTGCAGACTATCAATGCAGATGCTGAGACTTATGGGCAACCTTTGGACAGAGTGCAGGTAATCTTTTGAAACAAGTAGAAAACAGTAAGATCTGAAGAGGGAAGGAACTCCACAAGGAGGTCTACAAGGAGAGCAACAGAACCAAAAATCTGAGCACAGGGGTCTTTCCTGAGACTGATACTCCAACCAAGGAATGTACATGGAGATAACCTAAGACCCCTGCACAGATGTAGCCCATGGCAGTTCACTGTCCAAGTGGGTTCCATTGTAATAGGAACCGGGACTGTCTCTGACATGAACTGATTGGCCTGCTCTTTGATTACCTCCCACTGAGGGGAAGCAGCATTACAAGACCACAGAAGAAGACACTGCAGCCACTCCTGATGAGACCTAATTGACTAGGAACAGAAGGAAGGAAAAGAAGACCTCCCATATCAGTGGACTTGGGGAGGGGCATGCATGCAGAGGGTGGAGGAAGGGAGGGATTGGGATGGGAGGAGGAAGGGAAGGGAACCACAGGGAAAATACAAAGTGAATAAAGTGTAATTAATAAAGAATTACACACACACACACACATATATATATATATATATATATATATATATATAACAGCAAACCATTCTTAATGATATCATAACTATGGATAAGTATATTTTGAAGAGAGAGATTATATAGGAACTCATATTTGAGCTCAATATATTTTGTAAAGCCTTGAGATAATTACAATCAATTTAGAGACCAAAAAGAAAACCAGAATTACCTAAACATTGATGACCTACTAACTTTGTTTCAGTGACCAAAGGAAGCAAGCCATGTCTGAATTTACTGTACCAATATTCTCTTCAATGTGTATAAAATATTTTACCTTCAAATTTAAAATTTGAATTAAATATTCACTGTATTCTGTAGGCTTTCATTTTAAATCTTCAACACAGGATTGTTGCCTCTTTGTTAATGGTGAGGTCAAATGTTATTTCTCATTCTTTGAAGTCACTATTAACTGAAGATGAACTCAAATTTCTAACCCTTCTGCCTTCACCTCCAGAGAGCTGTAGCTGCAGAAGTTAACAACTGTGCTTAGTTTGTGTGATTCTGAACATTGAACACAGTGTTTTAGGCATTCGAGGAAACATTCTCCCAAATAAGTTCCACTACAAGCTCCATTTTTCCAAACATTTTTTCTATTTTTAAGCAACTTTGCTCATACTTTAAAAGGTCTTGAGACATTAGAGAGATGGCACAAGATTTAACAATTATTAGTTATTTTGCCAGAGGACCCAGATTCAGTTCCCAGCATCCACACAATAGCTTTCAACCATAGGTGAGTGAGTCTAGTTCCAAAATATCTGTCCTTTTCTAACCTCCCTACCATCCAAGGCAGACATGTGCAGGTGCATGTATAATGTGGGAACAGTATTTCACATAAAACAAAATAAATATTTGTTCTAAAAATTAAAAATTGCTTGATATTTATTTATACTCAAAATGTTATAAAATTAAGGTGATCTAAAATCTTATACAACTTTATATGGTCTCTCATTAATCATTTTTATATCTTTATTAATACAAATGTCATGCTATAGAACTATTTTTGAATTCTCTAATATACAGCTCTCTTATTAGTTATTATTAGTTCAGAAATACTGACCTATAATGTATAATTTTGTGTGGATGCATTTCATCTTAAATGTAATGTTTATGACTGTAATATCTTTGGCAACTTTATATGTTTGATTAAATTAATAACTTAATTTTCATGCCAGTTGGCTCAAACAAAATCAGAACTTTTTGTGACAACATGCCAATAGAGATGATTGTCCAGACTATTTTGATTAAAAGTTTCTGATCACAGTTGCATAATGGGTTGGCTGCTATGAATGTGATCTAGGCTAAATGAATTATAGTGCTTGAACTTAATCAGCTTCATCTTGTTTATATCCAGGCTCTACTCCAACTCATCAAGGTCATTTTGAATTTTTATCCAGCTTTTAAATGTGCTAATTGTCCCACCAAATTGGTGTCATCAGCAAATTTAATAAAGATACATTCTGGTTCATCACCCCAAACATTAATATTAAAAACATGTAATAGAAACAGAGTAAGTAATGACCCCTGAAAGTCTATACTGAGCACTTAAAATTTCAAAGATGATGTTGTACCATGAATCTCTTGACAACTTGATGTTTTCCTTTGGCTAAACACTTGATATGTTTTAATTTATTAAACCATCAGGTCATGTTTGCCTGTGGATAAAAGCTTTCATCAGATATTTTGAACTTTGAAATTTAAAGTAGGAATTCTAAGTACATGATATACTTCTGATATTAGCTCAATAGCAGTTTTATCTGAAGTACACAAATATAAATGTATTCTGCTTGCCATCACTTTCTTTCTGAAATGCAATCTCCAATGTTTTCAGCATCTTATCCTCACTGAAATTGTACTTCACCATTTTCCTACATCAGTGATCCATAGTCTCATCTTCCAATGCCTTGTAATTTTCCAAACCTCCTTCTCTATACACATACTTACATCATCATATTTTACTACTTTCTATTGAAATAATATTACAATATTTTAACTCACTTTGTTGGTTGCTTTACCTAATTAAAAAAAAAAATCTCTCAATGAGGATCTTATGTAATTTCAATATACCAACATAACTATGTTGTCTCTCAATATTAGTATTTCTTTTTTTTTTTGGTTGTTTAAATTTTATTTTAAATATGGCCATAATCTTGAATGCTCAGTCAATACTGCACAATAAATACAGAAGCATAAAAAAGTCAGCATCGATCACTTTAACTTTGGATAACCACTGACCCATTTTCCCCATTTTCAAATACTCATTAATTTTTTTGTGCAATCCTTTATACCTTGATGATGACCTCTTCTTGGACCAGTCATCTTCCCATCTTCAAAAAACTACTGTCTACTTTCTCCTCTGCTTTTGCTCCACTTAGCATGACTGAACTGATTGTACCCTTCCTTTACTAGGTCTTACGCCATCTTGACTGCAAACTTGTATTCTTCCATTCTATTTTCTGCATGCTTAGTTTTCCCTTATGTTGCCTTTTTTTTCTACAAATTGTAATATCTCCCAAATTTGTAAATTAAAATAACCAAAATGATCAAAACAGTAAAATTTCTCTTGAACATTTAATTCCCTCCACTTATAAGAAATAAATCTCAAACCAACATTCATTCTGTTTAGTCTGTAAACAGTATGTACATTTTTAGACTCTTCTGAATACATTTTACACTTTTAAGTAAGTGATATGGAATATCTATTATATAAAAATCAAATATTTCTCTAATAAACCTCAAGGTACACTTTTTTGAATCTTGACTGTGTATTTTTACTGATTTTGTTGGTTTCTTGGGACTCTTAAGACAAAGTAGAAGGCTTTCAATGATAATGGTACCACTTTATATTTCTGGAGAATCAGTTGAAAAAAATCAAAGCAGCAGTGAGTTTCATATTACTATATTCTTATTTTTTGAGTGTTTGTATTAAAATTTTCCTGTTTTTTTAAGTATACAATTCAATTTCTTTAAATCTAAATCAATCCCTGTAACCTTACTTTTATTTGATTACAGCCGATTGCCCAGAACCTTATTTTCTTTCTTAAAAACTTTTAAATTTATTTTTTCTTTATTATGAGTTATTCACTTTGAATTCCAGCATTAGCCCCCTGCCTTGTCCCCTTCCAATCCCTCCCTCCCTTCCTCTTCTCCTCCCATGCCCCTAGTTTTAAACTTATTTATGGCATCTTTATAAATATTACCCCTCTTCCTCGCTTGCCAAAGGTCAGAGAAGAGAAGGTGAAGAGAATTTTAAGAGCTAGAGGACAAGGAGAAGTGCTGAGACTGAGCAAAATGTGGCTTTTGAACTAATGAATACGCAGTATTTAGAGCTGCCTGTAAACTATGAGGACGAAACCTGAGCAAACACAATTCTGGAATGGATGCCCTTCAGGCTTCTAACTTAAATGAGGAGCTATTGGTTCTTGATAATTTCTTGGGCAGAAAAATTATTTTTCTTGAAAGTGCTTCTAGGACAGATGTCCAGTACTCCAATGGATGGATTCACATCAAACTTAATTGTTTATCAACAAATAAAATAGCAAAACCAATAAAGTTGAACCATTAGGGAACCATTGAGGAAAATACAGGGAATGGAAGGACATAAATGTTTATGTGAATTGATCATATGTCTCTGTGTCCATGTAGAAATTGCTCAGCCAGGTACATAAATTATAATTTTTAAATTCTTATTATTCTACAAAGCCAAATTTTAATCTCCTGGGTAGATATAAGGTTCATTAGATACTAATTACAAAGTACACTGATGGAGATCTGTCACTTTAAGCCAAACATACACCTTTATTTTCAGTTAAACTCAGTATATATCTGAGAAAAATAATACAACCACATGAAATATCTAACAATATTTTTATTATTATAAATTTTACTTCTGCTAATTAGCAACTCATATTCTTATACATACAGATTTTAAGGTCAAGTATATCTTTTAAAATATAACAAAACTTTGAGATTATGTCAATAGTTTGATATATGGTAAAAATTATTGTGAGCAATTTATTAACTTTGTAGAATTAAAAAGTAACATGGATGATTTAGATAAGTATCAGAAAAGTAGCTGTAGTTGGCATCCATAATATACAATATCAAAAAATATAAATATAAAAGTAGAAAATAGTTCAAATTCTCACTTTATAATATTTGAAGTATAGATAAATTAACAAAGTATGTTTCATCAGTAGAATAGTTAGAAATACCAAATATTTATGAAGTGAAAAGTTACACTTCTTAGTATCACAAATGTCCCTAAAATTACCCTGCTTAATGATATTACACGTTAGGCTTCCTATTATCTTTGAAGTTCAACCATTTTGATAAAACTACAATAACAGGCCACCTCACTTCACTTCATACACTTGTTAACAATTAACCACCAACAAATAATGCCTGAAGATGATGTGAACCAAAAACAAATGATGTACATGGCTGGTGAAATGTAAAAATTATCATTGTTTCTTAACCTTCTACAAGGCAGACTAACAGACGATCCAACTACAACATCCAAGTTATATACAAGAAAGAAATTATATGAACATACAAAACAGATATTGTTATGCTTAGTTGATACCCATGTTTTCTAAAAGTCCATGAATTTATATTTACAAAAGACATTTAATTGAAAACATGAATATATGTTTCAATGAATTTCAGAATGAGCAAATCTCCAAAAACATAAAATATTCAATCTCAGTTTTCTTTCTATTTCCATAGTAAAGCACCACGATAAAAACCAACTTGAGGAGGAAAAGATTCATGAAGGGAAGTCAGGCTATGAAGGAAAAGAAGCAGTAACCTTCATACAGGAATTGAAGCCGGAGCCATCACAGGAGGCTTACTCCTCATGGGTGGTTTATCCTGCTTTCTTACATTGTCAGGACCCCCTCACAGAGGTGGCCCAATCCAGTGGGTTTTCTGTTGTGTCAGTCACTAATCTGGATAATGCCCCCAACAAACTTGGCATATATAGGTCAGTCTGATGTAGACAAACTCCAAATTAAAGTTCTGTCTTCCAAGATTACTCCAGTTTGTGTCAAGTTAACAAAGCGCCAACCAGCACACAAGAAAACTAAGTGATATCAATCATTTGAAAACTGTCTTTCGTTACAGACAGGAAAGAATACAGATATGAAAGCCTACTTTACGGTTTTACACATATACACTTTAAATTATTAATGAAGTAAGCTTAAAACTTCATAAAAATATTCTGAATTTATAAAAGGATGTCAGAAATGCATAAAATTATTTTACATTCATCTCCAAACAAAGGACCATAGAAAATAAATCAGACAACTCTTCCTTCTAAAATAATATTCTGTCAAGTTCCGTAAAGAATTGTGTTGGTATTTTGATAGGAATTGCATTGAATCTGCAGATTGCTTTTGACAGGATGGCCATTTTGACTATGTTAATCCTACTGGTCCATGAGCACGGGAGATCTTTACAACTTCAATCTCTTCCTTAAGAGACTTGAAAAGTTTTTTTCAAACAGGTCTTTCACTTGCTTGGTTAGAGTCACACCAAGGTACTTTATGCTATTTTTGGCTATTGTGAAGGATGTAGTTTCCCTAATTTCTTTTTCAGTCCTTTTGTCTTTTGTATACAGGAGGGGAGGGGAAAGGATCTCCACCAGGAGAGCAACAGAACCAAAAAATCTGAGCACAGGGGTCTTTTCTGAGGCTGATACTACAACTAAGGACCATGAATGGAGATAACCTAGAACCCTTGCACAGATGTAGCCCATGGCAACTCAGTATCCAAGTGGGTTTTCTAATGATGGGAACAGGGACTGTCTCTGACATGAGCTCAGTGGCTGGCTCTTTGATCAACTCCCCCTTGAGGAGAGAGTAGCCTTGCCAGGCCACAGAGAAAGACAGTGCAGCCAGTCATGATGAGACCTGATAGGCTTGGGTCAGATGGAAGGGGAGGAGGACCTTCCCTATCAGTGGACTTAGGAAGGGGCATGGGAAGAAATAAGGGAGCAAGGATGAGACTGAGGGAAAGAGGGAGGGAGCTATAGCTGGGATACAAAGTGAATAAATTTAATTGAATAAAAAATAAATAAATTTAAATTAAAGAAAATTTATTATTTTTCCTTTAGGGTGTGAGTTCAGGAGATGTAGCTAGCCTAGCCCTTTCTAGGCTGTAACACTTGGGTGATCTAGGCAGGGTAGTTCTGGCATGATGGCCCTGGTGTTCTGGTGCAGGATTGCTGGTGGCCTCGACAGCTCAACTAACACCCAGGCTCAAGTTCAGGACTGTGTGTTAGCTCATCCCAACATCCCCCATCCTCGACGGTTAGAGCACATGAAGGGATCTCCATGACACAGGGCAACAAAAGGATATCCTAGAGAAACCTAAGTGAGGATCCAGTGTTGACAGTGTAGGAGAAGCCACAGGTTTCAAACCAAACCAATGACCCATTGCAATGTATGTTTGCACATAGAAATGTTTGCACAAATTTTTTAATTGATTTATTTTTATTTTGAATTTTTAGTTTTTTTTAGGGAGAGAGATTGCAAGGGCAGAAAGTGGATACAAAGGAACAGGAAGATGAGTGGAGTTGGGTGCATGATGTAAAATTCACAAAACGTTAGTAGTTAAAGTAGTTTAAAAAAAAAAGAAAAGAAAAACATAACAAGGTTTACACATACCTAAATGAAAGCTTAACTTTTTTACTGAGTATAAACTTCAAAGCTTTATTAAGGCATAGAAGTTTAATGTTTGATTTAAAATGCATTAACCTCATGTTATTATGAAGACATGATTGCATGTGATCTGCATTTTAATTATATATTATTAGATTTATAGCATAAGTTTTATTTTGAAGAATTGAAATAAATTCCAATAAAAGATTCAGTTTCTGGCAGATATTACATATTAATGTACATAAAGAAGATATTATATAATTACTAATTTTTATGAAATACATCATAATGTAGAAATTCATGTTACAAATGATTTTGTGGTATATCTTGTCTTCATAAAGAAAAAAATTAAAGTAAGTTAGAAATCAAATTTTGTACTAGTTCTATGCTAATATTTTCATGTAATTAAAATAAGCATTCAACTTTTAAATTTGTAATAAATGCTAATTGTATATATTATATTCAATTTTTTATTTGTATTAAAGCATTTTCTTCTTACTATTTTTATTTTACAAATTATTTACTTTGTATCCTGGTTGCAACCCCTCCCTCATCTCCTCTCGGTCCCACCCTCCCTCCGTATTCTTCCCCTATAACCCCTCCCTTAGTCCACTAATAGGGGCAGTCCTCCACCCCTACTGTCTGGCCCTAGCCCATTAGGTCCCATCAGGACTTTCTGGATCCTCTTCCTTTGTGGGCTGAATAGGGAGGGAGAAGTGATCAAGGAGCAGGCAAATGAATTCATTTTAGAGACTGTCTCTTCCTCCCTTACTAGAATACCCACAAGGAAATTGGGCTATCTATGGGCTACATCTGATGGGGTGGGGGGAAAGGGGCTATGTCCTCTCTATGCATAGTCTTTATCTGACTCATTAGTCTTTGTAGCACCTCCTCCCCCTCCCACCAACCCAGCTTTTTTTTTTTTTTTTTTTTTTTACTTTGTTGGTCTCTTTGTGGGGCTCCTGTCCCCTCAGGGTCCTTCTGTTTTCCCCTTCTTCCATAAGACTCCTTGTGCTCTGCCCAACTGTCTCTGTATCTGTTTCGATCTCCTGTTGGTTGGGGTCATTCAGAGGGCATCTGTGGTAGGCTCCTCTCCTGTTCCCTCTCTTTTGCAGCTTCTGGTGTCTATCCTGTTTTCCCTTCAGAATGAGAATTAAGGGTCCTTCTTGTTGTTTAGCTTCTTTAGGTCTGTAGATTTTTGAATGTTTATTTTATATTATACGGCTAATATAAATGAGTATATACATGCATGTCTTTTTGCTTCTGAGATACCTCACTCAGGATGATCTTTTCTAGTTCCATCCATGTGCCTGCAACTGTCATGATTTCCTTGTTTTAAAATTTAAAATTTGATAGTCAGCATGGTTTTTTTATGTTAGTTTTCATTTGAATTAGAGAATTTGCATACTGTTTCCTACTATTCCTTAACATATTTGACACAGGGCTTTTCTGAATCCTAAGGGCTGGCACACTCATTCAAGGGGCTGAGTTGACACCATTTTATGGAACAGCTTTCACCTCTAATTTCTTTCTTTCTCTTTCTTTTTTAAATTAAATTTATTTATTTATGCATTGTACATCTGGATTATGACCCCCTCCCTCCTCTTCTCCTGGTCCCATCCCCACTGTTTTCTCTCTCTCTCTCTCTCTCTCTCTCTCCCTATCTGTATTTTATTTTATTTTATTATTTTATTTCATTTCATACCGTGATTGAAGTTTCCTCATTCTTTAGCTCACAGTCTCTGCCATTCTTTTCAACCCCTCCAGCCCCATCTACTCTTTCTCATTTGTCTTTATAAAGGTCTCCCAATGTTATCAAAAAGTCATAGCATATCAAGTTTCAGTAAGGTTAGGCGCCTCCTCCCCTAAGTCTAAACAAGGTATCTCTGAAGGAGGAAAGGGTGCCCAAGGTAGGCAACAGAGTCAGAGACACCTCTTGCTCCTACTGTGAAGAGTCTCACAAGACCAAGGCATACAATTGTATGTAAGTACAGAGGACCTAGGTCATTTCCACGTAGGCTTTCCGGTTGGTGGTTCAGTTTCTATGAGCCAGGTTGGTTGATTCTGTGAGTTTTCCTGTGGTGTCCTTAACCCTTCTGCTTCCTGCAATCCTTCCTCCATGTCCTTAGCAAGATTGCCTAAGCTCTGCCTAATGTTTGTCTGTGGGTATCTGCATCTGTTTCAATCAGTTGCTGGTTGAAACCTCTTTTAATACAATTGGGTTAGATCCTAAACTATGAGTATAAAAGAATATTATTAGGTATCATTTCACTGACTTTTTTTTTACTCATTTACATTCAGTTCTCTCATGGGACTCTGGACTATTCATCTTCTGGTTCCTAGTCCAATGGGCAGTGTGAGGGGTAGGCACTCTTTCATTGCATGAGTCTCAGACTGGCCAGTCATTGGTTGGCTACTCCTACAGTTTCGGCACCACTTTCACCCAGTATATCTGGTAGTCAGAACAAATTTAAGGTCAAAGGTATTGTGGCTGTACTGATGTCTCAGTCCTTTCATTGAAGTGTTTCCTGGTTACAGGAGATGACCTGTTCAGGCTGCATATTCCCCATTGTTAGGAGTTTTAACTAGGGACACCCTCATAGATTCTGTAGATATGTAGAAATTAGAGGTCCACCTAGGATATATAATACCCTCTGTGACAAAAACAAACAGTCTAAATTTTCTGATGTCAGGCATGAACACTCAGCAATTTGGGAGCTTAGTACTTTTAGCACGACAGGTAAAATTCAATTTTAATAATTAAATAATTTTTGAATATAGCGAAAGATAAAAAGATCATTTTTTTCAAATTACTTTTTCTTTTTACCCCAAAATATTTGGAAAAGAAATATTAGGGAAACAAAAACCCTAACATCCCAATATACATGCCATATTTATTCAGTTCTGATTGTGTTTCTCCTATGTGTATGTGTGTGTTTATATGTGTTTACTTGTGTGTGGGGTGGTGTATGTGTAAGTATACTCATCAGTTTCATAAAATGATGGACAATTGTAAGGTGCTATTTAGCACACAGATTAGTTAAGTTCACTTATATTTGGCTTCATCTGTTTTGTACCCATGTGCCTAAGGGATGTTCTGTCTGACTACAGCATATAGAAAACACAGCCAAAGACTTTTCACATGTTTTGTGGTATTTCGTACTTATGAAGACCATACTGAACTTCTGAATGGATTTATGGAGTAGAATTTCATCAAATTTCCACATTTGCTCAAAGAAATTTAAAGAGAACAGAGGCCACGCATGACAAGTAGCATACAGTGCTTCTGACACTGTAAACATTGTCAGATACATTATTTATGACATTTATTTTTGTTGATGTTCTTTTTGTAAATGTCCAAGATATCTTTTACTGCAGACACACCTGCATTAGAAGTAAAAACAGGAAAATTAAAGTGGAATAACAAAAAAAGAGGTATCATAGGTAGGGATGACGGTGACGATGATGATATTTTTGAAGTGTCTGCTAGTTACCATGTGCTGTGCTAATATAGATTACCCCTCCCCCTTAAAATCCAGTGTGTGTGTATACATACAATGGCATGCACATGGAGGTCACACTGTTTGAGGCATGGTCTTTTGCTGTTCTCTGTTGCCTATGTCAGTGTAGCTGGTCAATGAGCTTTTGCGGATACTAGAAGAGGTTATTCTGGAACCAGTACATTCCATTGGTTAATAGAAAGAAAAAATACTGCGACTTAAAACTAATATAAATACTTGATAATAGAAATTAATACATAATCTTAGATGCTAGAAGATGTAATGAGATTTAGGAAAAGGGTGATTATTTTCTTGAGATTTAGTAAGCAACAAATCTTTTTGAACTAAAAGTGTGTGTTTGAAACAATCATAATATAAACATTGATTGACACAGTAAAAAAGTGATATTGTCACAGATCAAATTTGATGGTGTTTTTGCATAACAACAATGTTGCACTTGTCATTTGCTGAACCTTTTCCATTTTAACAGCTTTGTCGTTTCTCTCTAGAGTTTCAAGTAAAAATAAAAATTCTACATTTTGTGAGATAAACTTGACCTTATTGAGTTATGACCATATTGAGTTATGTATAATTGTATAATTGTAAAATAAAATATTCTTGAATGTGTAAAGATGAAAGTATGCCTAGACGGATTTTGTAACAGAAACATTGCTTAAAAGTAGCACATGAATAATTAGATTTAGCAACTGATAAAATTCAGTTATACCAGGTCTTTCCGGTGACTTTTTAGTAGGATGATAGTGGTATTATTTACTTATTGTTGTTTTGTTTTGAGAAAAATATATCCCATATTTGTTTTAAAGTTTCAATTTTTCTCAGAAAATTGCCAAATATGTAATTTTATGCATTTCATTTATTATTTCTGTACATTTGTCCTCTTGACTTTAAAATGAATTTATTTTATTTTTTATTTATTTAACTTTATTTATGTGCATTAGTGTGAAGGTGTCAGATTCCTTGGGATTACAGACAGTTTTGAGCTGCCCTATGGGTGCTGGGAATTGAACCTGGGTTCTTTGGAAGAGCAGGAAAGGCTCTAAACGACTGAGCCATCTCTCCAGCCCTAAAATGAAAATTTTTATGTATGCAACCTGTGTCAGTTCTGCACAAAATAAAAAATGTACACAGAAAGCCCTGTAGAATTGTAGCTGACAAATAGCAAGGCTATTGAAAAGAAAAACGGGCTAACATTATGGTAACATATCTATGCTTAAGTCCAAGTTTAATATTAAGAATGAGGTAGGTCATGTTTCAACAAATATATCTAAAACCACAGAAACCTACAATTTAAACAATGATTCTGTACAAAATTTACTGTAATTCAACTGATACTTTGAAACCACAATTCTGGTAGAAATTCAGGATAACATCATCATAGGAAGCTATGTTGCATTTTCAGTCATTATGAATTACTGGGCAGTAAAAACTCAATAAAAAATGTTCATTTTTTAGAGTATAAAATGTGTCCATCAGTTACTTCTTACAATAAACTCATTAATAAAATAATTATTATTTTAAATAGAATGTTGTGGGTGCGTCATTTAAACTACAACAAATTCAGCTGAACACAAACATAAAAACAATGTTCTGGAGAAATTACAAGAAGCAGATAGCCTTGTACCTCAGATACATTTTGTTCCCTGTGACAAACATTATATTCCACTTATAAGACATGTTTATTCCAGTTAGACATCAGATCGTGGGTATAGAAGTTAATATGCCTTGGTTGGACAATCAGTCTTAGAAAAGACCCTTGTGCCCAGATAGATTTGATCCTTCTGGAGCTCCTGTCCCCTCCAGATCTTACTAACTCCCCCTTCTTTCATATGATTCCCTGCACTCTGCCTAAGGTTTGGTTATGAGTCTGCTTTGATATACTGCTAGGTAGAATCTTTCGGAGGCACTCTATGGTAGGCTCCTGTCCTGTTTCCTGTTTTCTCTTGCCAAAGACCATGCATGGATGTAACTTAGATCCCCTGCTCAGTCGTAACTCACGGAAGCTCAGTATCTAAGTGGGTTTCCCTAGTAAGAGGAACAGGGACTGTCTCTGACATGAACTCAATGGTGGGCTCTTTGACCTCTTCTCCCCTGAGGGAGAAGCAGCCTTGCTAGACCACAGAGGAGGACATTGCAGCCAGTCCTGTTGAGACTTGGTAAGCTAGGATTAGATGGAAAGGGAGGAGGGCTTACCTATCAGTGGACTTAGCGAAGGGCATGGGAGGAGATGAGGGAGGGAAGGTGGTACTGGGAGAGAATGAGGGAGGGGCTACAGCTGGGATACAAAGTAAACAAAATGTAATTAATATAAAAAAAAGAAAAATTACAAAAAGAATTTAATGTGGTGAACAGATATTCTGGATGCTGCTTTTGGTATACTTGAATATGGCCTTCTGCTTTGCTTTTGTACTTTCCCAGATATGTGACAGGCAACTGTGTTTCAGTTGCCCTGTCCTGAGAGAGTTCTGGGAAAGAGCTGCTCTGTTAATATTTAGTATGTGATGTTTATTTACATGATTTTCTGAACATATTTTTTTTCTGAACTCAAACAACCTTCCTTGGACCTTTCCTTTCTTTGTTGAAGAGTGAACCTGAATTAAGTTTGTCTGCAGCATTAGACTCTAGTCCATCACATTCTTTCAGGTCCTCCGAATCCACATCTTACAGACCAGATCTGCATAGGTTGGCAACAGTCTACACAATTAAAGTCACTCTATGTACTTTATGCATAACTTCAGATTAATGTTATCATTTAATCATGTTATTATGACATCTTTATTCTCCCATGATATCCTACTAATTATATGACATCATAGTGGTATATGACATCACAATAGAATTATGATGTCACAGTGGTATTATGACATCACAATATTTTGACATCACAATGCATTATGACATCACACTGGAACTATGATGTCAAATTGGAATTATATCATAATTGTATTATAACATCAAAAATAAAATTATGATATCATAATAGTATTATGGCACCACAATGGGAACTGTGACATCACAATGGAATTAACACACCACAATGGAATCATGACATCATAATGGTACTATGACATCACAATGGATTCATGATATCAAAATGCTATTATCACATCACAATTTTATTATGGTTTCACAATGGACTTATGATATCAAAAAGGAATTATGACACCACAATGGTACCATGACATCACAATGGAATCATGACTTCATAATGGTATTTTGAAATCGTAATTTTTTTATCATTTAATTATAATGCTATTATGACATCCTTATTCTCTCATGATATCCTAATGCATTCTATGACATCATAATGGTATTATGACATCACAAAGGAATTATGACATCAAAATGATATTATGACATCATAATGGCATTATGGTACCATAATAGAATTGGGACATCATAATGGTATTATGATGTCACAATGGTATCATGACATCACAATGGAATTATGATATCACAATGGTATTATGACATCATAATAGAATTATGTCAACATAATGGTATTATGACAGCACAGAAGTATAATGACATCATAATGGTTTTATGATATCACAGTGGATTTATGACCTCTCAATGGAATAATGAGATCACAATAGTATTATGACACATAAGGGTATTATGACATCATAATTGTATTATGAAATCATAATGTTATCATTTAATTATAATGTTTTATGATATCCTTATTCTCTCACGATATCCTAATGCATTATATGACATCATAATGGTATTATGACACCACAATGGAATTATGACATCACAGTGCATTATGACAACACAATGGAACTATAACATCAAAATTGAATTATGACATCATAATTGTAACAGGGTAACATAATAAAATTGTGACATCATAAAGTTAGTAGTATATCACAATGGAATTATGACACCACAATGATATTATGACATCACAATAGATTATGACACCACAATTGTATCATGACATCACAATGGTACTATGACATCACATTGGAATCATGGCATCATAATGGAACCATGACATCACAATAAAATCATGACATCATAATGATATTATAACATGACAATGGAACTATGACCATAAAAATGGAATTATGAAATCATAATTGTATTATAACATCAAAAATGGAGTTATGTCATCACAATGGAATTATGACACCACAATGGAATCATGACATCACAATGGTATTATGAAATCATAATGGAATTATGACACCACATTGTTACTATGACATCACAATAGTACTGTGATATCACAATAGAGTCATGACATCATAATGGTATTATAAAAAATCATAATATTATAATTTAATTATAATGTTTTTATGACTAAAATTATTCTCCCATGATATCCTAATGGATTCTATGACATGATAATTCTATTATGACATCACAATAGCATTATGACATCACAATGACATTATGACACCATAATGAAATCATGACATCACAATTGTATTATGACATGATAATTTTATTATGGTACGACAATAGACTTATGATCACAATGGAATTATGATATCACAATGGAACTATGATACCACAATGGTACTATGACATCACAATGGTACTTTGACATCAAAATGGAATCATGACATCATAATGGTATTAAAACATCATAATAGTACTTTGAAATCATAATGTTATCATTTAATTATGATGTTATTATGACATCCTTATTCTCTCATGATATCATAATGCATTCTATGACATCATAATGGTATTATTACATCACAATAGAATAATGACATCATAATGGTATTATGACATCACAATATTTTGACATAACAATGTACTATGACATCACAGTGGAACTATGACATCGAAATTGAATTATGACATAATAATCATATTATGACATTAAAATGTAATTGTGATATCATAATGGTATTATGACATCACACAAATATGACATCATAATAGTATGATGACATTACAATATTTTGACATCACAAAGCATTATGTCATCACAATGGAACTATGATATCAAAAACAGAATTATGACATCATAATCTTATTATGGCACCACAATGGAATTGTGACATCATAATGGAATTATGATATTACAATGGACTTATTACATCACAATGGAATCATGACATCATAAAGGAATTATGACATCACAATGGTATTATGGCATCAAAATTGTATTATGAAATCATAATG
Organism: Psammomys obesus; assembly: GCF_907164565.1. Lineage (NCBI taxonomy): Eukaryota > Metazoa > Chordata > Mammalia > Rodentia > Muridae > Psammomys > Psammomys obesus. The sequence goes on from NW_026585987.1 coordinate 325,957, forward strand.
TTATCAGTTAATTATAATCATAAGAATATTGTGACATCACAATGGTATTAGGACTTCACAATTTTGTTATGCCTTCACAATTGAATTATGACATCATAAGGCTATTATGATATCACAATGGACTTATAGCTTCATAGTGGAATTGTGGCACCACAGTGGTATTTTTGCATCAAAATGGAATTTTGACATCACAATGGTGTTACGCCATCTTAATGATATTAGTAAGGATATCATTGTTTGGGATTAAAGGTGTATACTAAATTCCAACCAGAGAGATTAAGGGTGTGTACTCAGTGTTGGGATTGGCAAATAGGCATCACTATGGCCAGTCCCCCAGGGCAGCTGCCAAACAGAACATCAGGTGTCTGTGTGGCCACCTCTAGAAACTCAGTGGCGACAGGACCCCTTACCACCAACAGGACATAAGCACCTGTTCCTCCTGCACTGAACTGGGTCACCTTATAAAAGGACTCACCCCTCCTTTTCTCTCTTTTTTTTTCCAGTCTCACCCTGTGACTGTCTCTGTAACCCTTCCTCTCCCCTAACAAAACCACCCACGTGGAACCTGTTGCATGGTGTGATTTATGAACCTGCCTTATAAATCCACTGCATAAATCCTAACACTCAGAGCATGTCTAGGTTCTAGCCAGGCCACACAGACCTTGGTTTCTGGATGTGATCCCTTGCCAGAGCAGCCATGTTGCTGGATTAAAATGCCTCTACATTTCCTGCCCACTGACACCTATACAACCTTACTTTCTGTCACAAACCACAGTAACAATAAAACTCAAAACAAAAAACAAACATCCAAACAAAAAAAATGCATACAAAGAACATGGAGACTATTTTGAGTTGGCTACTTATTGTTGAGCATAGTATTTACTCCTAGAGTCTGACTGGTATACCTAATATCAGTCCATTGGAGAAAACCGATTTCCCTTTTCAAAAGTTAATAATTATAAACAGTTTCTCAGTTGAAGTTGGGACTTGTGCCCTCTTTGCTTTATCCATTCTGCTATTTTGTCTAGTTTGATAGTAAGCACATATTATGTATGTTGTCACAGTCCCTGTGAGTACATAGGTGTATCAGACCTGTTGTGTTGGGAAGATGCTGTTTTCTTAGAGCCATCATCAACTCTTAGCTATTACAACATTTCTGCCTCTTTCTCCACAAAGATTCCTGACACTTGAGGGGAGGGTTGTGATAAAAATGTTTTATATAGTGCTATTTTTATGACTGGTAAAAAGTCTCTCATGCTCTGCGCATTGTATAGTTCTGGATCTTTGTGTTAATTACTGACTACTGGAAGAACATTTTCTGGTGAGGTTGAGCAAGACTTGATCTAAGGGAATAAGTGTATATCATTTGGCATCATGTTATTTCTATGTTCTTTCAGCATCATGATTGTATTTTTTCCTAGACCTATCTAATATATTTGTTACATTATGAATGTCAGAAATGGGGTTCATCTCATGGAGTGGGTCTTAAATACAATAGTAAATACTGTGCTTTGTAATTGCTTTTTTCTTTATACACACACACATATAAATATATATTATATATTATATAATATATAATAAATAAAATATATAATATAATAAAATATATAATATTGTATATATAAAATATTATATATTTATATATATTTATATATTTGTATATATAATATATATATTTATATATATATATTTATATATATAATATATATATTTATATATATAAAAATGTGCCCATTTAGTGCTGTTACTATACACGTACATTTAAGATTCCCCTAGGAATCAAACTATCAGGGATATGTCACAGGAGAACTGGTTCTTACTCTCTCAGCAGCATGTGGGCCTTCATCTAAAAGGCATTTCAACTGATGTTTTCATTATGCTGGCCATGTTTAGGTAAAAATATTACTGAGATTTCCTGGGTGCAGTTCTCCTGTCATAGATTGTCATTCTTTGTTTGGAAGGGGTCTGGATTATGGCTTTTTGCCTGGTGAGGCCCAGCAGGCTTGTGGGCAGGCCCAGAGAGACAATGGCCCAGAGAGACAATGCTCCATGAGGAAGAAATTGCAAATCTCCGGTGGTCATGGTGAAAGGCTGATAACATCAAACAGCATGCAACCCCCAGTACATTTATTTGAAATAAGGGATTTATAAACTTGGGCGGTGGGAAGGGATTTAAGGGTGAATGTGTTTGATATGCTGTGGTCAGGGAGTCAGGCATACTTAGTTTACATGTGCAGTGCCTCATTTTGTATATAGTAGCATGATCCTATCATAAGAAGAACACAATTCCTTATTGTCCTAGGGATGAGGGAAAAATCACCAGGCACAAATGAAAGTAAGTCACTGTTTAAGACTAAGATCTCCTCAGCAGGGTTCCACATTTCTTGAAATTCCCAGATACTTGCTGGACCAGTTTTCTTATCTGGAAAGGGTCTGACTCATAATCTGCCCTCAGGTCTATATGATGTTCCTTACAAAATCTGGGGTCACCCAGGTCATGGCACAGGAAGAGTGGGGGGCAGGGAGATGGTTACAACCTTGCTGAGAAAAGGGAGCCCATCATAATAGGCTGAGCACAAATAAACACAAACAAACAAACAAACAAAGTCTATTCAGAGCCTTTAGACTTCAGTCTAATCCAGCAAAGCCCCACAATATATAGATGGAAAAAAATCTCCCAGATGACATCTTGGTACTCTAGCTCTTAAAATCTCCCCACCTCCTCTTCCAGAATGCTCCTGAACCTTAAGTCATAGGAATTATGTTGTACATGTATCAACTGGAACTGCTTACACCATGGTCAGTGGTTGTCTACATTTATGACCCCATATTGATATTTGTAATGAATCTAACTGCTGAGAAAGAAAAATTAAAAAAAGCTTTTTGATGAAGGTTGAAAACTATGCTTGTTTGTGGGTGTGAGTGTGAATACTTAGAATACATGTAGAAGATATAATAATTTAGAAGCACGACAGCAGTGGGTACTTCCAAGGCTTTGTGACCTCTATAGTCATTAGGAGTCAGCCAGCTTTGCAGTGCTCAATAGACATGGTGTCTGGCCTACTTTGTGGGCCTTAAAATCATGGTAAAAATGCCACTGTTCGATCACTGGTGATATGTAGCCAGGCTGGTAATTATTGTGGCTCATAAGCTTTACTGCTGGATAAGATTACTAGTTATTTTTTCCTCGGCTGCTACAAGACCAACTTCATATACTTTTGAGGATTAAAAGAGGAAGCATTTGAGTCAGTTCCATCCCATTCCACCAATTATTTATTCTGTTCACAATATATGGTCTCTTCAGCAATAGGGTCTTACCTTCAAGCTTAGGGAGGCAATCAAGGACAATGAAAGTATTATTTTGGTAGTCTCTTGGACCAATCTAACTAACATCTCACCTGAAACTGTAGTTATGAGTAATTATGAGCTACCTTGTGGGTGCAAAAATCAAAACCAGGCCTTCTGGAAGAACAAACTGTACTCTTAATAACTGAACCATGTCTCAAGCTCCTTGCAATGGCTTTTCAAATATTCTCAATGTTACTTAACAATCCTTCTTCTCTTAGAGGTGGTGTTGATTTCCCCAGTTAAAGAATCAACCTACTTCCCATTACCTATAATTACTCATGTGTCCAGAACTCTAAATGTTAATTACATTTAAAAAGAAAATATCAATAGGAAAATTGAATCATGTTACTTAATATTTCTGTGCTTCAAAACTGTCACTTTTGTTATGATAGAACTATCAGAAACATAATTTAAGCTTGTTGTCACAATCCTAATCTTAAGCCAAATAAAATTGATATAAGCAATAATTTGTGAAAGAAGAAAACATATTGTTGATAATTTTAATAAGATCTCTGGTATTAAGGAATAAAAATAATTCCAGTTTCTACTCATAAGCATGAGACGTTTCCTATCACCCTATCACCAATTAGAGAATATTATTTTATTTGGGTTGCCTGTGTTTTCTCAGAATGAGAGTGATCAGCACGACAATTTGATAAATACTGCACAATATAAAACTAAATGTTCTTTGATATATTAATAAAAGTTATGTCAAAATGTGACTTGAACAAGCATATGTTTAAACAACTATATCTAAGAAGATAGATGGCTTCTTAAGGCTTCTTTCTTTCCTTTCAAATTCCAAACATGTTTTATAACAAGTAACATTTAAGTTTACAAAATAATCACTTAAATATTGAGTGTATTCCTTTTTTTATTTGTGTGCATTTTTGTTTATTAATTTACATTTATTGAAATGTATAATACAAAAAAGAATTCAAGTTTTAAAATGCATTTTGAGATTCATTTCATAGTCATATTTTAAATATATTATAAGCATTTTACACATGGGTACTGTAATTACATTTTCCATCCTCCCTTCAGTCTTTCCTCCTACTGCTCCCATAGACCTGCCAGTCAGTGTTTCATAAATCTGTACCATCTTTTTAAAATGTATATAATAATACTCTCTCACCCCATATAGGCTTAGATTTTTCAAAAACCTACTTTATTTAGGATCCTTAAATAAAGGTCACTACGCCCCTTCCAACTCCCCAGCTCTAGTTATAAAAGAAAACTGGTTAGTAGGGACAAGGGATGTTGACCTTTTCCTGCTATTTCCTGCTGATTCCAGTTGTTGGGTTCTTTGGGACAATACCAATTTCACTAGTCTATATTCCAGAAATCTACTCAAACAGCAAGCAGCAAATAGTAGTAGCAACCTTGAAGCATTCTCTAGAGCCTTTCCATCCAGAAGCATCTCAAAGCAAGGTGAAGCTATGCAAAGTGAAGTAAGTTTTTAAAGAAACCAAAACTTCCATTACAACCCCTCTGTAACACATACATATGTGACTTCTGAGTTTGTTTAGTGTTGTTTATATGCACATGTGTTTGGGGCTGAATAATCTGTTGTGGGTTTATCTCTATTGAAGACTGACTCTATCTCTTTTAAGGTCTCAATAAAACCTGAAATTTTGAGAAATGCAGATAAATAAATGGAGCTGGAAAGTATTAAATTGATTTATATAAAACAGATTCACCAAAACAATGTGCCAGGGTATTTCTTATCTTTAGCTTTAAGCTCTGATCCTTTAGATCTGATAACATCACTTGCAGTAATAGCAAGTAACAGGAAAATATCAGTAAACCACATAATGTGGAGAAGGGGGATAGTAGGACACCAGTGCTCTCAATTAAGAAGTAGAAAAATAGGGTGAAGAAAACCAAAAATTAGGGAGATTTACACAGGGGTGAGAAGGGTTAAGTGAGGTTACATCACTTGTGTCACCAAGTTCTCCAACTATCCATAGTCTAACAAAAAATCTCAATGTCAGACATGTAAAGCTTTCTTTAGAGTTGTTGGTCAAGGGAGTCAAAAAGTCATCCCTCCAAAACAATGTAGCTTAATAAAACTGCCTTTAGGTTTTTTGGTTGTTTTTTTGTCTTTGAAAATAGAAGATAGAAGTTTATTACTAAAAATAATGTATGTTTAGGAAGGAAGAGTTGGAGAGTTCAACCTGGAATTGACCTGAAAGCCTCCTCTCTTAAGAGTTAGCTTTCATATTATCTGAAGTTGCTATGTAAGCTGCAAATGGAGAAACACAATCAAAAGAATCACTCAGCTCTAATGATTCTGAACAACTACATGGGCCAGAATGCAAGATGCTCCAAGAAGTATAATAATTGCACTTGAATACTCGCAGTACAGAAAAGCCATCTCATTGATCCACAGTGGAGGAAATTCATGCCTGATTTTGTGTAACTAGCCAACCACAGATGCCTGATGAAGTCATAAATCCTAGAAGAGAACCTATTCCTGACATTTCATTACACCAATATAATTTCCAACTTCTTTCTAAATACTTATCCTCACACCACCACAAAAATGTAATTCTTACTCTTCACCAAAGAAGCATATCTTTGGAGAAAACAGGCAATTTCAGAAAAAAAAAATTAATCAAAATACTGAAAAAAACTGATTTTGGTATTCTAAGTATCACCCAACAACTCGTATACAACCCAAAAACCAAAGAGTTAGGGAACACTGGAGGGAGGGGCCAGAAAAAATGAAAGAGTGTAAAGACAATACTAGAATTGATTATGTGCTGAGAGAAGGTGTTTTATATATATCACAGAAAGGCTGCAGGAAGAAATCCCAAACATTATGGTTATCTAAATGTGGCTTATCTGAAATAATACCAAATAACATTTCAACAAGCATGGGAGGCTTTGGCCCTAAAATACGAGTTACAGATAATCATTGATTTCTCAGAGGAGAATTTACTGATCTATTCCCTATTTTCTGAGAAACAGCTAAATTAATTTCAAAAATGACTGTACAAATTTACACTACAAACAGTAACAGAATAGTGTTCCTTTGGTTCACATCCTCTCCTGCAGGAGCAGTCACAAGTTTTTCGATCTGAGCCAGATGGAATCTCAGGGTAGTTTTGCTTTGAATTCCTTTGGTGACTAAGGATGTTGAATATTTATTTGAGTGCTTCTCAACTATTAGAGATACCTCTGTCCAAAGAAAGTTCTCTGCTTAGATCTGCACCACTTTTTAAAAATTGGTTTATTTTGGTTTGTTGATGATGTCTGTAAATGCAGTTGTTATTTCCTCTAGTGATGTAATAAGATGGGAGCAGTATGCAAGCTTTAAAAATACATGGCTAGGACTGAGTCAGGAGCATCATTATCTAATTATCCCTAGGGGTAAACCTGGAGCTTCTAGCCTTGTTACAATTTAATCGTTTGCAACATGGAACATCAGGACTACAGCCTCAGTCTGCTAACCAAAGGTCTAGAATGTTTTCAGCCTCTGAGACTAACTGCCGAATAAGCTCACACTTTCTAGTTCTTTATCAACTCTGGCTGGCTGGTTCAATTCTGCTGTTCTGGTTCAAAACTCCTCTCCAAGCTGACTGATTTAAATTAGCTTCTCTCTGCTTCTCACTGAGTTGCTGTGCTGGGAAAAACTACCTCTGAGCTCCACAAACTGAACTGCAGGAACTCGACTGCTCTCAATTGAACTGCTTCTAATGTACTGTACTCCAGAACTCTACTGTACTATTTCCATGAATTTTATTGTCCTGTCTTTATGAATTATATTGTACTATCTCTAGGATATCTCTCTCCCTGTTCTGCTTTTAAGCAGTTTCTTATTCTTGCTTGCACTGGTGAGAGTTGAGAAAATTCTGTCTCTGGCTCATGCTGTCTAATCTTTCTCTACCTGTCAGTTAGAAGTAATTGGGTTAAAGGTGTGTACTAAATTCCAGCCAGGGAGATTAAGGGTATGTATTCCAGCCAAAGGGATTAAAGGTGTACACTAAAGCATGTCTATAGTCCTAGGTGTTTGTATGTGATCCTTTGCCAGGGAAGACATGTTGCTGGATGAAAATTTCTCTATAGACGTCTAGTTTTTTTAGTTCTTTATATATTTTGGACATTAGCCCTCTCTTGTATGTGGGATTGGTAAAGACTTTTCTCATTCTGTAGGCTGCCATTTTGTACTTTTGATGGTGTCCTTTGCCTTACATAAGCTTAACAGTTTCTTAAGGTCCCATTCATTAATTGTTGATCTTAGAGCATGATCTATTAGTGTTCTGTTCAAGAAATTGTCTCATGTGCCATTGTGTTCAAACCTATTTTCTGTTTTCTATCAGATTTAGTGTATCTGGTTTTATATTATGGTACTTGATCTGCTTAGAGTGAGTTTTGACCTGGGTATTATATATGGACTTATTTATTCTTCTACAGGCAGGCATCCTGTAGTTAGACTAGAACTCATTTTTTGATGATGCTTTTCTTCCCCCCACGTTATATGGTTTTGGCTTCTTTGTCAAAATTCAAGCATCCACATGTGTGTGGGTTGATGACCTGTGCTTTTAATTTGATTCCATTATTCAACCTATCTGTTTTTATTCCAACAACATGCAGTGTCTTTTTTTTTTTTTGAATTTTATTTTTTTCTTATCAGTTACATTTTAAACATGCAGTTTTTATTACTATTACTATTTATTACTATTACTATGTAGTACAGCTTGTAATCATAATTAGTGGTATCTACAGAAGTTCTTTAATTATATAGGATTGATTTAGGTATCTTTTTTTGTTTGTATATTGTTTGTTAATATGAAGTTCTTTCAAGGTCTGTAAATATTTTTTTGAATTTTGATGGAAATTATATTGAATCTGTAGATTGCTTTTGTAAAATGTAACATTTTAATTATGTTAAGCCTACCAATTAATGGGCATGGAAAGGAAAAAAATATTAACTGAGTATACAGTTGTTATGCCCAGATTGCAAGATCCCCAAGAGACCACCAGGATCATGAATCCGATGCAAACACAGGAGAGTCTTTATTCAAGCTTGAGTTTAGGCTGTCAATCATCCCTGATGCAGCCTGGAGCCTCAGGAGGGCAGAGTTTTTAAAGGGAAAATTTGCAAGTGGGGAATTCCACACCATGGCTTTACAGGATTGGGTAAGAGGGGAGTGGGTACATTGACCTTTAAGCTGATTGGTTTGGGCCAGCTGGCCAAACAGCAAGGGGAAACAGGCTAATAAAAAGGAACACCTTGACTTTGATGAGACCCAGAACTATGTGTGTACTTTTAGTTTATTGGTTGGCTCCAGGTGCAGGACCTAATTATTCTTGCCAAGTTCCTCCTGTGATTTTTCACTCACTAAGTTCCTCCTGTGGATATCTTTCCTTGCTAAGTTCCTTGAATTGAGATGGGAAAACTTGGGTCGCCTAAAGGAAAGGGCCATTCAAAATGGTATCTGAAAAACAAGATGGCATTAGTTCTGCTCTTGCTATCTCACGGTAAGGGCAGACAAACAGCTTCCAATAATGTAGAACTAACAGATAGATGACTGCCTGAACATTCCATAAAATTTCCCTATAATGTTGAAGCATCAGTCTTCAGACTTCTGGCCCAGTATCTGAGAGATATATTTGGGAAGCAGGACATATTAAAGACTATTTATGTTCTCTTGGCAAAGCTGAGCAGTTGACCTCCCTGCATCCAGGGAAGTTTGTACATTTTGGACCGCATAATGTCAGCAGTTGAAGCAAGAGACTTTTCCCCCCAGTGGCATGTTGCCACAAAAGAAGCAATCTCTGTAAGGAAATTTTTCAATGCCCATCACCTTCTTTGAAGTAAAAAGGGATGCTGCCAGGAACTGACATGTGTCATTGTCAAAATAGCCTTAAAACAATAACACAACTTTAAAATTTCTGTAGGTCTCTAGGTTTTTGAAGACTATAGCTATCTGTCTAATTCATGTGAATAGGCAAATGTTGCTTATTTCCAGCTATTTACTATCTGTTCATCCTAGGAAGCATATTTTTGTAATAAACTAGACTAGTGTCAAGCATGACCATGAGTTTGATTGACTATTAACTTGCAATACTAAATCATCCTAAACTCTTTGTAATTCCAGCTTTAAAAAACTGAAATGATACCTTGTATTTATAAATGAGTTGAAAAGATAAAATACCTTATTCAAGAGTTGAAACATATAGTGACATGTGTATCAAAAATAATTAAATTTGTAACAATATACAATAATCTCAACCAATGTAAACCTTAAATTTGTATCAACATAAAAAACTATGCTAATATAAGCAAAAATAACCTTTTTTGCATCAATATATTAAATTTATATAATGTTTGTTGTCTTATAAAATGCTCTTTGGTTTAAAAACATATTAAATAATCTACCTTTTCCCTATTATTCTTATATTATTTTTATTTGTTATTCTTATATTCCCCTTTTTTCTTCTCAACCCCTTTCATCTCACCTAGGAAAGAAAGGACAGAAAAAAGGAAAGATAAATCCTTGAGTCTAAATTACAATAACTAGCTTCCTCCATGATCAATACTAATTAATAACTTCTAAACAGCACATTTTTAATGAAAAGTATCAGTCACCCAAAAGAATAACCAAAATCTACTCTTCCTTATGGGACTGGAACATTGCTTTCCTAAAATTGCCTTCTGCTGATTTGGAGCATAGTATTCCTGTTTGGAGACCCAAGAAAATTAAGAAACTGGTTAAGAAATCTAGCTATAACATTTGTTATCTAGCCTCTAAATGCTTGAAAATGAAGGCTTTAAGTAAAAAAATTAAGGCTTAAGTCCTGACTGGAAAAATCTGTGCTGCTGGACAACTTGAGATAATTTAAACCTGCTTTGACATTCCACTTCACACAAGTCATAATGATTAACATCAAGAAAATAAAGGATGACAAATACTGGCAACATTATGTGAAAAGAGAAGCCCATGCTCACTAATAGTAGAAATGTAAACTGATGTAGTCACTGTGGCAATCAATAGGAATTTTAAAGATGAATTAGTAATATTGAATATGTTTCTCGTATGTAGAGTAGAATACTGCCTTTATCTAACAATGGTCACACAATCCTAATGTATGTTTTCCTGTAATATTTTAATATATATATATTATAACTATCTAGAGTTTTACATTTTTAATGAAGTTCATATATATAACCAAGCATTTCATTATAGAAATTCAGTTATAATTTTGAATTTCTCTCTCTCAAAAAAAAAAAAAAAAAACTCTATGTAACATTGCAGAGCACTGCAAATGACATCACTACTGAATTAAAAAAAAACTAATTAAAAAACAAATAATTCATATTTATTTATATGAGAAGTACTTTTCTATAAAACTACATTTATGTTTTTAAACATCAAATATACTCTTTAAGCAAAATTATTCTTAAGACAAAAATTTAAAATTTAGAATTTGATAAATATCTAAAACTATTCATGGATATCCAATGATTCATTGGATATTTTGAAAACTATTTCAGCAATGTAAATTTAGAAATATAAATTTCTATGGATATTTCTAAGAGCATTATCACATAGTTTTGTGAAGGGGTAAGCTGATCTACTTTAATTTGACTGCAATTCAGAATATGAATATGAAAATAAACTTCCATATAGGGTACAACTGAGAAGTTCAGAAACTATTGAATAGTGAATAATCTAGTACAAATTAGACATTCATTGTGACTACTTCATTGATAGAAAGAACCATTTTCATTAGCTAACATCATACTTTTTCTACAGCTATTAATTTCTAGTCACAACAATTTGAAGCTTTTACCAGGCACAACTTTCAATGTGGAAGTGTAGAAATACTGAAGAATCAGGTAACATTAAATGTTTACAAACTTTGGTACCTTGAATATTATTTAAGGCTTCAGATTACATACAAAATTTAAACTTCTATCAAAATCATTATAGGAACTTTGAATTCAATTCCTAAACTTTTTTGTTTCAGCGTGCACTACCTAAAATCCTGCATGTTGTTTTTTGTGATACTTTATTCAAACGATCTCATTCTGTTTCAAATAGGCAGTTTGTTCCTGTTGACTCAAATGCGAAGTATTTTTTCTTGATTTATCCTTAAGGAATTAGGGTGCTATACAGCATAAATCTATGGGTTCAGTAGTGTGTGTGTGTGTGTGTGTGTGTGTGTGTATGTGTATAAATTTATCATATCTGGTGTTTGTGTATTCTCAAAATGTGTGTGTTAAAGACTTTATCACCAATTTGATGAAACTTGAATATGGAACCTTAACAAGGTAATATGTTTTTGAATGTGGAAATCACAAATGTAAGAAAAACAATTGTAAAACAAAACATGAAAACAATGTTACCTATATTATGAAAACAAAATGACAATGTCATGTGTCTTCTGCAAAAGCTACATGATACACAAATTATTGTTTTGAAACATTGCATGGATCAGTAACAGAGGGGAAGGTGTGAGTTGAGAGGGAACCCTTCCAGAATCAGACTCCAGAGATCAGACTTAAAAGCACATACCTAATTTTCTTATCCATTGTAATGGCCTTTAAATAAGTGAAAGGCCAATTAGACTATACCATGTTAGCCCCAAAGGCCAGTAACAATCAGGTTGGTGTGACTATAAGGAAATGAAGGAAATGTGGGAGGACAAGGTCACCTTAGGAGACTTCCATGATATGCTCAACTATGAGACATTTGATCAACCATGTTCATCGCAACTTTATTCCTAATAACCAAAAACTGGAACCAACCTAGATGTCCCTCAGTGGAGGAATGGATACGGATATTGTGATACATTTGCACAATGGAATACTACTCAGCAATTAAAAACAAGAAAATCATGAAATTTTCAGGCAATTGGTGAGAACTAGAAAAGATCATCCTGAGTGAGGTATCCCAGAAGCAGAAAGACACACATGGTATATACTTGTTAATAAGAGGATATTAGACATATAATTTAGGATAAACATATTAAAATCTATACTACTAAAGAAGCTAAACAACAAGACCCTAGGGAAGATACTCAATCTTCATTCAGAAGAAGAAATGTTATAGATATTGAAAGCAGGAGAAGACAGGGAACAGGACAGGAGCCTACCACAGAGGGCCTCTGAAAGACTACTGATCAAGTATTGAAGCAGAGGCTGTGACTCATAACCAAACTTTGGGCAGAGTGAAGGGAATCTTATGAAAGAAGGGAGAGATAGAAAGACTTAGATGGGAAAGGAGCTCCAAATGGCGACCAACAGAGCCAAAATCAAAACAACAAAAAAAACTGAGCCCTGGGGGCCTTGCAGAGACTAACACACCAACCAAGGAAAATGCATGGAGAGGACTTAAAATCCTGGCTCACATGTAGCCAATAGATTCAGTCTCCAAGTGGGTTCCCTAGTAAGGGGAATAGGGACTGTCTCTGGAATGAACTCATGGCAGGCTCTCTGATCACATCTCCCTAGGGGGAGCAGCCTAGCCAGGCTGCAGAGAAAAACAATGCAGCCAATCCTAATGAGTCCCCTATCAGTGGACTGGGAAAGGGGCATGGGAATAGATGAGGAAGGGGGCCATAGCCTGAACACAAATTGAATAAACTGTAATAAATGATAATAATAAAAAAAAGAGGGAGAGAGAGACCAAAGTTGATATCAGAGGAAATTTGCCAGTGTCCTTGCAGATTCATTAATAAGTAAGCATATCTTAAATGGAATTCTTGAAATGCCTGTTTCACTGTATGCTTGTATCTACACGATTTCTTTGCTTAGACACAGTTTAACAAGCTGTTTCTAAGGCATCAATAAAGAAAGCCACAGAAGATCTATTTGCAGTCTAGCATCCTTTGGCTCAGCCAGGTGCTTTTGCTGAGTTTTTTGCTCCTGAGGGGTTGTGAATGTGCATCACTTTCATCAGAAACAGCTCAAATTCAAGAAATGCCACTTTAAAAGTAACACTGAATATAAACCATCTGCATTTACGTGCTTGACATTTTGGTAAAATACAACAGCTCTACAAAAAACCCTCCAAGTGTTTGACTTGAATCTATTTGATCTTTTTTTTTTTTCCCCGTGTCTATTTTTATGGGGCAAAGGTTCAAAAAAAAAGCACAGTTACTGTTTAATGAAAACAGCAGGCAGTGCTTTGCACAAACAGAGAACTGCTCTCCAATTCCCATTTGAAAGACCTGAATTTTAAAAATGCAATCTCTCCTTGGAAGTCATTCTACTTTTTATTCAAATTGCAAGCATTCAGGTTACCAACTGTTTGAAGAATTAAAAAAGAATTTCAATTTGAAATTGACATAAGAATCCTTTTGTCTTCCAACTGTGAAAAGAAATTCAGGTTCAACAATTTCTATTTATAACTTAGTAATTTCTTAACAAAACAAAATGCATTCTATAATACTTTCATTTCTTTTTATTTTCCTTTCTGGCATTCTTTTTTATTTCTTCCTACTACCTATCCTGATTCTTTCAGTTTTCCCCTGCCTCCTCTTATCTATTTTCCTTTGAAACAATATTTGGCAGTTTCCCTGAATCATAAGTCTTGGGTTCCATTAACTGTTCTTTACGATTATCTACTGCATATTTCTGTGGTGCTTTCCTAATATGCACCAGAAACACTCAATGTGCTATGTGATAGCTCATAGCCAATATTATTAATTTATTTTCCTTTTTCTTTTACTTTTAAGTTTTTGAGAATTTAATCTATGTACTGTATTTATATTATTTCTTCCTTTTCCTGTTTCCTCAGTTATTCAAGTGTGCCCCAAATCACTTTGAAACATTTGAACTCTTTCAAGATGTATTTCATTATATGCATACATGCACACAAATATATATACAAGTACAATCTTCTGAATGTAGTTAGTGTTGGTACTGTCTATATACCAGGAGACTATAGCCAATGTTGAAAAATGACACCCTATAAAATTAAACCATGTTTTTGTACAGCCAATGGGGAAAAAGAAAAGAAAAAAAAAAAAAACTATGGGGTGAGGAGAAAGCAACCAGAAGAGGAAGAAATGTATCAGTTGTATATTTGATAGAAGATTGTATCCAGACTGTATAAAAGACTAAAATATAAAGATAGTCATGGAAGCAACCAATATAATTAAAATTTGGGTTATGGGTTTGTACAAGGAGTCTCCAATAGAAGAAGTAAAGTTGGCTCAAAAATATTTAACAAAGTGTCAAAATAGTTAGCAATTAGAAATGCAAATTAAAGCTAACTTGAGGTTACATCTTATACTACTAAAGTTTTTTTAACTTAAAATGTATACACCCACTCATAAGATCAGTTGTGCTCATATTATTCATCTTTACATAGATAAAAAATAACAAATATGTGTTGTCTGGGCTTGTTATCTATTATTTTTTTTAGTTTTTATATTAATTACAATTTATTCACATTGTATCCCAGCTGTAGACTTCTCCATCACTCCCTTCCAATTCTACCCTCCCTCTCTCATCTCCTCCTATGTCCCTATCCAAGTCCACTGGAGGGAGGTCCTCCACCCTGTCCATCTGACCCTAGCTTATCAGGTCTCATCAGGACTGACAGCATTGTCTTCCTCTGTGGCCTGGCAAGGCTGCTCCTCCCTCAGGGGTGTGGTCAAAAAGCCAACCACTGAGTTCATGTCAGAGACAGTCCCTATTCCCCTTACTAAGGAAACCCACTTGGACACTGAGCTGCCATGGGCTACATCTGCAACAGGGGTTCTAGGTTATCTTCATGCACGGTCCTTGGTTAGAGTATCAGTCTCTGAAAGGATCCCTGGGCCCATATTTCTTGGTTCTGTTGCTCTCCTTGTGGAGCGCCTGTGCCCTCCAGATCTTTCTCTCTCCCCCTTCTTTCATAAGACTCCCTGCACTGTGCGCAAAGTTTGGCTATGACTCTCAACATCTGCTTTGATACCCTATTGCATAGTCTTTCAAAGGCCCTCTGCAGTATGCTTCTGTCCTGTTCCTTGTAGTCTCCCTCTTCCAATGTCCAATCCATTTGCCTTTCTGAGTGAGGATTTTTTTTTTTTTCTGAGTGAGGATTGATCATCTTACCAAGGATCCTCCTTCTTCCTTAGCTTCTTTAAGTATACAGATTATAGTATGATTATCCTATATTATAGGTCTAGTATATACTTATAAGTGAGTATATAACATGTGTGTCTTTCTGCTTCTGGGATAGCTTACTCAAGATGATCTTTTTCTAGATCCTACTATTTGCCTGTAAATTTCATGATTTCCTTATTTTAAATTGCTGAGTAGTATTCCACTTTGTAAGTGTACCACAATTTCTGTATCTATTACTCAATTGAGGCATCTGGTTTGTTTCCAGGTTCTGGCTATTACAAATAAAGTTGCTAGTAACATGGTTGAGCAAAGGTCCTTAATGTGTACTTGAACATATTTTGGATATATACCTAGGAATGGTATAGCTGGCTCTTGAGGAAACACTATTCCTAATTGTCTGAGAAAGTGGGAGATTGATTTCCAAAGTGGTTGTGCAAGTTTACATTCCCACCAGCAATGGAGTAGGGTTCCCATTTCTCTACATCTTTTCTAGCATGTGTTGTCACTTGAGTTTTTAATCTTGGCCATTCTGAGGGTTGTTTTGATTTGCATTTTCCTGGTGACTAAGAGGTTGAACATTTCTGTGTAACTGTTTCTCTGCTATTCCATATTACTCTACAGAGAATTCTCTGTTTAGCTCTGTACCCCCCCCCTTTTTAAAGGGATTACTTGTTTTTGTTTTTTAACTTCTTGAGTTCTTTACATATTCTGGGTGTTAGCTCTCTGTTAGATATAGGGATGGTGAAGATCCTTTCCCAGTCTGTAGGCTGTTGCTTTGTTCTGATGACAGTGTCCATTGCATTACAGAAGCTTTTCAGTTTCAAGAGATACCATTTATTGATTATTGATCTTACAGCCTGAGCTGAAGCCCACTCTCTCTGTCTATCTTCAACATAGTTCTTGTATTTCTAACTAGAGCAATAAGACAACAAAAAGAGACCAAGGGGATACAAATCAGAAACAAAGAAGTCCAAGTGTCACTATTTGCAGATAATATGATAGTGTACATGAGTGACCCCAAAAATTCAACCAGAGAATTCCTTCAGCTGATACACACCTTCATCAAAGTGGCTGGATACAAAATTAACTAAAAAAAAAAAAATTCACTAGCCCTCTTGTACACAAAAGACAAAATAGCTGAGGAAGAAATTATGAAAATTAGCCACAAAAACATAAAGTACCTTGGTGTGACTCTAACCAAGCAAGTGAAAGACCTGTTTGAAGAAAGCTTTAAGTCTCTGAAGAAAGAAATCATAGAAGGTAAGAAAAGATGGAAAGATCTCCCATGCTCATGGCTTTGCAGGATTAACATAGTAAAAATGGCCATCTTACCAAATGCAATCTACAGACTCAATGCAATTCCTATCAAATTACCAACACAATTCTTTACAGATCTTAAAAGAACAATTCTCAACTTCTTATGGAAAAAAAAAAAAACCAGAATTGCCAAAACTATCCTGTACAACAATAGTTCATCTGGAGTTATCTCCATCCCTGACCTCAAGCTGTATTACAGAGCAATAGTAATAAAATCTGCATGATAATAGCGGAAATAGAATGGTTGATCAATGAAATCGAATACAAGAGCCAGAAATAAACCCACAAACCTACGGATACTTGATTTTTGACAAAGAAGCCAAAACTATACAGTGGAAAAACACAGCATCTTTAAATGGTGCTGGCCTAAGTGGATGTCTACATATAGAAGAATGAAAATAGATCCATATTTATCACCCTGCACAAAACTAATGTCCAATTCGATCAAATATATCAACATAAAACCAGACACAATAAATCAGTCAGAAGAAAAAGTGGAGAAAAGCATAGAACTCACTGGGATAGGAGATAACTTCCTGAACAGAACACCAACAGCACAGGCTCTAAGATCATCAATCAATAAAGGGGACCTCATTGTTAATTATTTTTTAAATATTTTCATACCTTTGAGAAATTTATATAAGATTTTATTATATTCAATACCACTCCTCCAACAATTTAAGATAGATATCGCCATTATTTTCCCACTTAATGTCTAGTAGGAGAAATAGTGTCCTTAATAGGGAAATTTGTTTAACTCTTTTATACAGATGTTACTATCTGCTTATATTTCTGGATGGCTAAATAATAATAGGTTTTTAAAGACTTTTTGGATGGTCTTCAGTACTATTTATTCCTCATTATGTCTTCCTTACACTGCACTCCCCTCCCCATTCCAATATTATACATCATATTCGATTTTCTCTCCTAAACCTGTATGCCATTCCTTAAGAGCATCCTTATCAGAGATGCATCAATAGTTCACTAACCTATATAGGTGTAATTCAAATGCCATTTTTAAGCAACATTTATACTAACACAAATGACCATCAAAAATAGTGTCAAGGATTTGGCCATTTAGTTCCCATTGGTTCCCAAACATTAAAGGAAAAACTCTAATGTAGAAAATACTATGTAATTGAGTCATAGTACATGAGAAAAATGAAGCTAGAAGCTTCATCCTATTACCTATTTTTCATAGTGTTGGAAGGTGCAATGCACACCACAAGAGGGAAAAAATGTGAACACCAATCTTATTTAACTATAAGCCTAAGAGCTAGAACTATAACTAAAATATGCCTACTGATGAAATACTGGAAGAAACTTCAGGAGAGTAAGCAATCACTTTCTGATTATGATTAAGTTTCATTCCACAAGATGAAACTCTTTCCAACACTGCACCATTATCCAGCAAATAACCAATGGTTACACCAGACCTAGGCCTTAAGGAAAGACTACTACAATTATACTACAAAATGGCCTTTGCATTAAATTGATTCTAATAATTTATTGTAATACTCATAAATTAGTACATCCTTCAAGCCTCCTCAGAATCTTCTTTTTGTAGTAGATAATGTGCAATACAGAAATCCAAGGCTACGCAAAGTATAGAAATAAGAAACTGCAAAATTCTTAGCTCTAAATGAAAAGTATATGCCACAATATTTATTAATATGATTCAGGGATAACTTTATTTTTCAAAAGGAGGGGAAAAGAGTTTAAGGGTCATACTTGGCTGATAACTACAAGGAAACAGTATCTCTGGTCACAGCAGGGCAGCTACATTATGAATTCACAGTAGTTTCAAAAGCATATGTGAAACCTGCATAAGCACAAGACAGGCTACATGTCAACAGAAAACATGGGCCTGGATAAAAATTCTATTAACCTAGGAGCTACTGGAAATTTTTAGCTGCTAGAAAAGAGAGAATGTATGTTTAGTTTGAGTGTAGACACTGGTATGTCAAGCAAGTAAAAGTAGAAGTCCACACATCTAAAAATATTTGGGCAGCAAAAGTAGTTTTGAAGGGTTTAATTTTCTAAAAGGGACACAAAATTGGGTGGGTTTATATAGAAAGTGTGTGTATCTGGAGAGAGTTGGGGGAGTGGTGATAAATAGGATCAAAATGCGTTTTTCAATTTTTTTTACACTTTATTCACTTTGTATCCCCCCAGAAATCCCTCCCTCTTCCCCTCCCGATTCCATCCTCCATCCCCCTTCTTCACACATGCCCCTGCCCAAGTCCACAGATAGGGGAGGTCCTCCTCTCCTTCCTTCTGATCTTAGTCTATCAGATCACATCAGGAGTGGCTGCATTGTCATCTTCTGTGGCCTGGTAAGGCTGCTCCCCCCTCAGGGGAAGGTGATCAAAGAGCAGGCCAATCAGATTGTGTCTGAGACAGTCCCTCTTCCCATTACTATTTAAACCCAGTTAGACACTAAACTGCCATGGATTACATCTGCACAGGGGTTCTAGTTTATCTCCATGACTGGTACTTGGTTGGAGTATGGGTCTCTGGGAAGACCCCTGTGTTCAAATTTTCTGGTTCTGTTGCTCTCCTTGTGGGGTTCCTGTCCTCTCCATAACCTACTATTTCCCACTTCTCACATAAGATTCCATGCACTCAGCCCAACAGTTGGCCTTAAAGTCTCAGCATCTGCTTTGATATTCTGCAGGGCAGAATCTTTCAGAGGCCCTCTGTGGCAGGTTCCAAGGTTGTTTCCTGCCTTTTCCTTCTGATGTACGTCCTCTTTGCCTTTTAGGATGGGGATTGAGCGTTTTAATCAGGGTCCTCTCTCTTGATTAGTTTCTTTAGATGTACAGATTTTAGTAGGTTTATCCTATAAGTTTATATGTGTGAATATATACCTTGTGTGTCTTTCTGCTTCTGGGAGAGCTCACTCAGGATGATCCTTTCCAGGTCCCACCATTTACCTGAAAATTTCATGATTTCCTTATTTTTCATTGCTGAGTAATACTCCATTGTGTAGATGTCCCACAATTTCTGCATCTATTCTTCAGTTGAGGGGCATATGGGCTGTTTCCAGCTTCTGGCTATTACAAATAAGGCTGCTACAAACATGGTTGAGCAAATGTCCTTATTATGTACTTGAGCCTCTTTTGGATATATGCCTAGAAGTGGTATGCTGGGTCTTGAGGAAGCACTATTCTTATTTGTCTGAGAAAGTGCCAAATTGATTTCCAGAGTGGTTGTACAAGTTTACATTCCCACCAGCAGTGGAGGAGGGTTCCCCTTTCTCCACAACCTCTCCAACATGTATTGTCACTTGAGTTTTTCATCTTGGCCATTCTGATGGGTGTAAGGTGAAATCTCAGGGTTGTTTTAATTTGCATTTCCCTGATGGCTAATGAGGTTGAGCATTTCTTTAAGTGTTTCTCTGGCATTCGATATTCCTCTGTGGAGAATTCTCTGGTTAGCTCTGTTCCACATTTTTTAATTGGATTACTTGGTTTGCTGCTTTTCAGCTTCTTTAGTTCTTTATGTATGCTGGATATTAGCCCTCTGTCAGATAAAGGGTTATTGAAGATTCTTTCCCAATCTATAGGCAGTCATTTTGTTTTGATGATGATGTCCTTTGCTTTACAGAAGCTTTTCAGTTTCAGGAGTTCCCATTTATTGATTGTTGATCTTAGAGCCTGTGCTGTTGGTGTTCTGTTCAGAAAGTTGTCCCCTGTGCCAATGAGTTCTAGGGTATTCCCCACTTTTTTTTTTCTAGCCAATTTTATGAGTCTGGTTTTATGTTGAGGTCTTTGATCCACTTGGACTTCAGTTTTGTGCAGGGTGATAAGTATGAATCTATTTTAATTTTTCTACACATAGACAACCATTTGGACCAGCACCATTAATTGAAGATACTATCTTTTTTCCATTGTATGGTTTTGGCATCTTTGTCAAAAATCAGGTGTCCATAAGTGTGTGGGCTTATTTCTGGGTCTTCTGTTCGGTTCCATTGATCCACAATTCTGTTTCTATGCCAGTACCATGCAGTTTTTATAACTGTTGCTCTATAGTACAGCTTAAGATCAGGGATGGAGATACCTCCAGAAGATCTTTTATTGTAGAGGATTGTTTTAGCAATTCTGGGTTTCTTGTTATTCCATAAGATGTTGAGAATTTTTCTTTCCAGGTCTGTAAAGAATTGTGTTGGCAATTTGATGGGGATTGCATTAAATCTGTAGATTGTTTTCTGGTAAGATGGCCATTTTTACTATGTTAATTCTGCCAAGCCATAAGCAAGGGAGATCTTTCCATCTTCTCATATCTTCTTCTAATTCTTTCTTCAGAGACTTGAAATTTTTTTTTCATACATATCTTTGACTTGCTTGGTTAGGGTTACACCAAGGTATTTTATGTCATTTGTGGCTATTTGTGAAGGGTGTTGTTTTTCTAATTTCTTTCTCAGCCCTTTTGTCTTGTTTTTCAGTATTAAGGAGAATAAAACTTCTGAATGATCACTTAATTGAATGTTTGATTTTCAAGTTTTATTCTGGTAAATTTTATAATCTTGAACACATGCTTTTTTTCATTCCTTTTAAAATAGTTTATTTATTTATTTATTTATTTATTTATTTATTTATTTATTTATTTATTTATTTATTTTTCTTTATTAACTAAACTTTATTCACTTTGTATGCTCCCTGTGGTTCTCTCCCTCCTCTCATCCCAATCCCTCCCTTCCTCCACCCTCTGCATGCATGCCCCTCCCTAAGTTCACTGATAGGGGAGAACTTCTTTTCCTTCCTTCTGATCCTAGTCAATTAGGTCTCATCAGCAGTGGCTGCATTGTCTTCTTCTGTGGCCTGGTAATGCTGCTTCCCCCTCAGGGGGAGGTAATTAAAGAGCAGGCCAATCAGTTCAAGTCAGAGACAGTCCTTGTTCCTATTACAATGGAACCCACTTGGATACTGAGCTGCCATGGGGTACATCTGTGCAGGGGTCTTAGGTTATCTCCATGCATAGTCTTTGGTTGGAATATCAGTCTCAGGAAAGACCCTTGTGTTCAGATTTTTTGGTTCTGTTGCTCTCCTTGTAGAGTATTTGTCCTCTCCAGATTTTACTGTTTCCCACTTCTTTCCTAAGATTCCCTGCATTCTGCCCAAAGGTTGCCCATAAGTCTCAGAATCTACATTGATAGTCTGCAGGGCAGAGCTTTTCAAGAGACAACACATGCTGGAGAGGTTGTGGAGAAAGGGGAACCCTCCTCCACTGCTGGTGGGAATGTAAACTTGTACAACCACTCTGGAAAATAGTACATTTAAATAATAATAAACTATAGCATTATAAATAAGTAAAAAATTCAAAACATTTTGTCTTTAGATGAATATAAATTACACAGAGATGTGTGCATCTAATTATGTTTAAAATATAAATGAACTCGAGTATTTATAAGTATATTTAACTTTTCATAAAGGGAAATACGTATATTGCATAAATTCTTTGTGGCCTTGGTGCTCTATTTATCAGACATGTAAAATGACTTTTAATCCTAGTTGATCACATGTAAATATGCACAGTTTGATACAGAAAAACATGTGGTTGTGAATAAATAACAGTATAAGCATTTTGAAAAGTCATATGGAAGCATACTAATATAGAAACCTTCTAAAAATTACACATATCAATGGAATTTAAGTGGAGTAGCCATTTAATGGAAAAGGAGAATATCACTAGACTCATTATGCCAAATCTAATCCCAAGTACCAAAATGGGTTACATCTTTCTGAATTATTAGCCAAAGGGTTCCATAGATATCACCCATACATCACATCACTATTAGTTAGCTATCACAGACACAAATTATAGACTCAAAAATATGAAAAATAAATGCCGCTTCTTTTGCCTTATCTGTGCTTCATTATCTCCCTCTCTCCACTCTATTTTTTTGTTTTTCTCCTTCTCTGTGTCTGTCTCTCTCTCTTTTACCCTGCCTCTGCCTCCCTTTTCCCTTTTCTTTTTGTTCATTCTCCATTTCTGCACCAAAAGTTGGTCAAAAGACCGTATTATTGATAACATAATTTACTTAAAAAAATCAGATCTTTGTATAAGACTAAGATTTGACTCACTATTTAGGGACAATTTATAAGTAAGAGAATATTTGTATTGCTATTAATGAATCTCCAGTCTCAATGTTGTGTAAAAATTACTCCCTAATTATCTGTGTTTGGTTAATAAAGAAGCTGCAGAGCCAATGACTGGGCAGAGGAGACAGTAGCAGGACTTCTGTTTCCAGGTCATGAGGTGAAGTTCAAGGCTAGACTAGAGGACAGGTAACAGGACATTAGGCTGGAAAGTAGCTAGACTAGCATAGACAGGTTATAATAGAGCAATATCTGCCCATTTATTGTGCTTGAAGCTTATTAATAAATATAAAAATGAAAGAGAATATTTGTATAATTGGAAAAATATTTATTTATAAGTTTTCATCAGAAATCAATTACATCATTTGAAGAAACAGATTTATAGAATGTTATGACAATGAGCTCATTTTATAAACCACAATGAAGCCTATTTTTGAAAAGCATTCAAGATGCAGCAGGAAATTCGCCTTACATAATCTAGAGAAAGACAAGAAAGTATAACCTTGGTTAGTTCAGTAACAATATGTGCTATGTTTTCACAAGTAAATGTACTAGGGAGTGGTGACCAGGCAAGAGTGTAGTAGAGGCATTAGAGGCAATATCTAAAGCTTAGACAGTTGACACTGTACAGACTCATAGCTTAGGGAACAATAAGCTTGAGACTATAATTCATTCAATCACAAAATAATAAATAAAGCATCATTATTTTGTTAAAACATCAAAAAGCATATATTTACAGAAATAAGTTTGTTTTTAAACCATTTGACCTTCATAACTGGTTCTACAAAACTACCTTGCCACTTGTTTAAATAGTTCAACACATTAATCATTTTTGTGGTGCAATTCGTAGCCCAGAAATGCCACGGTACTTGAGTTGATTCAAGTACAAGACAAGTAACCATGAAGAATTTGATTTACATGAAACTCATTTTTTAAGTTGAAATCAAGGAGATGCAGATTTCAATAAAATAAATGAAAGAACAAATATAAGCTCTGTTCGTAGGATAGAATGATCACCTAGGAATTGATATTAAAGATACAAACTAATATTATGAAAATGACTGTGTTTTTAATATGATTTTTGAGTTAGAAATGGAGTTCAGATTTTTTTAAGTTCACAATAATCTCTACCTATAAAATAACGATGATGCCTTTTTTCAATTTAAAATTCATAGAAGTAATCTTCATTATTTGAGAAAAGTAATAAATAGAAACAAAATTACATGTAATTCATTAAAACACATTAATTTTATTTCACTGTGGTATTTTATTCTCGCTGTTTTAAAATATTTCACATCACTTATATTGGCTGTGATACTTAATATATCTTAACTTTTCCATAGTTGTGTGCTTTCTAAACTTGTCTTATTACTATATTCTTCCTCTGTAGTTGCCAACTTCAATACACATTTTGGTACATAAATTAAAAATACAAATGCATTTCATATAAAAATATAGTAATCTATGTTGATTTGAAGATAGTGGAAGAAAATCAATCATGTTCATATCCTAAGTGTTTCACTGAAACAAATCTAATACTTGTTCAAGAGCCTATGATGATCATAGAGCCTGGAAATTCTTCTTTTCATATCATACTGTTGCTGCAGAAAGATACTGAGGCCAATTAAACTTTTCAAACTTATAAAAGAATGGGGAGATAGAAAGACCTGGAGGAGACAGGAGATCTCCAAGTTGAGCAACAGAACCTAGAAATCTGGGCTCAGGAGTATTTCCTGTGACTGATACTCCAACCAAAGACCATTCATGGAGATAACTTATAAACCCTGCACAGATGTACCTTATGGCAGCTCAGTCTCTAGGTGGGTACCCTAGTGGGGAGAACAGGGGCTGTCTCCTACATGACACCAGTGGGTGGCTCTTTGATCACCTTCCCCTAAGGGGGATCAGCCTTACCAGGCATGGAGGAAGACAATGCATCCTGTCCTGAAGGCTAGAGTCAGATGGAAGGGTAGGAGGACCTCACCTATCAGTGGACTTGGAGAGGGGCATGGGAGGAAATGAGGTAGGGAGGGTGTGATTGGCAGGGACAAGGAAGAGTGCAACTGAGATACAAAGTGGATAAACTGTAATTAATAAAAAATAAATAAATTTAAAAAGAATCCTACTTATTTTTACTTTAATATGTAAATTATTCTATGTAAAGGAATTTACACAGTTCCTAATATGATGACCAGTGCATTCTAGACAAATAAGGAGGTTAATTTGTATTATATTATTTTCAAAAATAAATTACTTTTTCATAAAAATGATGTTAACTGTGTATATATCTTTGTAGATATTACTTATATATGTGTATTATAAGTGTGCAGATGTGTATTATGTATGTATATGCACATATATGTAAACATACATATATGTACATATAAGACATGATGAAGTTGTCAGAGAAAATATACATGCATTTTTCATTGAGTTGGGATCCATTGGTTATTTTTAAATTATTTTTTTATTAATTACAGTTTATTCAATTTGTACTGCAGCTGTAGCCGACTCCCTCTTCCCCTTCCAATCGCATCCTCCCTCTCTCTTCTTCAGTCCACTGACAGGGGAGGTCCTCCTTTCTTTCCATCTGACACTAGTCTATCAGGTCTCATCAAGACTGGCTGCATTGTCTTCCTCTGTGGCCTGGAGGTTGCTACTTCCTCCTGGGGAAAGGATCCAAGACCCAGCCTTTGAGTTCATGTCAGAGACAGCCCTGTTCCCATTACTAGGACACCCTCTTGGTCACTGAGATGACATGGGGTACATCTGTTCAGGGGTTCTAGGTTATCTCCATGAATGGTCTTTGATTGGATTTTCAGTCTCAGAAAAGACCCTCATGCCCTGATTTTTTGGTTTTGTTGCTCTCCTTGTGGAACTCCAGTCCTCTCCAGGGCTTTCTATCTCCCTCTTCTTTCATGAGATTCCCTGCACTATGCCCAAAGTTTAGCTATGATTCTCAGCATCTGCTTTGATGCCCTGCTGGGTAGAGTCTTTCAGAGGTGCTTAGCTGTAGGTTCCTGTCCTGTTTCCTCTTTTTTCCCTCTTCAGATAACTCTCTTGTTTGCCTTTCTGAATAAGGATTGAGCATCTTACCCAGGGTTCTCCTTCTTGTTTAGCTTCTTTAGGTGTACAGATTTTAGTATGATTATCCAATAATCATATTCACTTATAAGTGAGTATATACCATGTGTGTTTTTTCTGCTTCTGGGATACCTCACTCAGGATGATCTTTTCTAGATCACAACATTTGCCTGCAAATTTCATGATTTTCTTGTTTTTAACTGCTGAATTGTATTCCATTGCATGAATGCACCACAATTTCATTATCCGTTCCTCAACTGAGGGACATTTGGGTTATTACCAGCTTCTGGCTATTACAAATAAAGCTCTGCCAACATGGTTGAGCAAATGTCCTTGTTGTGTACGTGAACATCTTTTAGATATATGCCCAGGAATTGTGTTGCTGGATCTTGAGGTGGCACTATTCATAATTGTATGAGAAAGTGCCAGATTGATTTCCAAAGTGATTGTACAAGTTTACATTCCCACCAGCAATGGAGTAGGGTTCATCATTCTCTACTTCCTCTCAAGCATGTTTGAGTTTTTTATCTTAACTATTGTGATGGCTGTAAGGTGAAATCTCAGTGTTGTTTTGATTTGCATTTTCCTAATAGCTAAGGACATTGAACATTTCTTTTCATTTAAAAAAATATTTATGGTTTATATTAGTTACAGTTTATTAACTTTGTATCCCAGATGTAGCCCCCTCCCTCATTTCCTCCCAATCACACCCCTTCCCTCATCTCCTCCCTGCCTCTCTCTAAGTCTACTAATAGGGGAGGTACTCCTCCCCTTCCATCTGAAACTAGCTTATCAGGTCTCCTCAGGACTGGCTGCAATGTCCTCTTCTGCGGAACAGCAAGGCCGCTCCTCCCTCTATGTTAAAGGGGGTGGTCAAAAGGCCAGCCATTCAGTGCAGGTCAGAAACAGTCCTTATTCCCTTTACTAGGGAAGTGGGTTACTAGTATCCAAGTAAACCACTTTGATACTGAGTTGCCATGGGCTACATCTGTGCAGGGGTTTTGGTTATCTCCATGCATCATCCTTGGTTGGAGAAACAGAAAAGACCCCTGTGCCCAGAAATATTGTTTTTTTGTGGAGCTCCTGTCCACTCCAGGTCATACTAACTCCCCCTTCTTTCATATGACTCCCTGCACTCTACCCAAGGTATGGTTATGAGTCTCAGTATCTGCTTTGATTCACTGCTAGGTAGTATTTCAGAGGCCCTCTGTGGTGCTCCTTACACCCATCAGAATGGCTAAGATAAAAACCTCAAGTGACAACACATGCTTGAGATGAAGTAGAGGATAAAAAAACCCTACTTCATTGCTGATGATAATGTAAACTTCCACAACCATTTTAAAAATCAGCCTGGTCCTTTTTCAGACAATAGGAATAATGTTTCTTCATTTGAGGAATAGATATAGAAATTGTGGTATATTTACACAATGGAATACTACTCAGCAATTAAAAACAACTAACTAAGCATCTTTTAAAAAAAGAAAAAAACTTCAAGTTTCTGAAGAAAGAAATTGAAGAAGATATCAGAAGATGGAAAGATCTCCCACGCTCATGGATTGGTAGGATTAACATTGTGAAAATGGCCATCCTGTCTAAAGCAATCTACAGATTCAATGCAATCCCCATCAAAATACCAACTCAATTCTTTACAGACCTTGAAAAAAAGATTCTCAGCTTCATATGGAGAAACAAAAAACACAGAATCTCCAAAACAATCCTGTACAACAACAAATCATCTGGAGGTATCTCCATCCCTGATCTCAAGCTGTGCTACAGAGCAATAGTAATAAAAACTGCATGATATTGGCATAAAAACAGAAAGGAGGATCGATGGGACTGAAGAAAAGACCCAGAAATAAATCCACACAACTAGGAATACTTGATTTTTGACAAAGAAGCCAAAATCATTCAATGGAAAAAAGACAGCATCTTCAACAAATGGTGCTGATCCAACTGGATTTCTACATGCAGAAAAATGAAAATAGATCCATATTTATCACCCTGCACAAAACTAAAGTACAAGTGGATTAAAGACCTCAAAATAAAACCAGATACTCTAAATCTGTTAGAAGAAAAAGTGGGGAACAGCCTAGAACTCATTGGCACAGGAGATAACTTCCTGAACAGAACACCAACAGCACAAGCTCTAAGAGCAACAATCAATAAATGGGACCTCATGAAACTGAAAAGCTTCTGTAAAGCAAAGGACACCATCATCAAAACAAAATGACTGCTTACAGATTGGGAAAGAATCTTCACTAACCCTTTATCTGACAGAGAACTAATATCCAGTATATACAAAGAACTAAATAAGCTGAAAAGCAGCAAACCAAGTAATCTAATTAAAAAAATGGGGAACAGAGCTAAACAGAGAATTCTCGAAAGAGGAATATCGAATGTCAGAGAAACACTTAAAGAAATGCTCAACCTCATTAGCCATTAGGGAAATGCAAATCAAAACAACCCTGAGATTTCACCTCACACCCATCAGAATGGCCAAGATGAAAAACTCAGAGGACAACACATGCTGGAGAGGTTGTGGAGAAAGGGGAATCTTCCTCCACTGCTGGTTGGAATGTAAACTGGTACAACCACTTTGGAAATCTATCTGGCGCTTTCTCAGACAATTAGGAATAGTGCTTCCTCAAGACCCAGCCATACCACTGCTAGGTATATATCCAAACTTTGCTCAAGTACACAAAAGGGATACTTGCTCAACCATGTTTGTAGCAGCTTTATTTGTAATAGCCAGAACCTGGAAATAACCCAGATGTCCATCAGTCAAGGAATGGATACAGAAATTGTAGTATTTTTACACAATGGAATACTACTCAGCAATCAAAAAAGGAGGAAATCATGAAATTTGCAGGCAAATTGTGAGATCTAGAAAAGATCATTCTGAGTGAAATATCCCAGAATGAGAAAGACCAACATGGTATATACTCACTTATATAGACCTATTAGATATGATAAACATAATGAAATCTATACAGCTAAAAAAGATAATCAAGAGAGCGGACATGGGGTAAGATGATCAATCCTTGTTTAGAAAGACAGATGGGATGTGCATTGAACGTATGACAGGAGTCTACTGAACACATCTGAAAGACTCTAACTAGCAGTGTTTTTAAAGTAGATATAAAGACCCATAACCAAACCTTGGGCAGAGTACATGAAATCATATGAAAGAAGGGGAGTTAGTATGATGGGGAAAGGATAGGAGCTCCACAAGGACCAAATATATCTGGGCACAGGGACTTTTCTGAGACTGACATTCAACCAAGGACCATGTATGGATATAACCTAGAACCTCTGCTCGGATGTAGCCCGTGGTAGCTCAGTAACCAATTGGTTTCCCATAGTGAGGGGAACAAGGACTATTTCTAACAGGAACTCAATGGCTGGCTCTTTAACCTCTCCACCCCCCAAAGGAAAAGCAGTCCTGTTAGGCCACAGAGGAGAGCTTTGCAGCCAGTCCTGAAGATACCTGATAAAACAGGATCAGATGAATGGGGAGGAGGTCCCCCCCATCAGTGGACTTGGAAAGGGGCATGGTGGAGATGAGGGAGGGAGGATGGGATTGGGAGGGAATGAGGGAGCGGGACACGGCTGGGATTCAGAGTTAATAAAATGTAACTGATAAGAAAAAATAAAATTAAAAAAATTAAAAAAATACAAGGAAATCATGAAATTTGCAGACAACAAACGGTGAACATTTCTGTGTTTCTCTGCCTTTTGATATTCCTCTACAGAGAATTCTCTGTTTAGCTCTGTACCCCATTTTTCAATTGGATTACTTGGTTAGTTTCATCTTAACTTTTTGAGTTCTTTATATATTCTGGATACTAACCCTCTGTCAGATATAGGGTTGGTGAAGATCTTTTCCCAATCCATAGACTATTGTTTTCTTCTGTTGACAATGTTCCACTTGGACTTTAGTTTTGTGCAAGGAGATATGTATGTATTTATTTGTCTTTATCTACATGTAGATATACAGTTAGCTCAGCATCATTTGTTGAAGATGCTATCTTTTTTCCTATTGTGTGGTTTTGGCATCATCATGAAAAATCAGTTGTCAGTAAGTGTGTGGGTTTATTTCTGGGTCTTCAATTCAATTGATCCAACAGCTGGTTTCTGTGTCAGTAACATGCATTTTTTTTTTTTTGTAACTATGGTGTACAGTACAGCTTGAGATCAGGAATGGAAATACCTCTAAATGATCTTTTATTGTAGAGGATTGTTTTAGCAATTCTGGGTTTCTTGTTATTCCATACGAAGTTGAGAATTTTTCTTTCAAGGTCTATAAAGAACCGTGTTGGTAATTTGATGGGAATTGCATTGAATCTGTAGATTGCTTTTGGTAAGATGGCCATTTTTACTATATTAATCCTGCCAAGCCATGAGCATGGGAGATCTTTCCATCTTCTGATATTTCCTTCTATTTCTTTCTTCAGAGACTAATTTTTTTTTCATACAAATCTTTAACTTGTTTGGTTACAGTTACACCAAAATACTTTATGTCCTTTATAGCTATTGTGAATGTGTTGTTCCCCGAATTTCTTTTTCATGATATTTGTCTTTTTTATACAAAAAGGCTATTGATTTTTTTGAGTAAATTTTGTATCCAGGCACTTGGCTTAAGGTGTTTATCAGCTGTAGGAGTTACCTGGTAGAATTTTCGGAGTCACTCATGTATGCTATCATGTCATCTGCAAATAGTGATACTTTGACAACTGAATGAGATCAAGGTGCTTGTTTCATTTTCATGGACTGTATTTCTTTGTTCTTTTCCAATACTTTTAAAATAATGGCATAGCCTTTTTAAAAATTTTTACCTTAGTAAAAAAAAAAAATAAATGGTCTGGAAATCTTTTTACAAAACCTCTCTATTCATGTCTGTAACTGCTTTAAGGGAAACATTATAAGGATTAGGAAGAGAGATGATATTCAGCAAAGGCAAAATGAATGTCTTGCTTTGGTGGAATTTGATGTACTTTGTATGTGTACATTTTACAGGATGTTTTACAAATTTATGAATGAAACATTCTTGTTTTCTTTTTAGTGATTAAGAAACACATTTCTACATTTTCTGCCTTTGTGTTTTGATAGAAACACTGTTTCTTCATTAAAAGTGGATGATTATATTTACTTAATGTGTTTTAAAAATGTGGAGAGATGTAGCCCATGGCAGTTGGAGGTGGGTTCCATTGTAATAGGAACAGGGACTGTCTCTGACATGAACTGATTGGCCTGCACTTTACCTTCCCCTGAGGGGGAACAGCTTTACCAGGCCACAGAAGAAGACAATGCAGCCACTCCTGATGAGACCTAATTGACTAGGATCAGAAGGAAGGAAAAGAAGACCACCTCTATCAGTGGACTTGGGGAGGGGAATGCATGCAGAGGATGGAAGAAGGGAGGGAATGAGATGGGAGGAGAGTGGGAACCACAGGGGGGATACAAACTAAATAAAGTATAATTAATAAATAATTTTTTAAAATGTGGAAAATTAATATTTATAATGTAAAAAGTATGAATCCTACGTATAGATGTAATAGATCAGAATGTAACTTCTATTCAGTTAGAAGCTCCAAGGAGACCACTACACTTTATTTTAGAGTTAGTGAACAGATTTTCATCAATACTCTTTAAAAATAAACTGGTTAGCATCTTCAACAAATGGTGCTGGTCCAACTGATGGGTATATGTAGAAAAATGCAAATAGATACTACGCATCACCCTGAAAAAAAGTAAAATCTAAGTGAATAAAAGACCTCAACATAAAACCAGACACACTAAGTCTGTTCGAAGAAAAAGTGAGAAAGAGTCTTGACCCACTTTTGGGACAGAAGACAACTTCCTGAACAGAACACCAACAACACAGGCCCTAAGATTAACAATCAACAAATGAGACCTCATGAAACTAAAAAGCTTCTGTAAATCAAAGGACATTGTCAACAGAACAAAACAACAGCGTACGGACTAAAAAAAAGGATCATTACTATATTTGACAGAGGGTTAATATCCAGAATAGAAAAAGAACTCAAGAAGTTAACTACCACAGACCAAGTAATCCAATCAAAATATGGGGTACAGAGTTAAACAAAGAATTTTCAGCAACAGAAAACTGAACGCCAGAGAAACACTTAAAGAAATGCTCAACATACTTAGTCATCAGGAAATTACAAATCTAAATGACCCTGATATTCCACTTTACACCCAGAATGGCGAAGGTCAAAAACTCGAGGGATGACACATGTTGGAAAGGTTGTGCAGAAGATGTTGGGAATGTAAGTTTGTACAACGACTTTGGAAATCAGTCTGGTGCTTTCTTAGAAAATTAGGAATACTGCTACCTCAAAATCCACTCCTGGGTATATATTTGAAAGATGCTCAAGCATACAACAAGGACATTTGCTCAACTATGTTCATAGAAGCTTTATTTATAATAGTCAGAACCCGGAAACAACATAGAAGTTGTTTTTTTTTTTTTTGTTGTTGTTGTTGTTGTTTTTTGTTTTTTTATTTTTCTTTTTAGTTACATTTTGTTAACTCTGTGTCCCAGCTGTATCCCGCTCCCTCATTCCCTCCCCAACCCCACATTCCCTCCCTGGTCTCCTCCCTGCCCCTTTCCAAGTCCACTGATAGGGGAGGACCTCCTCCCCTTTCATCTGACCCTGTTTTATCAGGTATCTTCAGGGCTGGCTGCAAAGTCCTCCTCTGTGGCCTAACAGACTGCTCCTCCCCTGGGGTGGGGGTCAAACAGCCTGCCCTTGAGATCCTATTAGAAATAGTCCGTGTTCCCCTTACTTTGGAAAACTACTTGGTTACTGAGCTACCACGGGCCACATCCGAGCAGAAGTTCTAGGTTATATCCATAGATGGTCCTTGGTTGAGTGTCAGTCTCAGAAAAGACCCTGTGCCCAGATATGTTTGGTCCTTGTAGAGCTCCTATCCTTTCCATATCATACTAACTTCCCTTCTTTCATATGATTCCCTGCACTCTGCGAGGGTTTGGTTATGAGTCTTAGTGTCTGCTTTGAAACACTGCTAGGTAGAGTCTTTCAGATGCCTTTTGTGGTAGACTCCTGTCATAAGTTCAATGCACATCCCATTTGTCTTTCTAAATGAGGATTAATCACCTTCGCCTGTGTACACTTTCTTGATTATCTTCTTTAGGTGTGTAGATTTCATTATGTTTATCATATCTTGTAGGTCTATATACGCGAGTATATACCAAGTTTGTCTTTCTCCTTCTGGGATACTTCACTCAGAATGATCTTTTCTAGATCCCACCACTTGCCTGCAAATTTCATGATTTCCTCCTTTTTGATTGCTGAGTAGTATTCCATTGTGTAAAAATACCACAATTTCTGTATCCATTCCTCCGTTGATGGACATCTGGGTTGTTTCCAAGTTCTGGCTATTACAAATAAAGCTGCTATGAACATGGTTGAACAAATGTCCTTGTTGTGTACTTGAGCAAATTTTGGGTATATACCTATGAGTGGTATAGCTGGGTCTTGAGGTAGCACTACTCCTAGTTGTCTGAGAAAGCGCCAGATTGACTTCAAAAGTGGTTGAACCAGTTTACATTCCCACCAGCAGTGGAGGAGGGTTCCCTTTTCTCCACAACCTCTCCAGCATGTGCTATCACTTGAGTTTTTCATCTTGGCCATTCTGATGGGTGTAAGGTGAAATCTCAGGGTCGTTTTGATTTGCATTTCCCTAATGGCTAATGAGGTTGAGCATTTCTTTAAGTGTTTCTCTGCCATTCGATGTTCCTCTTTCGAGAATTCTCTGTTTAGCTCTGTTCCCCATTTTTTAAGTGGATTACTTGGTTTGTTGCTTTTCTGCTTCTTTAGTTCTTTATATATACTGGATATTAGCCCTCTGTCAGATAAAGGGTTGGTGAAGATTCTTTCCCAATCTGTAGGCTGTCTATTTGTTTTGATGACAGTGTCTTTTGCTTTACAGAAGCTTTTCAGTGTCATGAGGTCCCATTTATTGATTGTTGCTCTTAGAGCCTGTGCTGTTGGTGTTCTGTTCAGGAAGTTGTCTCCTGTGCCAATGAGTTCTAGGCTGTTTCCCACTTTTTTTCCAACTGATTTAGAGTATCTGGTTTTATGTTGAGGTCCTTGATCCACTTGGACTTTAGTTTTGTGCAGGGTGATAAATATAGATCTATTTTCATTTTTCTGCATGTAGACATCCAGTTGGTCCAGCACCATTTGTTGAAGATACTGTCTTTTTTCCATTGAATGGATTTGGCTTCTTTGTCAAATATTGAGTATTCATAGGTGTGTGGGTTTATTTCTGGGTCTTCTATGCGATTCCATTGATCCTCCTTTCTGTTTCTATGCCAATACCATGCAGTTTTTATTACTGTTGCCCTGTAGTACAGTTTGAGATCGGGAATGGAGATACCTCCAGATGATCTGTTGTTGTACAGGATCGTTTTGGAGATTCTGGGTGTTTTGTTTCTCCATATGAAGCTGAGAATCTTTTTTTCAAGGTCTGTAAAGAATTGAGTTGGTATTTTGATGGGAATTGCATTGAAATGTAGATTGCTTTTGGCAGGATGGCCATTTTCACAAGTTAATCCTACCAATCCATGAGCACGGGAGATCTTTCCATCTTCTGAGATCTTCTTCAATTTCTTTCTTCAAAGACTTGAAGTTTTTCTCAAACAGGTCTTTCACTTGCTTGGTTAGAGTCACACCAAGGTACTTTATGTTATTAGTGGCTATTGTGAAGGGTGTTGTTTCCCTAATTTCTTTCTCGGCCTTTTTGTCTTTGGTATACAAGAGGGCTTCTGATTTTTTTGAGTTGATTTTGTATCCTGCCACTTTGCTGAAGGTGTTTATCAGCTGAAGAAGTTCTCTGGTTGAATCTTTGGGGTCGCTCATGTACAAAAGGAACTAACATGCATTGGTCAATATTATCTATCAATATTAATGAACTCAACTCACCAATAAAAAGACACAGGCTAACAGAATGGTTACGGAAACAGGACCCAACATTCTGTTGCATCCAAGAAACACACCTATGCAACAAAGATAAACACTACCTCAGAGTAAAGGGCTGGAAAAATGTTTTTCAAGCAAATGGTTCCAGAAAACAAGCTGGAGTAGCCATCCTAATATCTAATAAAATAGACTTTCATCTGAAGTTAATCAAAAAAGATAAGGAGGGCCACTATATTCTCATCAAAGGAAAAATCCAACAAGAGGACATCACAATTTTGAATATCTATGCCCCAAATACAAGAGCACCTACATTCGTAAATGAAACAATATTAAAGCTTAAATCATACATTGATCCTAATACCTTAATAGTGGGAGACTTCAACACCCCACTCTCATCAAGGAACATAGAAGTTGTTAACTGAGGAATGGGTAGAGAAATTATGGTACATTTACACAATGAAATATGACTCAGCAATTAAAAACAATAACAAAATTTCCAGGCATATGGATGGAACTAGGAAAAATCCTGAGTGAGGGACTACAGAATCAGGAAGACACACATGGTATAAACACACAAGTGGATATTAGCCATAAAATATAGGATAAATGTACTAAAACCTATAGTTCTAAAGAAGCTAAATAATAATGAGGACCCTATGGAAGAGGCTGAAAGCTCATTTAGAAGGGCAAACAGGACAGACATCTGAAGTAGGAGAAGACCGGGAACAGGACAGGAGCCTATTACAGAGGGCCTCTGAAAGACTCTACCCATCAGGGTATCAAAGGAGATACTGAGACTAATAGCCAAATTTTGTGCAGTGTTCAGGGAATCTAATGAAAGAAGGCAGAGATAGAAAGACCTGGAGGTGACAGGAGCTCCAAACGAGAACAACAGAGCCAAAATTTCAGGGCTCATGGGACCTGCAGAAACTTATAAATCAACCAAGGACTAAGCATGGAGAGGACATAGACCTCTTACTCAGATTTCTCCCATGGGCAGCTCAGTCTTAATGTGGGTTCTGTAGTAAGGGAAGAAGAGACAGTCTCTGACATGCACATGGTTGCCTGCTCCTTAATTTCTCCATAGAGGGACAACCCAGCCAGCCCACATAAGTAGAGGATTCAGGCAGTCCTGTTGAGACCTGATAGGCTAAGGTCAGACAGTAGAGGGGGAGGACTTCCTCTCACAGTGGACTATAGAAGAGGGATATGGGGGGAAGAGGAAGGGATGGTGGTCTGAGAGGAAATGAGGGATGCGGCTACATCTGGGACACAAAGCAAAGAAATTTTAAATAATAATAATTATTATTATTATAGTGATGATGATAATGAAAAAAAATCCAAATAATGTAACAGGGCAAAAATATAAACTGTCTAAATTATGCTACTCTAAAAATATACAAATCTAGCATAGAAAGGATAAAGCTTAGAATTGATTTCTTTAATTATGCATATGACAAGCTTACTACTTCACAGAAATTTTCTGAGATAAATTTTTTAAATGTAATCATTAAATTTTAATGTATTTATGTAATGCAGTTGACTTCCTTATTTCTTTCCACTACTTCTAGTATACACACACACACACACACACACACACTCAAACTTACACACATGCACACTGTACACACACATCTTAACAAAGAGGATCTTAACGAAGAGGATGAACAAAAATATGCAAAGGAGAATACAATGGAATTCCAATTTTTGAGATTCAATTAGTGGGTAAGTCAATTAAAAGAATTTTCAATCACCAGGGAAAGGAAAACGGCAAACAGTTACCATACATTGATGATTAAAATCAGTTTAAGACTGATTTTATTTATTCAGTAACAATATATTTGCATTTTATTTGGTATTTTATAAAGAAAATATCTTGTATACATAAGGAATTTTGAAAATACTTTTATGTGCAAGTATACCTCAAATATTTGGGGAAATCACACTACATGATGCTTCATGAAAATGAACAGATTCATCAGTATAGTTTCACTTTTAACTATGAATACAAATCTGATTATATTACCCCTACACTACTGGTCCTTATTGCAGAATGAAATTACTTGTTTACGCACAATATACAGATAAAATGTTTAATGTGTATTTTCTTTTAGCATGTAGATGATACAAAGCCAAAATATTTTATATAAATCCTCCATTCAAAACTCCAGAAAAACAGCTAGGATTGTACTAAGTCATCATCTAGCCAAACAGTCCAAACTTTAAGAGCTGTCCTTATTAATATGATTCCATTCTAAGACCCATAAAGAAATGATTGATTTCTGTCCTTCCCAGTCACTTTGCACTTGGATAATCTCCAGACCACTAGCCTGTGCATCTGTTACAACTCAGCATTCACACATAGAAACATACACCACTACATGAATGTTTACCTAATTTTCTCACACCTGAACTTTCATTTTTCAATTTTAGTAACACTGAAGTATATCAAGTTCACTTGTTTCTCTTACACTGTTTTAAATGAAGCACAGAAAAAAATAATGTGAGTACATTGTCAGACAATGTTCTTTCTGAAAGCAAGAAATTTGCCTCCTTTTTTATGTCCAGTACCTCAGTTTACGAATACCGAATTTTCTTTATCTATTTGTTTATTAATGTGCACCAAGGTCGGTAATTATATTAACATTAGGAGTAGTATGTTGCCATGAGCATAATGGATCTATGGTTTTATATTGCATATCATAACTATGTAAGAATCTGTGTGTCTGTGTGTAGGTGCATATGTGCATGTATGTGCATGTTCCTTCAAACAGATGCAGGTAGTATCTTTGCTTGGATATCTTTTTTTTTTTTGCATGTAATATAAAATAAAATAAATAAAAATCTATTTTACTTTCTATCCTTGCTATTTCCTTTAGTTCTTTTGAAATTGATGAATGTTGGCATAATATTCTTGTGGAATGTATATAATTGATCCTTGTTCATTCAAATGCTGATTTATCTACCCCACTATCTGGTTTCAGATATTGCATTGCTTACTCTACCCGTCATCTATCTCAAGTTTTGTAAACATGCCACCATTTGTTCTTTGTGTTGTCATAAAAAAAAAAAACAGACAATATTGTGTAATGGAGAGAATAAGGTTGGACATCCTGGTCCAGAAGAGAGGGGAAGGAAGCAAGTAAAAGGAAGAGGTCAGAGATTGTCAGGACAGGACTGGAACCATGAGGAGGGTCTTAGAACCAGGAGAATACATGGACTGGACCTAAGATATGTGTAATGGGTGAAATCTGAATGGTAGGAAACTATGCTGTCTTGGAGATTTAGGATGGAGTAACAAGTGCCCAGCATTGTGTTCTAGGTTAATTAAATAAATCCGAGTCTCTGTGGTGATTTGGAAATACAGCTGGATTAGGAAGAACTGCTGTTTAACTCCAAACAAATCAATAATAAATACTAATAACCTTCAACACCTGAAATAATATAAATTGTAGTGAGTGTAATGTATAAAAAGTGTCCTCACTTATCAATTAAGTCATTTCATATAAGGTAAATCCACCCAAAATATTATTAGTAAAAACTTTAATTTCTCTTTGAAATCAATTAATTAGTTTTACCTTTGTTCTCTTCTAAATAAGAGACCTACATTCAAAATATGATTTTACAGCTCAGAAGGTAGATCTTTGGATAAGAAAGAGTAAATGTGCAAGCGAGAGAACTGGGTTCTCTTCAACATTTACTTGCTAAGAAGCCCTAACTGGGACAGTGGGATCTAGGTTCAGTGAGAGGCCCGCTCCCAG
The DNA here is from genome assembly GCF_907164565.1 of Psammomys obesus. NCBI lineage: Eukaryota > Metazoa > Chordata > Mammalia > Rodentia > Muridae > Psammomys > Psammomys obesus. Next base: position 364,607 of record NW_026585987.1, read on the forward strand.
GTAAAGTAGGTGGAGAAAGAGAGAGAAGACCTCCAAGCATAACAACAGGTACACACTTGCCTCTAGGCACACGTACCACCCAACGCACACAACAAAGAACAAAATATAAACTCCAAATGACTTTCCCTTAATAGTTTTCTGTAGCAAAGGTATCTTTTTGAAAGTTTAACGATATGCGATGATGCAACCAAATAAATATTCCCATCTTTCTTCCTATATTCTGGCATCATAAAAACAACTAAGAGTAATTCTATAAATTCTACCTAATTCATTATTTATTTACCAATAGATAAAATTAGATGCTATATTTTATTATGTATAATATCAACTGAGAGCAGCAGGGACAGTATTTATTTTTTCTACAAAGGAGGACTTCGGAGACTAAAGACTTTAAAAGATATGTCCATGATCCACAAGGAACCCGCAGTACATAAGATATGGGCAGCTGGAACTCAAGATCTTAGCTGTTGTACTGTACTAAAATAAATTCCTATTATGATTGTTTTTACATTCTTGATTAGCTTATGGCAAAAAGACAGATGGGCTAAAGGTATTGTGATATGCTTACTTAAGCTTAATGTAGTTATGGTCCCATTTGCAGCCTGGTCTCTTTTTTTTAATTTTTTATTAATTACACTTTATTCATTTTGTATCCCCCCATAAGCCCCCACCTCCTCCCCTCCCAATCCCACCCTCCCTCTCCTTTCTGCATGCATGCCACTCCCCAAGTCCACTGATAGGGGAGGTTCTCCTCTCCTTTCTGATCTCAGTCTATCAGTTCTCATCAAAATTGGCTGCATTGTCCTCTACCATGGCCTGGTAAGGCTGCTCCCCCCTCAGGGGGAGGTGATCAAAGAGCAGGCCAATCAGATTATGTCAGAGGCAGTCCCTCTTCCCATTACTATGTAACCCACTTGGACACTGAACTGCCATGGACTACATCTGTGCAGGAGTTCTAGGTTATCTCTACGAATAGTCCTTGGTTGGAGTATGAGTCTCTGGGAAGTTCCCTGTGTTCAAATTATCTTGTTCTGTTGCTCTCCTTGTGGAGTTCTCGTCCCCTCCAGCTCTTACTATTTCCCACTTCTTACATAAAATTTCATTCACTCTGCCCATCAGTTGGCCATCAGGCTCAGCATCTGCTTTGACAGTCTATACTGCAGAGGCTTTCAGAGGCCCTCTGTGGCAGGTTTCAAGGTTGTTTCCTGTTTTCTTCTGGCTTTCAGAGGCCCTCTGTAGCAGGTTGCTAGGTTGTTTCCTATTTTCTTTTTCTTCTGATGTCCATCCGCTTTGCCTTTCAGGATGGGGATTGGACATTTTAGTTAGGGTCCTCTCTTTTGCTTAGTTTGTTTATATGTACAGATTTTAGTGGGTTTATTCTATGTTGTATGTTTATATGAGTGAGTATATACCATGCGTGTCTTTTTGCTTCTGGGACAACTCACTCAGGATGATCCTTTCCAGGTCCTACCATTTACCTGCAAATTTCATGATTTCCTTATTTTTCATTGCTGAGTAATACTCCATTGTATAGATGTACCACAGTTTCTGCATCCATTCTTCAGTTGAGGGGCATCTGGGTTGTTTCCAGCTTCTGGCTATTACAAATAAAGCTGCTACAAACATGGTTGAGCAAATGTCCTTTTTGTGTACTTGAGCCTCTTTTGGGTATATGCCTAGGAGTGGTATGGCTGTATCTTGAGGAAGTGCTATTCCTAGTTGTCTGAGAATCTTCACTAACCCTTTATCTGGCAGAGGACTCATATCCAATACATATAAAGAACTAAACAAGCTGAAAAGCAACAAACCAAGTAATCCACTTAAAAAATGGGGAACAGAGCTAAACAGAGAATTCTCGACAGAGGATTATCGAATGGCAGAGAAGCACTTAAAGAAATGCTCAACCTCATTAGCCATTAGGGAAATGCAAATCAAAACAACCCTGAGATTTCACCTTACACCCATCAGAATGGCCAAGATGAAATACTCAAGTGACAACACATGCTGGAGAGGTTGTGGAGAAAGGGGAACCCTTCTCCACTGCTGGTGGGAATGTAAACTTGTACAACCACTCTGGAAATCAGCCTGGTCTCTTTAATGGTGAAATCAATGCAGCGCTGCCTTCTCTTCTCAGCTATTGATACAATGAAAGCACTTTATGTATGCAGGTTAAGTAGACAACACAAAAGCAGTGCACTTTGAACTAGAACATCCTTACTGCACTGCAGAGGGAAGATAATAGTTTGTTTCCCAAGAGCACTGAACAAAAAATTTTATTCTAACTCCTTTAACAAAATCTCTCTTTGGGGAAAGTGAAATTTTCTTGTATTTTAAGTTCCAGCTAATTTTTATGGAAAGGAAATATCTTGGAATAAACAATGAAATATCTTGGAATAAACATAACTATGAAGGTGAAATTCTCTGTAATGAAAGCGTCAGTCTAAAAAAGGAAGGACACTAGAAAATGTCCTTCTGTGTTCATATGTCAGTCAAATTAATATTGTGAAATTGATCATCTTATACAAGCCAATTTTTAGACTGAATGCAATCCAAATCAAAATAACCAAAAGATGCTTCATAGAAATAAAAAAAATAGTCAACATTTATAAGTAACCAGAAAGTACCCTTGATGCTTAAAGCAACCACAAGCAAGATGAATAATAAAGCAAGAACTGTCATTCCAGACTCCAAGATGTGTTATAAACTATAGTAAGTAATAAAAGTAATAAAAATAAACTAATGAAATAAAATTGAAGACATAAGCTTAAAAAATGTAACTGCAGTCATGATAGTAGACAGAGACCTAAAACATACATTGAAAAAAAAAAAAGAATCTTCAATAAATTGTGCTGGTAAATGGGATGTCTGTATGCAAAGAATGAAAAAATATACTCTTAACCATTACCCACCAAATTTTTCTGTTCATTTAAAAATTTTATTATTATTATTATTATTATTATTATTATTATCATTATTATTAACAATTTGTTTGCTGTGTATCACAGTTGTAGCCCAATCCCTCATCTCTTCCAGGTCTCATCCTCCATTCCTCTTTCTCCCCTGTATCTCTTCTTTAGTCCACCGATCGGGGAGTCCTCCTCCCCTATGATCTGACCCTAACCTGTCATGTCCCATCAGGACTTCCTGAATCGTCTTACTCTGTGGGCTAGTTTGGTCGACCCACCAGGAGATTGAGCTGTCTATGTGCTACATTTGAGCAGGAAATCTAGGCCCACCCTATTTATGGTCTTTTGTTGATGCATCAGTCTCTGCAGCCGTCCCTGGACTATGCCGATTTTTGTTGATGTTGTTGTAGCTTTGTTGGTTTCTTTGTGTGGCTGCTGTACCCTCCCGGTCCTTTTATATCCCCCTTCTTCCATAAGATTCCCTACCAGTGCACTAACCTGTGAGTCACAAAATAAACATAATAAAATCTATAGCCCTAAAGAAGCTAAACAACAAGGAGGACCCTAGGGAAGATGCTTAATCTTCATTCAGAAGGACAAACAGGATAGACATAGGAAGTAGGAAAAGACAAGGAACAGGACAGTTGCCTTACATGGAGGACCTCTGAAAGACTCTACCGACCAGGGTATCAAATGAGATATTGAGATTCATAGCCAAACTTTGAGCAGAGTGCTGGAATTCTTATGGAAGAAGAGGGAGCTAGAAAGACCTGGAGGGAACAGGATCTTCTCAAGGAGAACAATAGCTCAAATATCTGGGCCTAGAGGGGACTGCGGAGACCAATACCCCATCTAAGGACCATGCATGGAGAGGACCTAGAACCCCTGTTCAAATGAATCCTATAGGCTGCTCAGTTTCCAAGTGGTTTCCCTAATGAAGGGAACAGGGTCTGTCTCTGACATGAACTCAGTGTCTGGCTCTTTGATCACTTTCCTCTGGAGGTTGCAGCCTTGTAATGCCACAGAGGAAGATGATGAAGCCAGCCTTGAAGAGAGCTGATAAGCTAGGGACAGAGAGAAGGAGAGGAGGTCCTCCTCTATCAGGGGACTAAGGAAGGAGCTTAGAGAGAGAAAAGAGAGACTGGGTAGGACTGGGAGGCGATGAGAGAGGGTGCTGTAGTGAGGATACAAAGTGAATAAATTGTAATAAATAAATATATAAGTAAAATTAAAATTTAATAAAAGCAAACAAAAAGGAAAAATTCCATCTTACCCGGGTCAGAATGGTTAAGAACAAAACATCAAGTGACAACACATGCTGGAGAGAATGTGGAGAAAGGGGAACCCTCCTCCAATGCTAGTGGGTAGGAAACAATTTCCTAAACAAAACACCAAAGGCACAGGTTCTGAGGTCACAAATTAATAAATGGGATCTCATGAAACTGAGAAGCTTCTGAAAGTCAAAGAACACTGTCAATAGAGCAAAATGGCAGCATACAGATTCGGAAAGATCTTTACCATCCCTACATCAGACAGAGGGCTAATATCTAAAATATACAAAGAACTCAAGAAATTAAATGGCATAGACTTTTAAAACTTCTCAAGACCAACCACAAAGAGCACTTCTTCCAAAAAGCCACATATCCTAACCATTCTAATTTCTTCAGATGTTTTAGATGCCTGATAAATATTTTTTTCTATATGATATATGCTACATATTCTTTTCTTTGATCATGACATATAATTAACTAACTTACACATTCAAACTGAAAGCAACAATACCCTAGGTAACTCTTCACTTTGAATACAATATATGCACTAAATCAGGCAATTTTACCTTTAACTAACTTAGGTGAATATCAGTCCTCATAACTGACAAACATGGAAGAAAAAGAGTGAAAGAATGGGTACAGGTTATTTGGATGCGATTCAGAGTGACTTACAGGGTGGGGTGCAGGTATGGGTTAGAGAAGGACAGGTGCAAATGATATAAATATAAAAATATTTAAAGCCCCACATTTACTTATTTATATATTTTTGTGAAGATTGAATATCATTTTGGAATGCTAAATTTAAGTGTAATGAAGTTTTCTGATTAAAAACTTCTGGTCTGTCAGAGGCAGTCCCCGTTCCCATTACTATGGAACCCACTTGGACACTGAACTGCCATGGGCTACATCTGTGCAAAGTTTCTAGGTCATCTCCATACATGGTACTGGTTGGAGTATGAGTCTCTGGAAAGACCCTTGTGTTCAATTTTTTTGGTTCTGTTGCTTTCCTTGTGGAGCTCCTGTCCTCTGCAGAGCTTACTATTTCCCACTTCTTTCATAAGATTGGCCTGCTCTTTGACCGTCTCCCCCTGAGGGGGGAGCAGTCTTACTAGGCCACAGAAGATGACAGTGCAGCCACTCCTGATGAGATCTGATAGACTAAGATCAGAAGGAAGGAGAGGAAGACCTCCCCTATCAGTGGACTTGGGGAGGGGCATGTGTGGAGAAGGGAGAGGAAAGGTGGGATTAGGAGGGGAGGAGTGAGGGGTTTATGAGAGGATAAAAAGTGAATAAAATGTAATCAATAAGAATTAAAATAAAAAAATAAAAAAATAAACTTCTGATCTTCCTGGTAGACTGAGTTAGTTTTGATGGTTAACAATTTTCAAATATATCCTCAGTTTGACATGCCTGAAACATTAATTACATACACATTTTACTAGATACATATATTACACAGTATCCTGTTTCCTAAAATACACTTTTATCAAAGTAGATTTCTGACCACTTCCTAACACATATCTGGAAAATTTATCATGTCATTACTGTAAACTTTATTATTCTTTAATTAAAATTTCTTTATCATTATATGATAATTATATAATAAAATATACATATTATTAAATAATTATATCATATTTAAAGGTATGAACAAATTTTAATTAAAAAATTATAATTACAAAAATTATGGCCATAGTAATTAAAAGAAATGTAGTGAAAATTTTGAAATGTCAATACAAACCCAGTAAAGAAATACTTAGTAATTTAATACATAGTGTTTATTTGCAATAAATAGTTTATTATTTACAGTAATATAACATCTAGCAAGTCAATAAAATATAGAAAATTTGTATTTGAAAGAGAAACAGAAGCTTTCATTTACCAGCAGATTCTATTCAGTGGCTCACACATGCCATCTTGTGGTATAAGAGTTGCATCTCAATTTTTATACCTATTCCCTGGATTTTAAAGTATTTTTCTAATATATTTATTTATTTATTTATAATTGTTTTATAGTTTTTTAATTCTTTATTAATTATACTTTATTCAATTTGTATCCCCCCTGTGGTTCCCTCCCTCCTCCTTTCCCAATACCTCCCTTCCTCCACCCTCATGCATATATATATAATTTATATATATTATATATACTATTATTATCCACATAATTTTTAATGTTTTATGTGCCATTGTGTATTGATTACTAGTATTTGCAAATTAAAATATAATTAATGTAAATTTATTTCAGATGTTCAGATAATCTTAAAATTTCTGAATATTATAGTAAGTTCTAAATGTCTAATTAATAGATTCTGTGTATGTGGTTTCATAATATAAATAGACATTTTTTTGCCCCTAAACTAATAACAATGCTTACATTCTTGAAGCACTGATTGCTCACTCATAATTAAAAAGAAATTAGTAATTTAGGTATCAAATTTTTATGAGGGAGAGTGAGATTGGGAGGGGATGAGCGAGAGATACAGCTGGGATACAAAGTGAGTAAACTGTAATCTATTAAAAAAAAGAAGTTAAACAGAATAAATCAAATAATCCAATTAAAAAATGAGGTATAGAGCTAAACAGAAAATTGTCAACTGAGGAATATCGAATGGTAGAGAAACACTTAAAGAAATGTTTAAAGTCCTTAACCATCAAGGAAATTCAAATTAAAATGAGCCTGAGATTTCACCTTACACCCATCAGAATGGCCAAGATCAAAAACTCAAGTGACAACACATGCTGCAGAGGGTGTGGAGAAAGGGGAACCTTCCTCCATTGCTTGTGGGGATGTAAACTTATACAACCAATTTGGAAGTCAATATGGCACTTTCTCAGACAATTAGAAATAGTGTTACCTCAAGATCCAACTATAGAACTCCTAGTCATATATCCAAAAGAGGCTCAAGTACACCTTTGCTTATCCATATTTGTAAAAGCTTTATTCATAATAGCCAGAATCTGGAAACAGCCCAGATGCCCCTCAGTTGAGGAAGGGATACAGAAATTGTGATACATTTACACAATGGAATACTATTCAGCAAATAAAAACAAGGAAATCATGAAGTCTGCAGGCTGGTGGGAACTAGAAAAGATCATCTTGAGCAAGTTATCACAGAAGCAGAAAAACACACATGGTATATACTCACTTATAAGTAGATATTTTACATATAATATAGAATAAACATACTAAAATATGTACACCTAAATTACCTAAGAAAGAAGGAGGATCATGGGTAGGATGTTCAATCCTCATTCATAAAGGCAAATAGGATAGACCTCAGAAGATGGAGAAAACAGGAAACAGGACAGGAGCATACCACAGAGGGCCATGAAAGATTACGCAGCAGGGTATTAAAGCAGATGTTGAGGCACATAGCCAAACTATGGGCAGAGTTCAGGGAATCTTATGAAAGAAGGGGGAGATAGAAAGACCTGGAGGGGACTGGAGCTCCACAAGGAGAGCAACAGAACCAAAATATCTGGGTACACGGCTCTTTTCGGGGACTAATACTCCAACCAAGGACTATTCATGGAGATAACCTAGAATCTTTGCACAAATGTAGTCCATGGCAGCTCAGTGTCCAAGTGGGTTTCCCTAGTAAAAGGAACAGGATTTGTCTCTGACATGAACTCACTGGTTGGCTTTTTAATCTTCTCCCCCTAAGGGGGAGAGGGGGCAGCCTTACCAGGCCACAGAGAAAGACAATGCAGCCAGTCCTAATGAGACTTGACAGATAGAAGGGGAGGAGGACCTTCCCTATCAGTGGACTTGGGAAGGCACATGGGAGAGAAAAGGGTGGGAGGGTTGATTGGAAGGGGATAAAGGAGAGGGCTACAGCTGGGATACAAAGTGAATAAAACATAATGAATAAAAAAATAAAGTAAAGGAAAAAAAATAAAAACTAAAATATAGCAGTCTTCACAAAACCATTATTTCACTATCAACTTGAGATTTTAAATAATGATTCTCCACAGATAATTTTATTTGGGCCCAGTATGTAATCCATTACTATCAACATTATTGAAGCATGTGTTTACTGCATGAATTAGTGTGCCTCATAAATAATTTTAGATGATTCTAGAGTATTTTAGAGACGGCATTACCATGTTAGAAGTTTAAAATTAATTTGTAATTTCTGGAGAAAAATATCAACTTAATATGATGAGAATTTTATTTATTAGCCTACATGACTAAAATAGTGGTATAATGTGATCCAAATTCCAGTCTTACACCAATGACACAGAATAAAAATATGAAAATCCTTTGGACCAAGTCTCTAACGAATATTAATAAATGTCACAACTTTATGGGAGTGATGTGAATTCTGATCACATAAATCAACTCATAAAATGCTGCTGTAATACAAAGAAGAATAATTCAATACTAGTTCAGTGAAAGCCAAATCAACATTAACCAGTAATGAACAGTATGAGGAAAATACCTGGTTTTAAATTTTGTATTATAAAATTCAAATTTAAAATTTTCATGCAAAATGTCAAAATTATATAAATATCATAGAATACAACTAATTTAAAACTTACAAGAAATATCTGTCTCTGAGAAGGCAGATATTGAACTTCCTGAAGATATACTCTTTCTTAAAACTGTCTATTGAGAATTTTTTTGTTCAAGGTCTGTAAAGAATTGTGTTGGTAATTCGATGGGAATTGCATTGAATCTGTAGATTGCTATTGGTAAGATGGCCATTTTCATTATGTTAATCCTGCCAAGCCATGAGCATGGGAGATCTTTCCATCTTCTCATATCTTCTTCTAATTCTTTCTTCATAGACTTGAAAATTTTTCATATAAGTCTTTGACTTGCTTGGATAGGATCACACCAAAGTACTTTATGTCTTTTCTGGCTATTGTGAAGAGTGTTATTTCCCTAATTTCTTTCTCAAACCTTTTGTAGTTAGTCATCAGGGAAATTCAAATCAAAACAACCCTGAGATTTCACCTTACACCAGTCAGAATGGGTAAGATCAAAAACTCAAGTGACAGCACATGCTGGAGAGGATGTGGAGAAAGAGGAACCCCTCCTCTGCTGCTGGGAATGTAAACTTGTACAACCACTGTTCTAAGCGACTATTAATATTTAGTAATAATTATCTTTTAGTAATGCTTGTTGTTAATCCTAAACAGTGATATAACAAAATCACGAAACAGAGACTATAATTTATTTTTTATATATTTCATAATATATGTAGCTTTTATTCTTGCCAGAAAAAGTGAAAACAGCACATTATTAGATTGCTCCTCATTTCTTCATACATGTCCCCTTTATCAACAAAGACTGAGGAAGCATGTGTTCTCTCTTCTTTCCCTTCTTTTTTATTTATTTATTTTATTTTTTTTGTATTTTATTTTTTTCTTATCAGTTACATTTTATTAACTCTGTACCCCAGCCGTGTCCTGCTCCCTCATTCCCTCCCAGTCCCTCCCTCCCTCCCTCCTCTCCACCATGCCCCTTGCCAAGTCCACTGATAGGGGGGACCTCCTCCCCATTCATATGATCCTGTTTTATCAGGTATCTTCAGGACTGGCTGCAAAGCTCTCCTCTGTGGCCTAACAGGACTGCTCCTCCCTTGGGGGGTGGGGAGGCCAAAGAGCCAGTCATTGAGTTCCTGTTAGAAATAGTCCTTGTTCCCCTCACTATACACAATGCTGGGCAATAGTTACTTCCTCCTAAACCTCCAAGACTTCATAGTTTCCTAACATTTAGATTTTACGCATTATACTTGCTTTTTGTGAAATCTTAGGCCTGGTTCATGCTCCATGTCCACCAAGATCTTTCCTCCAGCTCTGGTCTCTCTCTCCCTTGCCCTTTCTCCTCCCACTCATTTCCTGCCCTGTGGCTCCTCCCCTTGTTCAACATTGTGGCTAGTTGCTTTATTTTGGCCTATTTCTACAAAGTTGAGACGGGATGCTTAGAATAAGTATCACAGTGCAATGTTCTTATTGAAACCAGAGGGGGGTGGAGAATGAGCATGTGAATGAACAAGGGTAAGGTGGAAATCAATCTGGTACTTTCTAAAACAACTAGGAATAGCACTTCCTCAATATCCAGCTATACTGCTTCTAGACATTTATCCAAAAGAGGCTCAAGTACACAATAAGGATATTTGTTCAACCATATTTGTAACAGCTTTATTTGTAATAGCCAGAACCTGGAAACAACCCAGATGCCCCTCAACTGAGGAATGGATACAGAAATTGTGGTACATCTACACAATGGAATACTACTCAGCAATAAAAAACAAAGAAATCAAGAAATTTGCAGGTAAATGGTGGGGACTGGAAAATATCATCCTGAGTGAACTATCACAGAAGCAGAAAGACACACATGGTATATACTCACTCATATAGACATACAATAGAGGATAAACGTACTAACATCTATACACCTAAAGAAACTAATCAAGAGGGAGGACTCTTGCTAAAATGCTCAATCCCCATCCAGAAAGGCAAAAAGGATGGACATGAGAAGAAGGAGAAAACAGGGAACAAGTTAGGAGCCTGCCACAGAGGGCTTCTGAAAGGCTCTGTCCTGCACACTATCAAAGAAGATGCTGAGACTTAAGGGCAACTGTTGGGCAGAGTGCACTGAAAGGCAAAGAGGCTGGACATCAGAAGATGAAGAAAACAGGAAACAACCTAGGAACCTGCCACAGAGGGCCTCTGAAAGCCTCTGCCCTGCAGACAATCAACGCAGACTCTGAGACTTATGGCCAACTGTTGGGCAGAGTGCATGGAACCTTATGTAAGAAGTGGGAAATAGTAAGAGCTGGAGAGGACTGGAACCACACAAGGAAAGCAACAGAACCAGAAAACTTGAACACAGGGAACTTGCCAGAGACTTATACTCCAACCAAGGACTATTCATGGAGATAACATAGAACCCCTGCACAGATGTAGCACATGATAGTTCAGTGTCCAAGTGGGTTACATAGTAAAGGGAAGAGGGACTGCCTCTGACATAATCTGATTGGCCTGCTCTTTGATCACCTCCTACTGAGGGGGGAGCAGCTTTACCAGGCCACAGAAGATGACAATGCAGCCACTCCTGAGGTGATCTGATAGACTAAGATCAGAAGGAAGGAGATGAGGACCTCCCCTATCTGTGGACTTGGGGAGGAGCATGCATGAGGAAGGGGAAGGGAGGGTGGGATCGGGAGGGGAGGAGGGAGGGGCTTATGGGGAAATACAAAATGAATAAAGTGTAATTAATAGTAAAAAAAAAATTAAAAATAAATAAGTGGGAAATAGTAAGATCTGGAAAGGACAGGAACTCCACAAGTAGAGCAACAGAACCAAAAAATCTGAGCACAGGGGTCTTTCCTGAGACTGATACTCCAACCAAGAACCATGCATGGAGATAACCTAGAACCCCTGCACATATGTAGCCCATGGCAGTTCAGTGTCCAAGTGGGTTCCATTGTAATGGGAACAAGGAGTGTTTCTGACATGAACTGATTGGCCTGTTCTTTGATCTCCTCCCCCTGAAGGCCACAGAGGAAGACAATGCAGCCACAACTGATGATACCTGATAGACTAGGATCAGAAGGAGGGGAAGGAAGACCTCCCCTACCAGTGGACTTGTGGAGGAATATGCATAGAGAAAAGGTAGGAATGGAGAAGTTGGGAGGGGAGGAGGGAGAGAGCTACAGGGGGGATACAACGTGAATAAAGTATAATTAATAAAAAAAGAAAAAAGTGTCTATTGAATTAAAACAAAGCACCGATTAGAAATGTACAAATCCAGCGCTGAGTGTGGCTACTCACAACTGTAAATCTCACCACTCAGGAAACTAAACACGTGTCCCTTTTTTAGTTTATAGAATTGAGAACATTTGTATAAATTAGTGAAAACCTGGGATTAAGGTAAACTGGTTATTAAGATCCCATTCCTGGACATGTTTTGAAACCAAAGATAGTGCCAAGACTTAGGACTCACTCACAAGTTCTTTTCTTAGTCTACATATTATGCAGAGAGACCTAGTACCAACTGTCTTCAGAGCTATGTGTAGGGTTAGAATTTTCACAAAACCTGCTTTGTTTAGGGTCCTTTTTTTTTTCCAGTGCAATATTTCTTTTAATTGTTTTGCTATTTTTAACATTTTTTATTATTATCATTTATTACAATTTATTTAATTTGTGTCTTGCTGTGGCCCTCTCCCACTTCTCCCCATGTCTGTCCCTGAGTCCACTGATAGGGGAGATCCCTCTCCACTTCTATTTTACCATATCCTATCAGGTCTCATCAGGACAGCTTGCATTGTCTTTCTCTGTTGCCTAGTAAGGCTACATCCCCTAAGGGGAGGTGATCAGAGAGCCAGTCACTGAGTTCATGCCATAGAAAGCCCCTGCTCTCCTTTCTAGCGAACCCACTTGGATATTGAATCTATGGGCTACTGCTGAGCCAGTGTTTTATGTCCTTTCCATGCATGGTCTTTGGTTGAGGTGTCAGTCTCTGCAGGACCTCCTGGGCTCAGATCCTTTAGCTTTGTTGGTATCCTTGTAGGAATCCTGTCCCCTCCATGTCCCTCTCTTCTTCCATAAGACTCCGTGCATTCTGCCCAAATTTTGGTCATGAGCATCAGCATCTGCTTCTACCCCCAGTTAGATGGATCCTTTCAGAGTACCCTCTATAATAGGTTCCCATCCTGTTTTCTCTCTTCCACCCCTTCTGGTGTCTATCCTGTTTGCTATTCTGAATGAGATTTGAGCATCCTCCCAAGGGTCTCCCATAGAGTTTAGCTTCTTTAGGTCTGTAGATGGCTGTCCTATATTATACAGTTAATATCTGCTCATAACTGAATGTATAACATGTCTGCCTTTCTATTTCTGGGTTATCTCACTCAGTATGTTCCCTTCTGGTTCCATTCATTTGCCTGCAAATTTCATGATTTCCTTGTTTTTACTAGCTGAGTAGTATTCCTATTTTTAATTTGTATCTCCTCTTTATCCATTACCTTCCCTTTTTCTTTTATTTCTCCTAAAAAACATAGACTTCCCTGGTTAATAGTGTCTCTGTTACTAATCCTCCTGAGAGAGGAGTCTGTTTAATATTATTTGAGTGCATAGCTCTTCTCCTTATTAAGCTAACCTACAACCAAAAAGTCTTTGAAAAGAAGTCAAGTTGTGAGAGACAACTGACAATCTATGATAATATGCCTGACAAAACTATCTGTATTAATACAAAAAAAGAAAATATTTCTTATAATAAAAAGAAATCTAAGGGAATTTGTGGAAATAAAACCAGAAGCAATACTTGGCTTTAAAGTGAACAGAAGAATATCACAACATTCAAGAAGTTGCAGGGGGAATTAACATAAGAGAAGAGTTAAGATAAAGAGGACTAGGAAATGCAAACTATCACAGAATTTTAAAAACAACTGGAATAAAAATACATATTTTAATATACTTTTCAAATACAACTCTGAGCAATATGTGTCCCATTTCTCCAATCAAAAATCACAGAATAGTAGATGATCCTTGTGTTTGTTGCCTCTGGAAACATACTTACTTTAAAAACAGACACTAACTTAGAAAAGTAAACCCCAAGCAAATGAACCAGGAAACGTGCAGACATCCTTGCTCCAATGTTTGATAAAGTCATTTTCATATCAAACCTACTTAGAAGAAATTAAGTGTCATTTATTCTCTAATCAAGGGAACATTCCATCAGGAAGATTTTTAATTATAAACATATGCATTCTGGCTGAACTGGGACAGGCTGAATTCCACAGAACAAATAATATCAGGAATGAAGTCACAGATTAAACCCAACATAGCAACAGTGGATGAGTCAAAATTCCCTTCTCACAAACAGACAAACAAACTAAATAAAAATGCAGGAAATGGAATGACATCATAGACGAGACAAACAGTTACAAAATATCACACTGAAATGCAACAGAAATTACATCTGTCATAGCAGCCACTGGAACTTTGTAAATAACAGATCACATATTGGAACATAAAGCAAGTTCCAGTAAATGAAGAAAAATTGAAACAACCCTCTTGTATTTTACTGCTCATAGTGGAGTAAATCTAAACAGAAATAGAAAAAGAAAGCACATAAAATAAGCAAACTCATGGCTATTACATGAAATAGATGAATATGAATACATTACTGAAGAAGCTAAAAGCAGTAATTTCTGTAATTGAATTAAAATTTAAAAACCACAGGTGATGAAAACCTACAGAGTATGAAAAGGGAGTTTGTAAGAGGTAAGTTTATACCTGTAAATTCCTAATATTTAAAATTAGATTGATCTCAACATATTAACTTAATATTACCCAATATGGTATTAGAAAACAACAACAACAACAAAAACAAAGTCAATCCAAAACCCAAAGGAGTAGTCAGGAATTAAGTAAGATGAGAGCATTAACTAATGAAGCAAAATGAAAAGTCAGCAAATAATTGAATCAAATAATTACAGATGTTTCTTTAAAAATCAAAATAAAAACAAAAACACACAAGCTGACAAAAAGAAAGAGTACATCCTTATTTTACATACAGCAAACAAACTGAGATGTTTAGCATAGATGGCCACATTCTACAATGTATATTTGTCATGGTTCTCTAATACCAGAATTGTCAGAAAGGAGGTAGCTTATTAGATTGGTCTATGTGGTCTGTTAGTTTAATAATTGCTCTTTCACAGTAAAAAGAACAGAGTTTGTCATTGCTTGGATTATGAAATTGGTTGTGTATTCATTCCTAACTTTACATTTGAAGACATAAAGGGGTCCTGGAGAACTGTGGTCTTCAGTATATGCTGGAAGACCACAGAAAGTGGTTCAATTATCACCAAAAGAAAAAAAAATAAGAAATATAAAAGTGGATTTTCCAGCAAGAATGAAAATAGGCAGGTAATGGAGCTTTTCTGTCAAGCCTGATGACATGTTTGATCTCAGGGTTTTTCAAAGTACAAGGAGAGAACTAAATCATGCACACTGACATCTGACAGCCAAACATGCTGCTGCAGGTTCAAGACCACAGAAAACTCATGTTAAACATGAGTACAAAAGCTAAAACTGAAGATAAAAGTACCTAAATTAAAAATTGGAAGTGAAAAGGGAGATATTACATTAGATACAAAAGAAATTAAGAAAAACATGGGCACATACCTAAATTATATACTACATTAGACTTTAAAATATAAAATAAATTGATAAATTTCTGTATTGACATAACTAACATTAGCCAACCTAGAATAAACAACATACTTAAACAAATGCATAGCAATAATAGCAGGGAAACAGCAACTAAATTTAAAAAGGCCAATTAAAATTCCAGACATATTCTCAGCTGAATTCTTTCAAAACTCCAAAGGAGAAATGACAATGCTGTTTCTCTAATCAGTCCAAAAATAAATAAGAAAAGCTGTCATACTCATTTTATGAAGCCAATACTATCCTAATATCATAATAAAATAATGAAAAAAAACAACAGCACAAAAGAAAATTGTAGACCAACCTGCCTGATAAACAGATAAAAAATTAGTAAAATCTTTACACACTCTGTTAAAGAACTCATAGAAAATATTACTTATTATTGTCCTATTTACTTTTCTGACGCTTTGATAAAATAAGATGAGAAGGGAAGAGCTATAATCTGAGATGGTGGGGACAGCCTGGCAGCACGCAGCAGGCCCATTGACTGGGGCAGAAAGCTCAGAATTGTACACACAAAGACTAGTGAAACTGGAAATGGCTGGGGCTTTTTAAGTGCTCAAAGCCTGCTTCCAGTGACACAATTCCTTTAGCAAACTTGCATTTTCCAAAATCTTCCAATACACATTCCTATGAGGAAAATTGTCATTCAAACCATGACAATCATAATCAAGATTACAAATATATATACTTATGTGTGTGTGTGTATTCATTTAAGAGATAACACAATGGATTTATGTGCAAAAATCAGCAAGTATAATTCATCACATAAATAGAGTGAAGGGCAGAAGACACTTTATCTTTCATATTTTAGGACCCTAAATTCTCTTGAGGAAGTTCTTACTCTGTCATTTATTGTAGTTGTCATGAAGTATAAACTTCATTTCTCAATCTTCTGCTCAGTTACTCTGGCAGTAATTTTACATACGACCAGTAGGTGGCAGCTTCCTACACAAAATACAAAATACGTTCAAAGTTTCATAGTGTGAAGGTATCTGAAAATGAAATACATGAGGATGGACATTCTTTAGATCATGGAAAAGACTGAATATTGGGTGCACAATTATGCATAAACACCAATTACATATATATTAAATTATAAAAGTAGATTTAATCTCTCAGACTGTTATTTCTGCATTTTTTTACTCATTGCTATTAACATCAGTAGATTTTGTTTTCTGCCATCAGTAATTAAAGTTAGCATTGGCTTTTCTAAAGTAATGAGGATTTGTTAGAAGATATTTTAACACACCATTTCCTATATGTTGGTACAATAAACATAAGCCACCTCTTAAGGTGGTCTTTTTGTTTTGTTTTGTTTTCTTGTTTCTTCTGTCTGAGAATATTTCTACACACATCCTTCTTCAGAATTTAATTTAAGCACATTGACATCTTTGCCATTCAGTTAAGGTACCCACTCTTTCCATTTACTTTATGCCCCGTTTTTCTTTCTATAACTAGTCATGGTATAATAGACAAGTGATTTTGAATCTCTCTAGCACATTTTTTATTAATTAATTACTTAATTTACTTTACATCTGTATCACTGCTCCTCCTTCTTCCTCTCTTCCCAGTCCTTCCCTCTCACTTCCCTTCCACTCATCCTCTCTTTTCTTTCTCTTCAGAAAGGGAGAGGCCTCAAATGTATTTTAACCAGCCTTGGCATATCAAAATACAGTAGGATTAGTCACATCTTCTATTGAGTCCAGTTAGGGCAAAGAGACCCAAAAGGGAGGCAACAGAGTCAGAGACAGACCCTGCTCCAATTGTTAGGGGACCCACATGAAGACCACATCTGAATACCATAACAGATGTAGCACAGCTGTTGCAAATATGTAGAGTGCCTAGGTCCATCTTATGAATGCTCTTATGGTTGGTGTCTCAGTATTAGCGAGCCCCTATACACCTGAGTTATTTGATTCTGTAGGTTTTCTTGTGGTGTCCTTGATCTCTCTGGCTCCTTCAATTCTTCCTCCCTTTCTTATACAAAATTCCCTGAATTCAGCCTAATATTTGATTGTGAGTCTCTGCATCTGTTTCTATCAGTTGCTGGGAGAAGCTTCTCAGAGGATAGTTATATTGGGGAGAATATCATTAATAGTGTCAGGGGTTCTCTCTCTTCCTCTCTCTCTCTCTCTCTCTCTCTCTCTCTCTCTCTCTCTCTCTTTCTCTCTCTCTCCCAGGATGGGTCTCAAATTGGACCAGTCATTGGTTGGTCATTCTCTCAATTTCTGCTCTATCTTTATGCCTTTGAATCTTGTGTGCAGAACAAATTTTGTGTTTAAAGGTGCCTCCATCCTTCCATTCGAAGTCTTGCCTAGTTATAAGAGCTGGCCATTTCAAGTTCCATATCCCTTATTTCTGAAGTGTCTGATGACCTAGGTTTCTGCCTCATCCAGAGCTGCCACTCCCATATTTACCCTCACCCCACACACACCAATTTCAATTTTTTCTCTCTCTCTTTCAGTCTTCTCCACATTTGATCCTTCTTGGTTCCTTCCTCACCCCCTATTCCACACAATTCCTACCCTCCATACACTTCTCTAGCATTTTAAAGATAGTTTTTCTTTATTATTATTTTTTATTACAATGTATTCACTTTGTATCCTTCCTTTAGCTCTTCCCTCATCTCATGGTCCCACCCTCTCTTCCCCTGCCATGTCCCTCCCCAGTCCACTGATAGAGGAGGTCTTCCTCCCCTACTATCTGACCCTAGCCTATCAGACCTTATCAGGACTGTCTGGATCCTCTTTCTCTGTGGCCTGGCAAGGTTGCATTTTACGCCCCCCTCCCCCCCAGGAGGAGGTGACCAAAGAGCCAGCCACTGAGTCCATGTCAGAGACAGTCCTTGCTCCCCTAACTAGGGAACCCACAGGGAGACTGAGCTGCCCTTGGTTTACATCTGAGCAGGGGTCTAGGTCCTCTTAATGCATGGTCCTTGGTTGATTCATCAGTGTCTGCAGGACTGCCTGAGCCCAGACTTTTAGTTCTGTTGGTTTCCTTGTGGAGCTCCTGTGCCCTCCAGGTCTTTCTATCTTTCCCTTCTTCCATAAGATTGTCTGCACTTTGTCCAAAGTTTGTCTATGAGTCTCAGCATCTGCTTGGATACCTTGATGGGTAGTGTCTTTTAGAGGTCACCTGTGGTAAGCTCCTGTCCTGTTCCTTGTCTTCTCCTACTTCAGATGCCTATCTTTTTTTGTCCCTCTAAATGAGGATTAAGAATCTCTCCTAGGGTCATTTTTTTCTTCTCCAACTTTGCAACTTGGATAATCTTCTTATGGTTCTTAGTTTTGATAAGGGTTTGTCAATCTTATTGATTTACTCTAATAAGTAACTCTTTGTTTCATTTATCCTTCATATTTTTGTTTGTATTTTTATTTTTTTATATCAGCCCCTAGTTTATATATGTATTGTAATCTATTGTTTTGCTGTATGATTTCATCTTTTTAGTTTAGATCTTACAAGTGTGTTGTTAATTTATTAGTATGAGATCGCTCCAATGTTTTTTTTACATTTAAAAATATTTTTACTATTATCATTTATTACAATTTATTCAATTTGTATCCCAGCTCTGTCCCCTTTCTCATCTCCTCCCAATTCCACCCCTCCTCCCCTGTACCCAAATAGAAGCAGTCCTCTTCCCCTTCTATTTGACCCTAGCCTATCAGGTCTCATCATAACTGGTTGCCTTGACTTCCTCTGTGGCCTAGTAAAGCTGCATCATCACTATATTTTATTTTAGTTTTTTTTATTATTTTTTATTTTTTATATTAATCACAGGTTATTTACTCTGTGTCCCATCTGTAGCCCCGTCTCTCATTCCCTCCCAATCCCACTCACCCTCCCTCATCTCCTCCTTGCCCTTTTCCAAGTCCTAGTGGAGGTCTTCCTCACCTTCCATGTGATCCTAGCTTATCAGGTACCTTCAGGACTGGCTGCCATGTCCTCCTCTGTGGCCTGGCAAAGCTGTTCCTCCCTTGGGGTAGGGGGGAGGGGAGTGGTAAAGGAGCCAGTCACTGAGTTCATGTCAGAGACAGTCCCTGTTCCCCTTACTACGATAAACCCACTTGGATACTGAGCTGATATGGGCTACATCTGAACAGGGGTTCTAGGTTATATCCATACATGGTCCTTGGTTGGAGAAACAGTCTCATAGAGGACACCTGTGCCCTGATATATTTTGTCCTTGTAGAGCTGCTGTCCTTTCCCGGTCCTATTAACTCCCTCTTTTATGATTCCTTGCACTCTGCTGTAGGTTTGGTCATGAGTCTCCACATCTGCTTTGATACACTGCTAGGTAGTCTTTCATAGGCTCCCTGCGATAGGCTCCTGTCCTGTTACTTGTTTTCTCCTACTTCCCATGTTCATTTTATATAAGTACTTAGTGTTAAGAAAGTCCCTTTGAAACCTCCTTCAATGTGTGTCATAAATTTGTATGTGTTGTGCATTTATTGTCTTTCAATTCTAAAAAGTCTTTAATTTTCCTCTTAATTTCTGTTTTGGCCTATTTTTAGGCAGTATAGCATTACTCAGTTTCTATGAGCTTGCAAGCATTGTGTTATTTATGTTGTTAAAATCGAGTTTTAATCTTTGCTGGTCTGACAGGATGCAGAGTGTTATTACAATTTTTTTTGTATTTGTTAAAACTTGCTTTGTGTCTGGGTAGGTGGCAAAGGTTGGATAAAATTCTATGAGCTGCTGAGAAGTATATTCTTTTTATTGTGGGTGAAATGTTTGTAAGTATCTCTTATATTTATTTGGTTTATAATGGCATTTTTTTCCACTTAGTTTATATCTGGATGACCTGTATACTGTACACTGTACCTGAGAGTGACCTGTATACAGTATGATATTTCTATAGGTAAAAGGTTATCTTTTTAAGTACATATTCTTGTTAACAATATTAATTAAATAGATATGAGTGCCAAGTTTTGCCATATACATTAATTTTGAGATTACTTTAAAAATGTACTTCGTTCAGCAAGTCTCCATTTCCTAAATTCTTCACAACCTCTCCTACACAGTGTCAACAAACAGGATGCAAAGGATAAAACTCATGAAACTATGCAATACATTCATCATTCAAAATTATAGAAGTGTTGTTCTAGGATTGAGTGTGGTGAATACAATAGCTTAAATCAGAAGAATTTATTAATAGATTGCATAAATTTAGAAGTATTATTTTTATTTATGACTCAAACATCCTTATAGTTAATTTGTTTTTAACTAATATTTGATAAGCTCCAAGAAATCTATTTTAAAAATTATCCATTTTATATATTCTTTTCAGAAGCTGTGGAATTTATTGGGTAATGACTTTAAAAATTAAAGTTTATTTTAAGGCAAGAAAAGTAGGAATACTACCACTTATTAGGTTTCTGCAGACTTTTATTTCTGTGACTTGTTAAATTGGTTCTATCTTACTTATTGATGCTTTCTCTGTGAATTTATCACCACACACAACTAGCATTTTGAGCAGTTTTTAAATTTTTTTTAAAATTTTTAGTTTTTTTATATTATTCACAGGTTATTTACTTTGTATCCCAGCTGTAGCTCCTTCCCTCATTATTTCCCAAACCTACCCTCCTTCCCTCCCATCTCCTCCCTGCCCTTCTCTAAGTCCACTGATAAGGGAGGTCCTCCTCCCCTTCCATTTGACCCTGGCTGCCATGTCCTCCTCTGTGAACTAGTTAGGTTGCTCCTCCCACAGGGGGTAGAGAGATCAAAGACCTAGCCACTGAGTTCATGTTAGAGACAGTCCCTGTTCCCCTTACTAGGGTAACCCACTTGGATACTGAGTGGTAACCCATGGGCTACTTCTAAGCAGGGGTTCTAGGTTATATCCATGCATGGTCCTTGGTTGGAGATTCAGTCTCCGAAAAGACCCCTGTGCCCAGATATATTTGGTGCTTGTGGAGCTCCTGTCTTCTCCAGGTCTTACTAACTCCCCCTTCTTTCGTATGATTCCCTGCAATCTGCCCAGAGTTTGGTTATGAGTCTCACCATCTGCTTTGATACACTGCTAGGTAGAGTCTTTCAGAGGCCCTCTGTGATATGCTCCTGACCTGTTTCTTATTTTCTCCTACTTCAAATGTCCATCTCATTTGTCTTTCCAAGTGAATATTGATCATCTTACTCTGGGTCCTTCAACAGTTTTTTTTAATTAAATTTTAATTTTTATATTAATTACAGATTTTTTTTAAATTTTGTATTCCAGTTGTAGCCCCCTCCCTCTTCCTCTTCCAATCCCACCTTCCCTTCTTTATCTCCTCCTATGACCCTCTCCAAGACCACTGGTAGAGGAGGTCCTCCTCCCCTTCCATCTGATCCTAGCTTATCTGGGCGACAGTTGTAATGTCAGTATTGTTAATGCACGTACAGTTTAATCCAAATTAAGCAATTCTGAAGTAGCTCTTTTCTCCCAGATTCTACCCTGAACCCTAATCACAGCACATACAGTCTTAGATATTTAGCTGAAGTTTTAACAATGCACACAAACATTCTTCCAAATTTTAATACTGATGAACAGTGAAGTACTGAATAATAATTATCCAGTTCATGTAATATTATTAAAATATCTGTGTCTATTATATTATAATAATTGATATATAACTTTTTTCTTCTGTACTTTTCTCCTTTTTCTTCATTGCTCCCACTTCATTTGGCTTTTTTAATTAACCATATAATTATGTCTTACATAATCAAGACTAATAAAATTATTTAACCAATAATGAATTTAATGTAATATACTATGTGGCTATGATAGACAGTTTTGTCATTTTCTGTTTATTCTTTGTCTGTTTTTCATTCTTTGAAATTTTGTATGAATTACTGTTCTATAAAGCATGCTAGACTCCTCAGGAGACACAACATCCAGAGAGGCAATTTACTGTACTCACATGGCTCTATAAGTCCAACCTGCATCTATTATCCCTCTCCAATTTTTTTGAAAACTGCATTAGCCAATACGCTATGTATTTATTCAGATCCTTTAAAAATAAATGGTATCATCATTTCTTAGGGGGTAAAAACATAGAACATGGAGATATTTTGCTCTGTCTGTACCTCATCACAAGAGAAAGTGGAGAACAGCTCTGGAAACTGTGAGTTGAGACAAGATAAATATCCTGCTATAACCTCAGGCAAACAATAAATCCTAAGAACCCAGAGAAATTATGTCTGCTATGCAAGCCATCGTGTTTATCTTCCCCAATCAGCCATCAATTGTGTCTAATAACAATATAACTTTTCTTCAAATAGGGCAGCTGTGTGCACCTATGAACAATGGAATTCCACAGGGCTTCTAGGAGGCCATTGCATTCTAATAGTAAGTGATCTTTTCATTTCTGTTAGTCTAGTGTATTCTTAGTTTCATCTACATAACTCAGTGACTAGTTCTGCTCAGCCTAGAGATCATTTTTAACTTTTCAAAATATACTTTATTGTTTTCTGGTTAGAGAGATTATGAGTATATATATTCCACACAGCAAAATGTTAATTTTATTGTAGAAATAAGCAAGATAATCTTGGTCATACACAAACAAACAAACAAACAAACAAAAATGAGCAAACTAGATTTTGCAGAAATGAAAGTAGTCCCAATTCAGCAGTAACTTTACACAAAATCTAGACTGCATAGTAATCAAGTCAGGCAAACTAGATTTGAGTATAATTAGATGAACATAATTAAATTCTCTATCTCTTAGGGAGCATCAAAATGCACATATAGAGGATTCATTATTTTCTCTAGTGTCTCTAGACATAGCAATGAAAATCTATACCCAAGAACTCATGAGGGTCTGCCACTTAAGAAACTATGTTCTTTCCCATTGAAATTCTTCAGAATTAACATTGGTCCAAAGCTAGTTGCATGTTTAAACAAAACATATTTTAATATTTCTTGTTAATCTTAATTAGATTCTGTGATTCATACTAAAATTTAGTATATATTCATTTATAAAATTCAAAGGTTATAATGTCTAGAAATATATTATTATGCCTTAGAATTGTTTCCATAATCTAATTTCCAGCTTTGAATATCATTAGTTCAAATTTTGTTTTTAAAACTTAGCTCATATATTAAATACTAAAGCAAATTCCTTCTTGTGATGGATGTGTAGCGTCCATTTCATGGTGTTTAATTTTAAGATTTCCATTACTTTAAAACCTTCATTTGTTGAACATAGAAATGTGATGTAAAATTCTAAAAATTACTTGCATTAAGTCTTCTATTGGATATGAGACTTATACAAGTTAAAATCAAGGTTTGTAGTACTGCTGGGTCAAATTGAAAGACCCCAGCCTCACACTAAGTTAAACATAGCTAATGCCATTTTGTGAGACACCACTGTTTTGTAAAACTCTGAAGGCCAGATGAGAAACTGGAAAATTACTGAGAAATCCTAGCTGTGTCACCCACTTGGGATATCTGTGGTCAGGCTGCCCCAGTCATACTAAAAACAGTTTGTGTTAATCACTCTCATAGATATCTGTGAGACTGTTTCAGCTAAGATAGGGAAAAACAAAATAACAGGTGGCGGGCCACGTCAAGGGGTCATCCTACCCCCCTTGACCACCCAGCTCCTGGAATCTTGGTGCCCCTGCCAAACTTTGACGCAAATTGTGGTCTCGTGTAAACGTACCAATCAGCCCCCTGTAACCATGCCCTCTCGTTTCTGTACCAGTGCTTCTGCCTCTAAAACCCTATAAAAACCCCAGCTTCCCATCTAGGGGGCGCGGAAGTCTTCCGAATGACTTTTCGCCCCGGGTACCCGAGTATCAAAATAAAAGCCTCTTGCTGTTTGCATCTGAATGGCCTCGTTGATCCTTGGGAGGGGGTCTCTCTGACGGAAGATACCCTCCGGGGATCTTTCAAAATCACATCAAGCAAGCCATACATACTGAAACACATGGCAATACCTTATTTGTCTTAAAAGAAATTAACCCTGATTAAAAACAAAACAAAACAAAACAAAACAAAACAAAAAAAACAAAAACAATGTGAGAGACACATTTCCAAGGTTTAGAGGAGGAACAGAATAAATAAACAATGAGTTACACAGTAGGGCAGCATGTTGTTTTTATTGTACATACTTCATCTTGGAGAATTACATACATTTCTTGGTACATTTAAAATGAAACCAGCTGAATCTGATCAAGCATGATTGCTCATTGCAACATATTTCATGGTTGCCTTTGAAGGTCTGTTCTTTTCATGTTCTAAACCATCTCCCCAGAGTAGAATTATTGTCTGTCCCTCATGCAAAAGCATACTATCCGGTATCATTCCCATTAAGGCACCATTTCTCCCAGTCCTTACATTCCACATGTGAATTCAGTAGTAAAATAAAAATATGTTCATATGTGAATAAAAAAATACTCTAGGACTCTGAACAATTCAGTTTCCAGTTTCTGTCCATCCACTTTAGTTGTTTTCTCTTGGAGGAGTTTTTTTTTTTTTTTTAATGAATGGAAAAGGGGGTGAAACTAAGGTTGAAGAAAGATGCAGGGGGAGCTTGGAAGAGTGGAGAGTAGACAATCTGTGGTTGGGCTGTATCGAAAGAAAATAGATTCTTTTCTCATACAATATGTCCAAACACAGTTTCCATTTTCTCCTCAAACTGTGTATTTTGCATAGTTCCTTGCTCAACTTGCAACATTTCATTATAGATCTATATAAATTTGGCCATTAATAATCAACCAACACAGTCACATGTACACTGTCTGGAAATCTCTTCTGCCAAATCTGTTAATCCATAACTCTGTAATTTCTCCTCAAGCAGATGTTTTGGACAAGTGCAGAAAGCAGCCTCTTTCATCGTGAAAATATCACAAGAATGATCTCTAGACCACATACTAATATCCTTCTCCTATGAAATCTCTTGAGCTGTCTCCCAATGTGCAAATCACCTTCAGCACCACTGTCTTCCAACTCTATGTCTTTCATGTTGGGTAACATGGTGGCACACAGGCAGACATCTGAATTGGCAGGCAGCAGGAAGAACCTGGCTTGAGCTTCTGAAATCTCAATGCCTACCATCTTTCTGTAACAAGGCAACCCCAGCACCAACAAGATCACACCTCTAAGGCTCCCCTCTATGGGTCTATGGGGGTCATGCTCATTCAAACCATCACAATAACTATCATGTGTATTCTGAATGTCATTGAGGTCTTCCTTAATTGTGGCATAGTCTTCTTTAAAATGATAGTCATGTGAGTCAGGATGCCTTGAGATGGTCATTCTACAAACAGGAATATTTTGGTGACACAATTCAATGTCATTTACAGCTTCTAAGGAAAAATTGTTAAAACTAAATGCCTTCATACTTATGTTAAGGAGGTTTTTTTACCACAAACATCTTTGTATTGCTTTTCATATATTTGCTCCTAGAAAAAAGGGGATTATCTCTGCAGTCTTCTGCCACATACACTGTGAAATCTGAATCATATTTGTTATATCATGTCTTTGAGTCAAATAACAGTACTTACAATTTAAATATTTTCCTAACTGTACAATGATTGTTTAACATTCATAGTTTATCACTAAAATTGTATTACTTACTTTAAAGTATCTCACTACTGACCTGCCAAGTAAATTTGGTGATGTTTTGAAGATATTTCTTTTATTCAACTAACACATTGAAGGCATACATAATTTTCAGTTTTTTCACATAAAGCACTTTAAGGTCACAGAAGTCACAGAGTATATGTACAAGCTTACTGAGTCAGGTTTTAATAGTTTTTTTTTTCAGGTACAACATTTAAAAAAAAAATCTTTCCTTTAGTGGAATAAAACTTGAAAATATTGCCTGGCTTGACCCCTGATTAGGGCTAGAAATTTTGTCTTTTTCTAAATACATGCACTTTTTAAGCCTGGTATCCAGAGGAGATTGCTTAGAGCTGTATCAGCCTAACCTAAAATTCAGGCATTAT
Organism: Psammomys obesus; assembly: GCF_907164565.1. Taxonomy (NCBI): domain Eukaryota; kingdom Metazoa; phylum Chordata; class Mammalia; order Rodentia; family Muridae; genus Psammomys; species Psammomys obesus. Next base: position 390,903 of record NW_026585987.1, read on the forward strand.
AAATAATTTTGTGTTTAAAATCAAAACAATAATGTCTCTGCATTTTACAGACTACATGTGAACATACTGATTATAATCCAAAAATTGTTACTCATAATTTGAATAGTGTATAAGGCATTACCATCAACAGGTTTTTGTTGTGCAAATATCAGGTATATAAAAGGCATGCTGAACAACTGTACTTATTTCTAGTTACATAAGCTACTGAAAATTTGACAAATTGGAAATAGATCAGCTTTAGTTAAAAATCACACTAATGCAAACATTTTTTTTTTCATGGAGTTAGCTTGGCTTGTAACCCTTTATAAATGTGAAGCAAATCACTGTGAAATGCCAGTGGCATCATTCTAAGGTTAAAACTGTAATTAGGAATTGGAACATAAAAAGTAGTTCAGATGTTTCTAGGATTAGAAAATTGAACAGAAAAAAAAGATGGAAATGAAAACAGTTCAACAATTGGTATTAATGTCAACATTTATTTTTTAAACAATGGTATTCAGAAAGAGTATGTCAATAAGCTTGGCATCTCATAGTTAGCAAGAGGAAAAAGAATGATAGTTGATGAGAATAGAAGCAAGAAGGAGATAATTTGTTGACTTACAGGTTCTTATAAGAAATTAAGTTCTATTTTATTACAAATCAGATTTGTTTGAATAACATTTTACTATGATATCCTGCTATAATTATTGGTAGATTTATGTTCATAAATGTATGCATGATCATATTTATGTGTGCATACTTTTTTAGTAGCGTTCTCAATGCAAACTTAGGTATTTTCTTTTATTGCTGTATTTCTTTACTTAGGTCACATTTCTTGCTGAACTCAGAGAACACTGATGCTACTTGTATACTCCTATTAAATAGCCTGAATTGGTTATCTTCTTTATATTAGTTGGGGTCTCTAGAGAAGCAGCACCAGAGAATATATTTAAATAGATCATTTATTAGAATTATATAATATGTTCAAAGTAGTTAAACAAGAGTTGCCTTACAAAAAGCAAAAACATAGGTAAATGCTCAGTCCTTGCCACTGTTTGTCTCAGCAGTCTCAATCTGGTGCTGAAGACCTAGAGAATTTCTGGAGACTCGTAGTTCATAAGTCCATTTTGGAATTCCAGAAAAGACTATTTTAGTATCAGTGTATGTGTGGCGGTGGGTAGGGGCATAGAGAGTGACAACATTGTAAATTAACTTAGCAGAATAAAAGTGAATAAAATATAAATATAAACATAATTGTCCTCCTTTTCTGACCTTTTGTTACCCCGGCTGCCGCCTGAAGGTGCTACCCGTATGTGTGCTCTGTGCTCCCCCATTAACTATTCTCAATCATGAAAATTCCCTAGAAGTGCCACAAGTCCAAACCGATGTAGACAACTACTCAATTTAAGATTCCTGCACACATGATTTTAAGTTACAGAATTTGTCATTTAGGTCACTTAGATTTACACCACCCTACTCCCTCTTTGCTTACACCTGCTGAAAATATAGCTGCTACCATAACTTCCCTGATATTTTATGCAAGTTTGGAGAATATTTACTCAAGTAGTCCTATTTGTACCACAAATCCATTATCCATATCCCTATACCCAAGATGGTGTTTAGGAGATATGCTGACTGAAATTTATATTTTAATTATCCCTGTTTTTATTCTTTAATGTGTATTTGTGTTTTGCATGCAGGTATGTTTAGCAGCTGCTTAAAGTTCTTTTGGAGGCCTGAAGGCAGTATCCACTCTTCCAGGAATAGAATTACAGAACTTGTGAGTGTCCATACGGGTCACAAAACCACACTTGGTTCCTCCGGAAGACCGCCAACTAGACTCCCCAACTGAGACATCTTTCCAACGCCAGGGACTGGAAAGTTTTGCAAAATGTTGTTTCAGTTGTTTAAAAGATGGGACTAGAAACTATAAAATCTGTATTTTATGTAAATAGAAAACTATTTTCATCAAATGTAGACATTGAAGATATTACAAACTGTACGATTTAAATAATCTCTATTTAAATCTGAAAACATGTTTTAACACATGTAGATACATTTATAAAGCATGTTTTTGGAATTTACTTGAAGTTGTGACCATTTAAAATAAAAATTAGCATATTTTATAATAAGAAATTTGTCATTAACAAAGCAACAAATTTCTTAATCAAGATTTGGAAATATAGGCGCTTGGGATGGACAAAATGAGCCAATGCCATGTTAAGCTGATTATTCTTTAGCTTTGGGCATGATTAGTTATGTATTCTCTATTGGTATCAATATTTTATTATAAGTATCCTCTAAGCATCTTCTTATTCATAATCACCTTGTATTTGTACCATCAACATTGCATACAAAATTTTGCAACCAAATAATGACTTCATAGGTAAACAAAAAAATAAAAGTCTTAGATTCTATTTTTAAACACTATAATTAATATATGGTAAAAAACAGACAATTTTTTTCTTATATTCAAATTGTTTTTATATATCAGAAGATATTATAATCTCTATGGTAATTCCCCAAAACTCAGGATAATTTACTCTGTCATTTCTATTGTAATTTTTACATTCTAATTTAATTTTATGTCCTATTTTGAATTACTACAAGCTATACTAAAATATTATTAAACTGCATAATAGAAATGTCAATGGGAGATGAGTTCGGCACTTAAATTATTTTATTTATTTATTATTTATTACATTTTATTTATTTTGTATCACAGCTGTTGCCCCTCCCTCATTTCCCCCCTGTCCCACTCTTACTCCTTCCCTTTTCTCCCTCTGTTCCCCTTCCCTAGCCCCCTGAACTAGTCCCTAGTTTCCTCCCCTTCTATGTGAACCCAGCCTATCAGGTCTTATCAGCACTGGCTGTATTGTTTTCCTTTGGTGCCTGGCACTTCATTTTCTTTTTTTTTTTTTAAAATGAGACTACAGAAGATTATACACCAGAAAAATACATGAAACATTATGACTAAAAGGCTTTTAATTATACTTGTAATTTAGAAGCATAGATTTTATTAAAAACACATTAATTTTTTTTGAGACAGGGTCTCTATATAACCCTGCTTGTCCACTTTGTAGAGCAGATTGGCCTCAACTCATAGAGATCCACCTGCCCCTGCTTTCCCCCAGGGATGGGATTACAGTGGTACACTGCTATACCTACTTGCAATTTATAAAATGTATCAAGTTTTATAATAAAAATTAATAATCAAAATAAATTGATACCTCAAAAAATATACCTTGAGCTGTGATTATTTTTCCAACAAAATAGTGTTTTTTTTTCTATTCTCAATGCTTGTTGTTGATATTGTTGTTCATTGTGAATAAGTATATTATTAGGAAATACCTGTACATACAGTTATAAGAAACACTTTAGATGGAGAGTTAGATGTTCATAATACTGTTTTTAAAAGATTATCTATTTGACTTCACAAACTAACACCATCCTTTGACAGCGAATGTTACAGTTAGCCATATTACTTTAAAATATTTAATATTTATTTCTCTCTTATTTGTATGTAAAAGTCTGTGAATGCAAATGTAGGCCAGAGGAACCAAATCATCATGGAGACTTGAGTTACAGGCTATTATGAGCTGTTAATTTTGGGTACTCAAAACTAAACTCAAGTCCTTCGCAAGAACATTATATATTCTTAGTAGCTCTGTCATGTCTACATTTCCCCATTTATTTAAAAAAAAAGATTATTTAATACAATCAAACCAGCAACTATTGTGTTATTCTATCATTAGATATTGAAACTTAATAATGAGAACTGATAGGCTAGGGTCAGATGGCAGAGGAGGAGGACAACCCCTATCAGTGGACTGGGGGAGGGGCAAGGAAAGAGATGAGGGAGGGAGGGTGAAGCTGGGATACCAAGTGAATAAACTGTAATTAACAAAAAATAGATTAGTGAAAAATAAAGTGAGAAGAAAAAAACTTGAACTTAGATATTTAAATTCAGATATTACTAAAATTTAAATATAATTGAGAAATAAGCATTTGCTAAGTGACTAGAGATCACAGAGACAAAGCTGTGAAAAGCTTTTGACAGGAGAATCCCATATTGAGGTATTACATTGAAAATAAAGTTTTAAAATGTTTAGGGAAAGGCTTAACAAACTCTATATTCTAAACAATGTGTCAATCTGTAATACTAGAACACTGTAATACACTGTAATTACACTGTAATTACACTGTAATACTAGAATACTGTAATATTAGAACATTAGTGACAAAAACAAACATTTTCCAAAGAGCCAGTTGGCAGTGACAACTTGCTCAGTGACAGGTTGTCTGGACTAGTGGGGAGTGGAGGTGTTACTGTAACTCTAGTAGTGAGACCAGATATTCTGCTGAATGTTTATAATGCATGACACATACTTCCAGGAAAATGAAAACTGATCTGGCCTGAAGATATAATAGTACAAAGGCAAAGAAACCCTGCTTAGAAGACTCTAAGATCAATCCAGTTATGAGGAAACTACTGTTATCAAGATAATCTGAGAGTCATTAGCAGATAAATGATTTAAGAACTATGGCAGTGAACAGACTGATTGCAAACTGAAGATCAGGTCACTGAATTTTAGCAATGACAAAAAAAATTAGGATTATAGTTTCTAAATTAATTCTAAAAGCATGGATTGTAGAAAGAGTTCTTCAGTTATGCCAGCGATGTAGCTGAGTAGCATCTCTCACTTGTTCATCTATAGCAGTCAATGTCTAGCTGACTGTAACTAAATGTTTACATCTGTGTTACACGTACACAAGTATGATTGTGGTGGAGTAAAAATCAATTTGCTATGTGTTGTAGTGTCAGCTGAGAAGATTAGTGACACATCTGTGTTTTCTCACTTTGCTGATGGCTCTTTCTTTGGAGGGTACAGATGTTATTTTCCTCTTTCTGTTATGTAGGTAGGCCTTTCGGTAGGCCTTTCTCAGTAAATCTACTAATCACTGACAAATGGCAGTTATATAGTCTACCACAGATGGCATTTTATGTGATGCATCCATCAAGTCCCAAACTACTGCTTTTTTTCTTGAGCATGAGGTCTACTTCTCCAAAACCTTTTAGGTACAATTGAGAAATATTGCTGCTATCTTTCCTGAAATACAGCCAATCCAGAAGAGCTAAATAGTGGCATTTAAGTTTCTGTATTGGAGAAATAGCTCTGTGCTGTTTTCTTTATTGATGACAATATATCTCCACTGGCTGTTATTCACAGATGAAGCATTGATGAGGCTGAATGAGAAAGAGAAAATATTTGCCAAGGGTCAAATCTTTTATCTATTCCATTGTATAGTTTTAGTTTATTTTTAATTACTTGTGTATAAAATCTGAGAATAAAAACAAGACTCCTAAGGCGTTTATAACATTAGAAGTCAGATATGAATAAGGTATACAAATTGATTTTTATCCAACTTAAAATGATGGTTTATCTTAATTGTGGATTACTTCAGAGTACTTAACTTTTCTTCAATATATGCATTGAATTATGGTATTAAAATTGCTGAGTAATTTTTTGTAACATGATATTGCTATACTTAAGTGTGCCTTAAATAATGTAATAAATGTATCCCATGATCTATAAAAAATATGAACTCATCAAAAATAAAATTCCACTATTTTTCTTACACAGTTGTTGTGGGATGAATGAGAAGCTATTTCATAGGTTAAAATGTTTGAATGTTTGTTCTACAATTGATGATGTTGTTTGGGGAGCTTATGGTTTGGTACACTCTTATTAGAAGAAGTGTGTTATTGGAGTGGTCATGAGAATTGATAGTCCTTTACTACTTTTGGTTTGTATTATCCTTTATGTTTGCAGTTGAAGGTACAGTCTCTCTTTGAGTACACAATTTATGTCAACAAACATGAAGGGATAGAGCTGTTGTTCAATGCAGAGATTCAGTGCTCTCCTACAGACTAATGTTCATAGTGCTGGAAGAGACTTTGCATACTAGCAAAGGAGAAAAGTAATCATCTACTGCACGGTGTTGCAAAGCTTGTGATCCACAGCACAGACATGCCTGCAAGAAATACTGATACAATACTGGCATGAATGTGATGAAGTAACAAAACACAATTGATTAGATTTAATGTCTACTCCATGATATAGAACCCAAAATAAGCTTGACCAGGAGGACATAGAAAACTGTGATAAAATGGAGTCTTTAGTACACAGCAGAGCAGCTGCACATATGAACTCAGACTGCTTGTGAAAGCATGCACAAAACCTGTCCAGCCCAAATCAGAGCGAACCCTGTGTAGAAAGAAAAGGTGCTGTGCAGGGGAACCAACAGTGCAGGAACTAGTGACAGTTCTTAGCTGCAGGGAAAGAAAGGATTCAACAGGCTGTAGTGGAAGGCCACACACACATAACACTAATACTTGAGCAGCAGATTTTGGCCTTTATGCGGAAAAGAGGCAAAATTTGTGTGACAAGGGAGGGGCCCTTCAATCTGAGCACATTTGGGCGAAAGAGGGTATTTATAATAAAGATGATACAAAATTCCAAAAAACCTAACAAAATAAAAATTCAACTTGTTATTAATTATGTGTACGCATATGAGAAAGTAATGAAATATTCATTAATATAAATTTTTAAAATATTAATGTGATTAATAAATGAGGTTAAATATATGTCTAGTTTGGGAAAAAGAACTGACAAGAGTAATTTCCTAACCACAAATCCAGTTTTGAGAGTAAGAAAAGTACAAAATAGGCAGAATGCTTTTTTTTAGAAAAAAAATACACCTTTATTTCTGGTGTATTTACTGAAGATACACAAACACAAAGTAAGTTTTAGTCCTCTAATAAATCAGACATTTAAAGGAGAAATCTAAAATTAATTATCTAGAAAGTAAAAACAGTTCTTGATGTATTACATAGGTAGTTGATTTATATATATTATTTTATAACCTGGGCATAAAATGTGTTCATTGGATAACTGAGGCTAAAAGTACTCATTTCATTACCTAATTTGTTTGCAAAAAGTAATGTATATAGATAATCTTCTCAAAGACCTTTTATTTTTTACTATATGTTATAAAGCATTTCACTCTGTAGCTGTTCATTCACTTTGACAAAGTACTTGAGAATCTGAATAAAGTAATACTGATTTTGTTCACATTTTCAGAGGTCTCAATTTCTTAGTTGCCAAGCTTAACGCATGGTTAGTCTGTGGGTAACACAGTACCACTGCACTGTGACCACAATGTAGCTGCAAGGGCTCAGCAGATAAAAGATGGGGTGGCCTTTCCCCCGAGCATTTACTGCCTTCAATATGTTTTCCTTTTATAAAGTTTCTCTAGCTTGCCAATAGCATTGGTTTCTGAGTGTGCACATTAAGAATTGCATTTATAAAATTAGGACCCTCCCATACATGAAGACCTCTCTTAAAGGCGATTTCTAAACATAACTACACTGGAAACCAAAATTTCAATCCATGAGCTTCTGGTACTTATTTAGTATTCTAATCCTGACAGTCACCTTTTCCTATTTTCATTTTCCAGTAGACAGTATACACAATCATGTAAAAAATATGAGTTTTGAAGCAAAATGCTTAATAATAAATATCAAATAAAGTACCTAAAACTTATTTGTGAAACAAATCATTTTACTAATATTTATTCATTATTTTTAGCTCAACTTTTTGGGATATTTACTGTATTTTATCTGACCAATCCATAACTACATTATATAACTTTCTATTCATTTTTGTTTTAATAAATTGAGTAGTCTAATATTACTTGGTTTACCAAAGGTTAAGGAAGACTTACAGTATTTGATTCATGTTTGTATAACTACCATGATGTTCTAAGTGTTCCACTTACATAGAATGTGTAATGTGATGCTATCTAATTACTAAAAGCCTTATGTTCTTGAAAGCAACACACACAGACACACACACCATCACTATATACCAAATCATGAGCTATGATAAAGAGTTAAAATGAAATATTGTTTTATTCCTTCCATGCTACATTGCTGGGGACATTATGCCTAACAACCCTGGACAGGATTATAAATCATACATACAGATTAGCTAAGACTCGCCAATCATTCACTGTCTGAGTGTGCTCTCTTGACTGTGGATAAGATCTAAGTAACAAGACTTACTGCACTATTATATAGATGTATAAAGTACCACATTACCATAGAGGATAAAGCAGATGGCAGATGTCCTCAGTTATACATGATGGCATTAACATGATAAAATCCGTATCAGTACCACAACTCATCTAAAATTCTATTACTTCATTATTGATTAATTGCTTTAACTTTAGATTTACTTGAGATGAACTTGACTTATATGCACACTTTGTCTACTTATTCCAGAATGTTTTACCTGTCAAAATGAAGTAATCTGGTGGTTGTCTTACAATAAAGAGAAAATATATGGTCATATATTTGCCCTTGATACAAGCAATGCACATGCAATGTTGTTTCCATTCTAACAGAGAAACAATATGAATAATAAGAACATCTTAAAGGATTTCTCTGTAATTACAGTTATGGAAAAACTTTCACTTAAGCCATCGTTTTAATTTTTCCCCCTTTGGCTGCTTTCATTTAAGCAAAATATATCAGAGAAGTGCTGTATCCCAGTTATAAGAAAATGAGTTTAAAGTAACAGATATGAGAAATAAAACAAAATTTAAGGCCTTTATATTAGCTATTTATTTTCACAAACTGAGCTAATATGTTAACTAAGTTTCAAGTAAGACAATCTTTAATTACACTATATCTATGATCTTATTAGTGATCTACCTCTAGAGAACATATACTTTTACTGACAAAAGTTTTCATACTAGATTTTTATGTCATTACATTATATTTGGACAAGTTCTAATAAGTGGTCTTTGTAGACAAGTAATAATTACTTTTGTATAATTATACTGACAATTGACCAAATACAATATTGAGAAAAATTAGAATCAATCTTTACACATTCTTCCAATGATCCCCTTGTTCTTAATAATAAAATTTCTAAGACTCAAGACATAAGTACTTGAGCCTCTTTTGGATATATGCCTAGGAGTGGTATGGCTGGATTTTGAGGAAGCGCTATTCCTAGTTGTCTGAGAAAGTGCCAGATTGATTTCCAGGGTGTTTGTACAAGCTTACATTCCCAACAGCAGTGGAGGAGGGTTCCCCTTTCTCCACATCCTCTCCAGCATGTGTTGTCACTTGAGTTTTTGATCTTAGTCATTCTGATGGGTGTAAGGTGAAATCTTAGGGACATTTTGAATTGCATTTCCCTTACAACTAAGGACGTTGAACATTTCTTTAAGTGTTTCTCTGCCATTATATATTCCTCTATTGAGAATTCTCTGTTTAGCTCTGTACTCCATTTTTTAAATTAGATTACTTTATTTGTTGCTGTAGGCATGTATCCAAAAAAGGCTCAAGTACACAATAAGGACATTTGCCCATCCATGTCTGTAGCAGCTTTATTTGTAATAGCCAGAACCTGGAAACAACCCATATGTCCCTCAACAGAGGAATAGATCCAAAAATTGTGGTATTTTTACACAATGGAATACTACTCAGCAATAAAAAACAAGGAAATCATGAAATTTGCAGGTAAATGGTGGGATCTGGAAAAGGTCATCCTGAGTGAGCTATCCCAGAACCAGAAAGATGCACATGGTATATATTCACTCATATAGACATATAATATAGGATAAACCTACTAAAATCTGTACACCTAAAAAAACTAATCAAGAGGGAGGACTCTTGCTAAAATGCTCAATTCCTACCAAGAAAGGCAAAAAGCATAGACATCAGAAGAAGGAGAAAAGAGGGAACAAGTCAGGAGTCTGACACAGAGGACTTCTGAAAGGCTCTGCCCTGCAGACTATCAATGCAGATGCTGAAACTTACTGGCAACCTTTGGGCAGAGTGCAGGGAATCTTAGGAAAGAAGTGGGAAACTGTAAGATCTGGAGAGGACAGGAACTCCACAAAGAGAGCAACAGAACAAAAAAATCTGAACACAGGGGTCTTTCCTGAAACTGATACTCCAATCAAGGACTATGCATGGAGATAACCTAGAACCCCTGCACAGATGTAGGCCATGGCAATTCAGTGTCCAAGTGGGCTCCACAGTAATGGGAACAGGGGCTGTCTCTGACATGAACTGATTGGCTTACTCTCTAATTACCTCCCCCTGAGGGGGAAGCAGCATTACTAGGCCACAGAAGAAGTCAATGCAGCCACTCCTGATGAGACCTAATTGACTAGGATCAGAAGGAAAGAAAAGAAGACCTCCCCTATCAGTGGACTTGGGGAGGGGCATGCATGCAGAGCGGGGAAGAAGGGAGGGATTGGGACAGGAGGAGGGAGGGAACCACAGAGTCAATACAGAGTGAATAAAGTGATAAAGTGTAATTAATAGAGAATAAAAAAATCCTATCATAAAAAGACTAGTTACATAAGAATTAAATGAATGGTTATAGTTTTTTTTTTTTTGCTTTTTTTTGTATTTTATTTTTTTCTTATCAGTTACATTTTATTAACTCTGTACCCCAGCCATGTCCGGATCCCTCATTCCCTCCCAGTCCCTCCCTCCCTCCCTCATCTCCACCGTGCCCCTTGCCAAGTCCACTGATAGGGGGGACCTCCTCCCCATTCATCTGATCCTGTTTTATCAGGTATCTTCAGGACTGGCTGCAAAGCTCTCCTCTGTGGCCTAACAGGACTGCTCCTCCCTTGGGGGGTTGGGAGGCCAAAGAGCCAGCCATTGAGTTCCTGTTAGAAATAGTCCTTGTTCCCCTCACTATGGGAAACCAATTGGTTACTGAGCTACCACAGGCTACATCTGAGCAGAGGTTCTAGGTTACATTCATACATGGTCCTTGGTTGCATGTCAGTCTCAGAAAAGACCCTGTGCCCAGATATCTTTGGTTATAGTTTTAAAAAAAGACATAAGTATAAAATCTGATATTGGTTTCTTAATGTGTCATTGTCACCAAAGTTCCTAACCTCAACTTAAGTGGATATTAGCGATATGTAATTAGCTATAGGATAAACATACTAAAATCTATTGTCCAAAAGAAGCTAAAAATCAAGAAGAACCCCAGGGAAGAGGCATAAAACTCATTCAGAAGGGCAAATGGGTTAGACATAGGAAGTAGAGCAAGACAGGGAACAGGACAAGAGCCTACCACAGAGGGCTTCTGAAAGACACTACCCAGCAGGGTATTGAAGCAGATGTTAAGAGTAATTGCTGAACTTTGGTCAGAGGGCAGCGAATCTTATGAAAGAAGAATGAGTCACTGTCATGTAGTTGGTTACTTGCTTTTTGATCACCTCCCCCTGAAGAGGAGGCCTTACTGGGCCACAGAGAAAGAGGATACAGAAAGTCCTGTTGCTACCTGATAGTCTTGAGTCAGGTAGTAGGGGAGGAGGACCTCCCGTATCAGTGGACTAGGGGGAGGGAGATGAAGGGTGGAGAAAGAAAGAAGGTGGAATCAGAAGGAGATAAGGGAGGGCAGTACAGCTAGGATACAAAGTGAATAGGCTATAATTAATAATAATACTAACAATAATGAAAGAATGAAATGCAATGGGATCAAAGATCTAGGTGTCAATACATAATGTCTGCTTGGTTCCATGTGTTTTAACTGTTTTATTGTGGAAGCCAACATTCTACAGTTTATGGGCAACAAAATGTGAGAGACAGTAAAAAAAGGATGCAGGCACTAGATATCCCAAGAACTTGTGAATGTAAAGTACTTCTTTCAATGAAATATAATTTTCTGAATTTTCTAGGTTCTCCCAAAGTATTTTCTCTGGCTAGCTTCCAAGATAAGAACATACAAATATTAGTTCAGTATCATAATTCTTACATTATCTAAAGTCATGGTATTTCCTTTCTTGCCATTAAAAAAAAAGCATATTTCAGGCCACAGAGGAAGACAATGCAGCCAGCCCTGATGAGATCTGATAGACTAGGATCATATGGAAGGGGAGGAGGACCTCCCCTATCAGTGGACTGGGGGAGAGGCACTGGAGGAGAAGAGGGAGTGGATGGGATTGGAAAGGGATGAAAGAGGAGGCTACAGCTGGAATATGAATTGAATAAACTGTAATTAATAAAAAATAAATTAGTTAAAAAAGAAAACAGGTATATCCACTGCATAATTGGTTAATCACATTCAGTTTGTAATGGAGATCATATATTTTATATTATTTTACCTTCTTAAATTTGAAACATCCTAAGAATCCATTTTTACAAATATTTTTCTATACTTTTCATTATCTTCTATAAAATCTTTGCAATCATTTTATGATGTGACACTTATTCTAGGCTTGCTGTTCATTAATCTCTTCCTTTAAAACACAAAGCAATTTGTCATTAAACTATAGGTAACACAGTAAGATCAAAGTATTAGTTGAGAATGACCAGTATGTTCAACTATTATTTTGCTAGAGTTGGACTATTAGAGAGTAGTTAGCTAAGGCAGTGTCTGTGGGATAGGGATGTTTATTATGGATGCATAGAATAGTGTTTTGGAGGCTTGTTACAATCCAAATGCTTTATACATTTTCTAATGTATCATTCCCATTAAGTAGGTCTCAAACTTTTGCAACAACGTCCCAAGCTTCACACAAATGTTCAGGGTAAACTGAACATTCAATTAATGTGACTCCAGTTTTGAATTTTGTTTAAATTATATTGATTTTTAAAAATTACCAGCATAAATAAGCTCTTGATATCTTATCACAACAACAGTTGAGAACTCAAAGAGATTTATCATTTTTCAGGGATACTATATACATTAAGAAGCAACTGGCGGGTGGGGCAAGATGGCGGCACAGGGAGGACTCTCATTGTGACCAGCAGCACAGCACGATCGGCACAGTGACCAGCAATCAGAACTCACAGCCATAAAATACAGGCGATTGTGTTTCCCAGGTGAGAGGATACCCCATGGTGGGGGATTCAATCAGCTTTTAACTCACCAGGCTAAACCACAGAAGAGATCCCAGTTCCTCCAGATGCTTGGCTGCCAGCCCCAGTCCAGAGCCACACACCAGTGTCTCTGGTCACAGTCCCAGACTGAACCGGTGCACACCACACCATCAGAGACTGGAATTTTCAGTCGAGAGATAACCCCAAGGTGCAGGAAATGATTGGGACCGACCTTAGGTCACCCAGACATTCCCTGGAAAAGACTCGGGTTCTGCGGGCACCCCAGGAGCCAGCCCAGATCCAGAGCCGGGGACCAAGGTGCCTGCACAGAGCCCTGCCTGCATGCCTGATTCGCTGCCTCAGATAGCACTGTGGGCCCCAGGGCACCAGAGACTGCATTTCACTGTCCAGTGCAAACACACAGGGAGGGAAACGGCTGGTCTGATCTCAGAGCACTCAGCCAACACCCCCACCCCGAAAAGGTCTCGGGAAAATTACCCAGTTTAGGCAGATGCCCAGGCTCCCAAAGGCCGGAAAGGCAGACACAGGCAATTTCTGAGCGCCAGCTACCTGGCAGAGACTGAGTGGTACGTCTCAGGGCAAAAAAGAGACTGAGATTCCCTGTCTCCAGAGAATCAACAAGGAAGGAAGGAAAATGTACTGACTTAAGTCACCCAAGACTTCCCTGGAAAAAGTCTTGCAGACGGGCAGGGCTGAGCCAAAATCACTCACCTGTGCTCCAGACACAGGCACAAACAGTTGCTGAGCTCCAGATGTCCAACTGGGTCACAGCAGCTGATCATTAAATTTACAGCAAGAAACCCAGAAACAGGGCATCTGTCTTCAGGACTTCCCTGGTTGAGAGGAGAACCCTCTTGACTAACAAAGATCACAGTTACCACTCAGGTCTCTATCCCTGAGATGAGCAGCAGCAACTCCTGAAAAAAATGCCAGGCATCCAGGGACTATACCCAAAAAGCTGAGAAGACTTCCTTCAGGAAAAACCAGCTTTCTGTCAAGGGGATTCTCTCCACCACAGGATCCCCAGGAACCACCAGAAAATAACTCCAAACACCTAAGATAGCACAATGGGTAGAGGCCAGCATAAAAGCTCAAGCAACAAAAGACAGAGCAATATGGCATCTCCAGAACCCAGTTACCCACAGGCAAGTAGCCCTGTACACCCCAGCATAACTGAAATCCTAGAAGATGACCTAACAACTATGCTCATGAAGATGATAACAGAGGAAACAAATAAGATACATAAAGACATAAAGGAAGATAAACTCAAACAGAATATTGCCATCCATAAAGAAATAGAGGAAGTTGCAACCAAAAAGTTTATGGCCTTTAGAAAGGAAATGCTTAAAGCACTGAATGAAATAAAAGAAACAGAGTTGAAGGAACTAAAAGAAAAACAGGAAAGTACAATCAGACAGGTGAAGTAAGTAAACAAAACAACTCAAGACATGGAGATAGAACTGGAAAATTAAAGAAAACACAAATGGAGGAAATAATGGAGAGGAAGAATCTAGGGAAGAAAACAGGAACTACAAAGGTAAGCATAACCAACAGACTACAAAAGATGGAAGAAAGAATCTCAGCTGTAGAAGATACAATGGAAGAAATTGATGTATCTGTCTAAGAAAATGTTAAATCCAAAAAATTCCTGACACAGACCATCCAAGAAATCCAAGACAATATGAAAAGACGAAACCTAAGAATAATAGGTATAAAGGAAAAAGAAGACTCCCTTCCCCAACTCCCAGAAAATATTTTCAACAAAATCATTGAAGAAAATTTCTCCAAATTAAAGGAGAGGCCAATAAGAATACAGGAGGTCTCCAGAACACCCAACAGATTTGACCAGAAAAGAAAATCCTCCTGCCACATAATAATCAAAACAGTAAGTATACAGAATAAAGAAAAAATACTAAAAGCTGCAAGGGAAAAAGGCCAAGTAACATATAATGGCAAACACATTAGAATCACACCTGACTTTTCAACAGAAACTATGAAGCCAGAAGGGCCTTGACAGATATCATGCAGACCCTAAGAGAACACAGATGTCAACCCAGACTACTATACCCTGCAAAACTCTCAGTCCTCATAGACGGAGAAAACAAGATATTCAATAACAAAAACAAATTTCAACAATACCTACACACAAATCCAGCATTACAGAAGACACTGGAAGGGAAAAATACAACCCCCCAAAAATTAGCTTCCGTCAAGAAAACACAGGAAATATTTAACATTACTATAGTAAAACAAAAAGCAACCAATCACACAACCTTATGACCACAGCCAACATCAAAATCAAAGGATCTAATAGCCACTGGTCATTAATCTCTTTCAACATCAATGAACTCAACTCTCCAATAAACAGACACAGATTAACAGAATGGATACATAATCAAAACCCAGCAATCTGTTGCATACAAGAAACACACCTAAGGCACAAAGATAGACATTACCTGAGGGGAAAGGGTTGGAAGACGGCTTTTCAAGCAAATGGAAACAACAAGCAAGCAGGAGTGGCCATTCTAATATCTGATAAAATAGACTTTCAACCAAAATTAATAAAAAGAGATGGGGAAGGACACTTCATACTATCAAAGGAAAATTCCACCAGGAAGACATCACAATCCTGAACATCTATGCCCCAAAAACAAGAGCACCCACATTTGTAAAAGAAACATTGATAAAATTTAAACCATATATAGATCCCCACACATTAATAGTGGGAGACTTCAACACCCCACTCTCAACAAAGGACAGGTCAACAAAACAAAAATTAAACAAAGAAACAATGTCTCTAACAGAGGTCATGAATCAAATGGACCTAACAGACATTTACAGAACTTTACACCGAAACACAAAAGAATTTACCTTCTTCTCAGCACCTCATGGAACCTTCTCCAAAATAGACCATATAGTTGGTCACAAAGCAAGCCTCAACAGATACAAGAAGATTGAAATAATCCTTTGTATCTTCTCTGATCATCATGGAATAAAGCTGGACCTCAACAATAACAGAAATAGCAAAAAGCCTACACACACAGGGAAACTGAACAACTTGTTACTAAATGACAGCTGGGTCAGGGAAGAAATAAAGAAAGAAATGAAAGTCTTCCTAGAAATCAATAAAAATGAAAACACAACATACCCAAACTTGTGGGACACAATGAAAGCAGTGCTAAGAGGAAAGTTCATAGCACTAAGTGCCTTCAAGAAGAAATTTGAGACAGCTCATTCAAGCAACTTAATGGCTCACTTAAAAACCCTAGAAAAAGAAGAAGCAGACACACCAAGAAGGAGTAGATGGCTGGAAATGATCAACCTCAGGGCTGAAATCAATCAATTAGCAACAAATAAAACAATTCAAAGAATCAATGAAACCAAGAGCTCATTCATTGAGAAAAATGAACAAGATCGACAAACCCTTAACCAAGCTAACTAAAAGGCAGAGAGACACCACCCAAATCAACAAAATCAGAAATAACAAGGGGGAAATAACTTCAGAAAATGAGGAAATCCAAACAATCATTAGGACTTACTTCAAAAGTCTATATGCCACAAAATTTGAAAATCTAAATGAAATGGACAATTTTCTTGATCGATTTGACTTACCAAAGCTGAATCAGGACCAGGTAAATCAATTAAATAGTTCTATATCCCCCAAAGAAATAGAAGCAGTCATCAAATTCTCCCATCCAAAAAAAGCCCAGGACCAGACGGCTTCAGTGCAGAATTCTCCCAGACCTTCAAAGAAGAGCTAACACCAATTCTCTTCAAACTATTCCACAAAATAGAAATAGAAGGAACATTACCAAACTCATTCTATGAAGCCACTTTTGTGAGGTTTGGAACCTAAACCTCACAAAGACCCAACAAAGAAAGAGAAGTTCAGGCCAATCTCCCTTATGAACATTGATGCAAAAATACTTAACAAAATACTTGCAAACTGAATACAAGAACACATCAAAGGCATTATCCACTATGACCAATTAGGCTTCATCCCAGGTATGCAGGGGTGGTTCAGTATACAGAAACCCATCAATGTGATCCACCATATTAACAAATTGAAAGAAAAAAACCACATGATAATCTCCCTAGATCCTGAAAATCATTTGACAAAATCCAACATCCATTCATGTTTAAAGTCTTGAAGAGATCAGGGGTACAAGGCACATATCTAAACATAGTAAAGGCGATATACAGCAAGGCTATAGCCAACATCAAACTGAAAGGAGAGAAACTTAAAGCAATCCCACTGAAATCAGGGACAAGACAAGGCTGCCCACTCTCTCCATATCTCTTCAACATAGTGCTGGAAGTCCTTGCTAGAGCAATAAGAGAGCTGAAGGAGATCAAGGAGATACAGTTTGGAAAGGAAGAGGTCAAATTATCACTATTTGCAGATGATATGATAGTATACATGAGTGAACCCAACAACACTACCAGGGAACTCCTACAGCTGATAAACACCTTCAGCAAAGTGGTCAGATACAAAATTATCTCAAAAAAAAAAAATCAGTAGCCATCCTGTATACAAAAGATAAAAGGGATGAGAAAGAAATTAGAGAAACAACACCCTTTACAATAGCCACAAATGACATAAAGTACCTTGGTGTAACCCTAACCAAGCAAGTCAAAGACTTGTATGAAAAAAATTTCAAGTCTCTGAAGAAAGAATTAGAAGAAGATATGAAAAGATGGAAAGATTTCCCATGCTCATGGCTTGGCAGGACTAACATAGTGAAAATGGCCATCTTACCAAAAGCAATCTACAGATTTAATGCAATTCCCATCAAATTGCAAACACAATTCTTTACAGACCTGGAAAGAAAAATTTTCAACTTTGTATGGAATAACAAGAAACACAGAATTGCTAAAACAACCCTCTACAATAAAAGATCTTCTGGAGGTATCTCCATCCCTGATCTCAAGCTGTACTATAGAGCAACAGTTATAAAAACTGCATGGGACTGGCATAGAAACAGAATGGTGAATCAATGGAACTGAACAGAAGACCCAGAAATAAACCCACACACTTACGGACACATGGTCTTTGACAAAGATGCCAAAACCATACACTGGAAAAAAGATAGCATCTTCAACAAATGGTGATGGTCCAACTGGATGTCTACATGTAGAAAAATGAAAATAGATCCATAATTATCACCCTGCACAAAATTGAAGTCCAAGTGGATCAAAGACCTCAACATAAAACCAGACATATTAAATCGGCTAGAAAAAAAAAAAAGTGGGGAATACCCTAGAACTCATTGGTACAGGAGAAAACTTACTGAAGAGAACACTAACGGCACAGGCTTTAAGAGCAAAAATCAATAAATGGTACCTCATGAAACTGAAAAGCTTCTGTAAAGCAAAGGACACTGTCATCAAAACAAATCGACTGCCAACAGATTGGAAAAAAAATCTTCACCAACCCTTTATCTGACAGAGGACTCATATCCAGTATATATAAAGAACTAAACAAGCTGAAAAGCAGCAAACCAAGTAATCCACTTAAAAAATGGGGAACAGAGCTAAACAGAATTCTCAATAGAGGAATACCAAATGGCAGAGAAGCATTTAAAGAAATGCTCAACCTCATTAGCCATTAGGGAATTGCAAAACAAAACAGCCCTGAGATTTCACCTTACACCCATCAGATTGGCCAAGTTGAAAAACTCAAGTGACAACACATGCTGGAGAGTTTGTGGAGAAAGGGGAACCCTTCTCCACTGCTTGTGGGAATTTAAACTTGTACAACCACTCTGGAAATCAATTTCTGGCGCTTTCTCAGTCAACTAGGAATAGTGCTTCCTCAAGATCCTGCCATACCACTCCTAGGCATATACCCAAAAGAGGCTCAAGTATACAAAAAGGACATTTGCTCAACCATGTTTGTAGCAGCTTTATTTGTAATATCCAGAAGCTGGAAACATCCCAGATGCCCCTCAACTGAAGAATGGATACAGAAGCTGTGGTACATCTATACAATGGAGTATTACTCAGCAATGAAAAATAAGGAAATCATGAAATTTGCAGGTAAATGGTGGGACCTGGAAAGGATCGTCCTGAGTGAGTTGTCCCAGAAGCAAAAAGACACGCATGGTATATACTCACTCATATAAACATACAACATAGAATAAACCCACTAAAATCGGTACATCTAAACAAAGCAAAAGACTAACTAACTAAGCAAAAGACTAAACAAACTAAGCAAAATGTTCAATCCCCATCCTGAACGGCAAAGAGGATGGACATCTGAAGAAAAAGAAAACAGGAAACAACCTCGGAACCTGCCACAGAGGGCCTCTGAAAGCCAGAAGAAGAAAACAGGAAACAACCTGGGAACCTGCCACAGAGGGCCTCTGAAAGCCAGAAGAAGAAAACAGGAAACAACCTCGGAACCTGCCACAGAGGGCCTCTGAAAGCCTCTGCCCTGCAGACAAAAAAAGAGAGGACCCTAACTAAAATGTTCAATCCCCATCCTGAAAGGCAAAGAGGATGGACATCAGAAGAAAAAGAAAACAGGAAACAACCTAGAAACCTGCCACAGAGGGCATCTGAAAGCCTTTGCCCTGCAGACTATCAAAGCAGATGCTGAGCCTGATGGCCAACTGTCAGGCAGAGTGAATGGAATTTTATGTAAGAAGTGTGAAATAGCAAGAGCTCAAGAGGACAGGAACTCCAGAAGGAGAGCAACAGAACAAGAAAATTTGAACACAGGGAACTTCCCAGAGACTCATACTCCAACCAAGGACTATTCATGGAGATAACCTTGAACCCCAGCACAGATGTAGCCCATGGCAGTTCAATGTCCAAGTGGGTTACATAGTAATGGGAAGAGGGACTGCCTCTGACATAATTTGATTGGCCTGCTCTTTGATCACTTCCCCCTGGGGGGGGAGCAGCCTTACCAGGCCACAGTAGAGGACAATGCAGCCACTTTTGATGAGAACTGATAGACTAAGATCAGAAAGGAGAGGGGAACCTCCCCTATCAGTGGACTTGGGGATGGGAATGCATGCAGAAAGGGGATGAAGGGTGGGATTGGGAGGGGAGGAGGGAGGGGCTTATGGGGGGATACAAAATGAATAAAGTGTAATTAATAATAATTATAATATTAAAAAAAGAAGCAACTCGCCTCCCCAAAAGCTTTTATCACTTATGCCAATTAAGTGTATCTAAACTCTAGGAGTAAAACTAGGTTATATCACTAATTTGAAGATTTAAATACCTCTTTTGATATTATATTCAGTGACAATATGGTTTTCAAAGATGAATACAATGGAATTCTTCTCTCTTGATAACCAAGCCATGACAGATAACTTGTCTGGAATTTTTACTTTCTTGGGGTAGATTTACCCATGGTCATATTTGTCACCAATATATGATACAGTGAAGATTTTATACATGCAAATGAGGAAATAAAACTATGTAAAACTATTTAATTTTTAATAGGAATAAAGTTTACTAAATAATTACATCTTTTAACATTAATTTTATTATTTTCTTTTGGAAATTTTATACATGAGTACCGGCTTTTCCCTTCCAGCTCCTTCAGAATCTAAAGTGTCTCAAAATTCTTGACTTTCTCTTTATTAGTATATATATTTCTCTGTGTGTATGTGTGTTTATTTACTTTTGCTTGTATTTGTATTTTTCGAGCTTTACATGTTGTTGATTACTAGATGTGCAGGATAATGATAGAGCAGAGATTGATGGAATGTCCAACCAATGCCTTCACACACCATGGGACAGCACCAACCACTAACACTATTAATGACACTCTGCTACGCTTACAGATAGGAGCCTAGTATAGCTGTCCTCTGAAAGGTAACACCCAGCAATGTATTTAAATAGATGCTGAGACTCACAGCCAAACACTGGGTAGAGCAAAGAGGGCCTTGTGGAAGAATGAGAACGATAGAAGGACCCAAAAGGAACAGGAGCTTCACAAGACGATCAACACAGCCAACTAACTGGGGCCTAGAATGGGCTTGTGGATGTGCATATGCCTATGTCCCGTACATATATGTACCTGATGGTTCCCTAGTAAGGGAAGTGGAGGCTGTCTTTAAAAAAGATTCTCTTACATGATTTTCAATCTCTTCTCCTGCTGAGGCTGCCTAGCCAGGCCACCTGGGTAGAGGATGCACTCAGTCCTATTATGTTTTCATGTGCTGTGATAAATAGGTGATGCTCTCCTTTTCTTAAGGGGAGAGGAGGGAGCTTAAAAAGAAGAGGAAAGGAGAATGGGACCCCGAGGAGAAGAAGGAGAGGGCTATGTTTGAGATGCAAATTGACTAAATAAATAAAATAATTTAAATTTTTTTTGCAGCAAAATGAAAGCATTATAAAAATCCTGAT
Source organism: Psammomys obesus (assembly GCF_907164565.1). NCBI lineage: Eukaryota > Metazoa > Chordata > Mammalia > Rodentia > Muridae > Psammomys > Psammomys obesus. Next base: position 412,198 of record NW_026585987.1, read on the forward strand.
CAAATTGCAGAGGATGACTTTATCTTTCAGTATCCATGAATTTACATGTAAGCATATACACAATATGATCACTCATTCTAATGATTACCATACATTTGGAATGTGGGCAAGTTAGTATATCTTGTTCAACCAACATGGTCAGTGAACAAAGAAAAATGCTGCCTTTTTTGATTGTGATATTCATGTGTACCTTTGGTGACTCTTGGCATATGTGTTACACATGCTATTTGATGACTATTTTTGCCTGATATTTAGATGTAATCTCATTCTAAAAAATATTTCACTAGAAAGAAATTACGAAAGCCAATTTTGGCTTCTTACTTACATGAAAAACAATAAAATAATTATTTCGATAATTTGTTAAAATTGTTCAGAACTTAGAGTGATGCTGAAAGCTGAAGACATGATAAATTTCTATATCAGTCTTTACAAAACCAACTGCAGCCATGAAACATAATTTTGACATCTTTATGACTGTTCCAATGTGTTCCCTTTGAAGGCATCATGTGCTTGCTACTTTTTGGCAAAACCATGAAAACTGCACATCTGCTCCTTAAAGAAATTGACATGATCTGGCTCAGTAACTTTTATATAGTAGATTGTTCCTCTTCAAAACACCAGTGAGCATATTGCAATACAACTTTACTAACTGTCTATCTGTGTTATGTAGTCAGTTTGATTTAACAGGGTTTACAAAGGTATAGTGTATCTCTGCTTTCCAAATATGATAGCAGCATTTACATAATTAAACCTGCGATATAGATCTAAAATGTACTCACTCAGTTCACATCTTTATTCTTGCATGTTGTACAAACATTTTTCTAACTTTAAATATAATGATATAATATATCACTTCCATATAATTTGCTAGTGTGTGTATATATATATATTTTTTTTCTTTTATTAAAGTATATAACTATGTACTAATTGAAATTAAGGGAATGGAAAATTTCAAAAACAGTCTTCTTACAACAGGTTTCTTAAAAAACAGAAGAGAAATGATTAGTTTGTGACTGATTCTTAAAGTGCTATCTGTTCCTTTACTCAATAATTTAATGTGCACTTCAATATCTACCCCATGGATTTTTAAAATAGTTAATTAGCTTGCTAGTATGCAGTGAATTTTTTTCTACTGAAAAAAACCAATTCAACTTACAACTCAAAGTTGTATCAATCGCAGTTTCCAGTGTGTGGTATTCATTAAGCAGCAGCTTTTGAGTGCTAATGAATAACATCAGCTCAGTCTACAAATATGTGCTTTTTCCTACTTAATAGCTATTTTCTGTATGATATAGTTTCTTCTTTCAAGTTGATTTTTTTCTCACAAATGAGGAAAATATTTCTAAATAATAGATGTAGTACATTATAGTGAGCTATACCAAAAGGATATTTAATTAATAAAACGAAGTTAAATTAGTTTTATCACTAACATTAAATTAGTTAACATAGGTAAAATATTCATACATTTACCTGTAAATATACAGATTTTCACACTGCAGTTTTATAAAATAATCCGTGAAATTAGGTGGTAACATTCCCAAACATCCCATATCTATCCCTCAGTATTTGTATGCTGGTTCAGAGTCTCTGTTTTTCACTATGTAGTATAGCGTGGTTTAGCTTTCGGGATATTTACCAGAAATTAATGTAAACTTACTAGGCTCCAACTTCATTGAATATGGGTCAGTCTTATCCAACACCTTCACTTGCAGCTCAATGTCCAAGAGGGTTCCGCAATAGTTGGAACAGGGACTGTCTCTGACATGAATTCATGTGCTGGCTCTTTGATCACCTTCACCTGAGGGGGGAGCAGCCTTGACAGGCTACAGAGGAAGACAATGCAGCCAGTCCTGATGAGACCTGATAAACCTGATAGGGTCAGAGGGACCTCCTCTATCATTGGTCTGGGGGAGGGACATAGGAGAAAAAGAGGGAAGGAGGACAGGGTTGGGACAGGCTGGGGAGGGAGCTACAGCTGTGATACACAGTGAATAAACTGTAATTAATAAAAATTAAATTAAATTAAATTAAAAAAAGAAAAAATCTCTTAGTGTTTATAATAATTCCTTAAGTTTTATGACCCACGTAGATTAGGACTATCTGAGAGACAAATGGTTTGGGACAATTGTAAAATGTTATTAGTCTGACTCAATGGCGTGAAACGTGAAAAAATGAATTTAAAATAGCCTAAACAGTATTTATATTCCACTGTATCTGGGGAAAATGCTTTGTGTTTTGAATTTAAATATTTACATTTTTTTCCTTAGTAATACCTTTTTTTTTATATAATTGATAAAACTATGTTAAATTCTTAAATTTTCTAAAATTTTCACTAAATTTAGAGCCTAGCAGACTGTGCAATTGGAAGTAAATGCACAGTTACGATCCAAAATTAAGAAACAGATTTTCATTATTTCCATAGACAAAAATACAGACATTGAATTCTAACTTTTTTAATAATCCTTCTGATTTTAGCTAATATATTAATTCTTGAAAAATACCTGTGTAGATGAATTTTTTTTTTTGAATGGTTTTCTTTTTTGGTCAGAATTTATTTAATCAGATACAAATGACACTAACAGAGCCAAAAACCTGGGCCCAGGGGGTCCTGCAAAGAAGGATGCTCCAACCACGCATGGAGAGGACCTAGACTCCCTGCTTGGAGGAAGCCCATAGGCTCCTCAGTTTTCAAGTGTATTCCCTAGTAAGGGGATTAGGGACTTTCTCTGACATGAACTTTTTGATCACCTCCCCCTGGGTAATATAGCCTAGTCAGGCCACAAAGGAAGATGATGCAGCCAGTTCTGAGAAGACCTGATGGGCTAGGGTCAGATAGAAGAGGAGGAAGACGTCCCCTATCAGTGGACTAGGAAAGGCGCGCATAGGGGGAGCTAAGAGAGTATGGGTGGGACTGGGAGGAGACAAGGGAGGGGGCTATAGCTGGGATAAAAAGTGAATAAATTGTAATACATAAAAATAAATGACAAATTAAAAAAAATTATCCCACATTTCAAATCATCAGTGTAATATGATTTTGGTGAGCTCTAATATGTGAAGAGTTTAACAGATGAAAAACTAACAAAAAGTTAGAGTGTAATTTTAGTGTAAACACTAAAGTTACCATGGTATCATCAGCAACCAAAAGTAGCCAAAAACTTGCCATTTGACAAATGGTAAAAGCAAGACAATAAGTATGTTTCATGTTCTCCAAAACGATACAAAATCAGCTAGGATATTTCCTATTCTTCATACACCGAATCAATATGTTTGCTCTTTAATTTTTTTAAAAAAGTTAATTTATTTTTTGTAAAAAGAGAAGTATATTGAGGAGTTTTCCTTTTTTTATAAGGATCATATTTCATATAAAATATGATCTAAACACATTTCAGACTGTGAATTTAGAGGATGTAAGTATATATATATATATATATATATATATATATATATATATATATATTCTCTGTGGTTAGATGATAATAATCTAGTGAGAGTTGTACAAAATGTTTTTAAACAATGAAATTTTATTAATTCTGATTTGATTTGTCCTCAGTGATTTTGTATGAAATAATATATTTGCTAAACATGTTAGACATGATACTCAGATGGCTAAGCAAAAGAAAAAGGCTCAATAGCTGAAAGTGAAGTATTCATTACTGATCACGATTAAATTTAGACTTACACAGATTTTTTAATTAGTTGATTGAAATTAATATTTTATGATCATTTAAAGTGAAAGGTTCCATATGCTTAAATTTAACAGTCAATATAGATATCACATAGGATAATGACTTTGTGAGATATGTTCTTCAGTGAGATCAATATGAGCTGCTGGATTAAAGGAAGACTGCATCATTTTTCTCTTTCTCTGTTTCTACTGATTCCAATAATTTCATTTGCTTAACATTTTTATTCATTGGAATCTCATGAAGATATGTTTGAATCAAATATACTAAAAAGAGCTATCAACCCTAGAAATTACGCAAGGCTTAAGTTGTTCTCAACAATTTTTATAACATTTTCTTTTTCTTTTTCTTATTTACAGTTTATTCCTTTTGTATTCCAGCTGTAGCTCCCTTCCTCTTCCCCTTCCAATCCCACTCTCCTTCCCTCTTCTCCACCCGTGCCCCTCCCCCAGTCCACTGATTGGAGAGGTCCTCCTCCTCTTCCATCTGATCCTAGTCTATCAGGTCTAATCAGGAGTGGCTTCATTGTCTTCCTCTGTGGCCTGGTAAGGATGCACCCCCCTGAGGGAGAGGTGATCAAAGCTCAAGCCAAACAGTTTATGTCAGAGGCAGTCCCTGTTCACATTACTAGAGAACACACTTGGACCCTGAGCTGCCATGGGCTACATGTGTGCAGAGTTTCTAGGTTATCTCCAAGAATATTCCATGGTTGGAGTATCAGTCTCGGAAAATATCACTGAGTCTGTTGCTCTCCTTGTGGAGCTCCTGTCCCCTCCAGGTCTTTCTATTGCCCCTTTCTTTCATAAGATTCTCTGCAGTCTGACCAAAGTGTGGCTATGAGTCTCAGCATTTGCTTTGGTACTCTGCAAAGTAGAGTCTTTTAGAGGTCCTCTGTGGTAAGCTCCTGTCCTGTTCCCTGTTTTCCCCCTCTTTTGATGTCCATCCTCTTTGGCCTTCTGAATGATTATTGAGCATATTACCCAGAGTCCTCCTTCTTGAATAGCTTCTTTAGGTGTACAAATTTTAGTATGTTTATCCTATATTGTATGTCTAATATCCACTTATGAGTGAGTGTATACCCTGTGTGTCTTTCTGCTTCTAGGATACCTCGCTCAGGATGATCTTTTCTAGGTCCCACCATTTGCCTGCAAATTTCATGATTTCCTTGTTTCTAATTGCTGAGTAGTATTCCATTGTGAAAATGTACCATAATTTCTGTATTCATTCCTCAAATTAGGAGCATCTGGGTTTTTTCCAGCTTCTACCTATTACAAATAAAGGTGCTATGAACATGGCTGAGCAAATGTCCTTGTTGTATACTTGAGCATCTTTTTGATATATGCCTAAGAGTAGTATAGCTGTATCTTGAGGTAGCAGTATTCATTTTTATTATCATTTTTTTCAGATGAATAGGTTTTATTAAGCATCTCTTCAAGGATATATTGAGATACTATCATTATCACATTTAACAAGCTTATTGGTAATATCTTCATTACCCAATACAATTGTCATAAATATAAACATAGATAAGCACCAAGTGAGTCACTGTCATTTCACAAAATTATAATTCCCTATGTCAAGTAAGTGTAATGGTGCATGATGTGGATTTAAAGAATTTTTATTTCCTAAGTTACACTGTCTTAGTCAAAAGGCTTACTTTTTCAGCCCTAAATTATTAAGCTTACTGCATTTTAACTTAAAAAAAAAAGATGTACGCACATAAGAGGGTATGGGATGGATATCTCCTCTAACATGGCCTTATAAAACTCATAACTATGGGTAACACTATTCTTAATTGTCTGAGAAAGTGCCAGATTTATTTCCAAAGTGGTTGTACACGTTACATTCCCACCAGCAACGGAGGAGGGTTCCCCTTTCTCCACATCCTTTCCAGGATGTCTTGTCACTTGAGTTTTTTATTTTACCATTCTGATGGATGTAAGGTGAAATCTCAGGGTCATTTTGATATGCATTTCCCTGATGACTAAGAACAAGCACTTCTTTAAGATCAAAACCTTAAATTGAATGTATTATTATTATTATTATTATTATTATTATTATTTAAAATTTATTCACATTGTATCTTGTTTGTAGCCCCTTCCCTCATCTCCTCCATGTTCCACTCGTCCTCATTCTTCTCTCCATCCCCCTCCTGACTGATAGTGGGAGTCTTCCTCCCCTACTTTCTGACCCTAGCCTATCAGGCCTCATCAAGACAGCCTGGATCCTCTTCCTCTGTGAACTGATAAGGTCACCTCTCTAGCAGGAATTGATCAAAGAGAAGGCAACCTAGTCCATGTCAGAGACTGCACCTATTCTTCTTTACTAGGAGACCTACAAGGAGACTGAGCTGCCTATGGGCTACATCTGATCAGGTGGTCTATGTCTTCTCCATGCACAATCCTTGGTTGATGCCTCAGTCTCTGCAGGACACACTGGGTCAAGTTGCAGAGACTCACAACCAAACTTTTGGTAGAGCACAGAGAGTCTTTATGGAAGAAGGGGGAGACTGAAAGAACTGGAGAGGACAAAAGTTCCACAAGGAGACTAAAATTGAATTTTATTTTTCCTTTACATAAGCATTTAAGTTAACTTTGTACAACAGATAATTGAAAATTTGTGACAAGAAGCAGTAGTTTTTGTTTGTAGTTTTTGTTTTGGGAAGTCCATGTGATCTCAATTCAAAATACCTTATCAAATGATTTAGGCAATGAATGACTCAGGATAAAGTAATTACTAAGGAAACATGAGGACCTGAGTTCTGATTCCCAACAGTCATGTGAAAGCCAAGAACATATCTGAAACTCAGTACTGTCTTACTAAAACAGATAGATATAGGAGCTTTCTATTCAGTCAGCTTGCCATATAACTGTAGTGAGAAACCCTGTCTCAAAATAAGCTCTACATATAAAGAGGAAGATACCAGACATGAATCTCCAGTTTCCTGACACACATAATCTTGTAACCATATCCACACACACATAAACCACACCCACACCCAGAATCATGAAAAATTTTAGTAGAATACCTGTCTTTTAATTTACTATCTCTCATAGATTATCATTAATCAGGATAAACTTAAAACTATTCTTGGAAATAATTTTTATTAGTCTTTTTATATAAATGTATGAGACATTAATATTTCTGAACAACTTTTTTCTCTCTATTGGTAAACATAAATTGGATATAAAATTGAAATATGAACTTACATTGCAAAATAAAATTATAAAGCTATTTACTTAAAGCTGTTGACTAGGAACACATAAAAAATGCATTAAATAGCATTTAGGAAAGTCATGTTCAAAATAATTGGGCCTTATTTCATGTGTCTATTATTTATAAATTTTTAAATATTATACATCATAAATAACTATGTCATTTAAAACAATAAATTATTCATGATGATGAAATGGTAACAGTAGTAAATACTGTTCTATGTTCCTAATGAGGCAAATGAGTGAAATTAGACTCCACTTTCAATCGGAAGCAAGTGTATTATATTAGTGTTCCATTAGCAATTTGATAAATTTGTTTTCTTCTGTTTCTCCTTTTCTATCATTCTTCATTAAAATTGTATGTGTGACAGTTTTTATCTAACATAATTCTTTTAATTAAGCAGTTCTACTAGCTAGAAAAAGTAAAATATTGATATTCTCACAATGTTGCTTAAAATTATATAATTTTAACAAGTAGTTAGATCAACTAACTACTAAACATTGTTGGATAATTCATATGGAATTTTCCATAGCTTACTTGATGTCCTTTCTTAGATTTTTAATTTAACGAACACATTCTTGATTAAAAGTCAATTTAAATGCCAGATTGGGAGCAATCTGTATCATTTTAAACAGATGAGCCCCTTTTTCTGAACTCCCAAGACACCATATTTTTCCCTATTACAGCAACTTCTGATGGCATTTGGTTAGCAATTACTCTTGAGTAGAAGTCAGGTCTTAGGGACTTTTGAAACAGTTTTCCATTTGGATTTTTAATCAGAACACACATCAGTACTCATGCATACATGCATACGGAAGCCATTGTCAATAATGTAACCTAAGGTTAATTTCCTCTAATTGTTAACTATATGTTTTTGTATGCCTCATCTGTGATTGTCTGAAATAAGGCAGGATGTGATCATCTTTGTTGTATCAACAGTACATTTACTGGAACAAATTTAATCAATATTTGAATACTAATTAATTATCATGGTTTAATGAGACTGGCCTGCCCCTACAGGGTTAAATATTTGAATTTTTATTCTCTAGTTGGTGGAATTGTTTAGGGAAGAATTACAAGGTATGGCCTTGTTGGGTTAGGTGCTATTGGGGTTTGGGCTTTGAGGTCTCACAAACCTGTTCCACGTACAGTTTCATTATCTTGCCACTAACTTGTAGATAAGATGTAGGTCTCAGCCTCTGCTCCAGTTCTGTGTGTGTCTACACATTGACATGAACCCTACCATGATGGTTATGAACTATTTTCCAAAACTGTAAGCAAACCTCAATTGAATGCATTTTTTTAATTTTAATTTTATTTTTAATTACACTTTATTTACTTTGTAGCCCTCCTCCAGTTCCCTCTCTCCTCCCCTCCCAAACCCTCCCTTCCTCCCCTTTCTCCACACATGCCCCTTCCCAAGTCCACTGGTAGGGGAGGGTTTCTTTTTCTTCATTCTGATCCTAGTCTGTTAGGTCTCATCAGGAGTGGCTACATTGTTTTCTTCTGTGGCCTGGTAAAGCTGCTCCCTCCCCCCTCAGGGGAAGGTGATCAAAGAGCAGGCCAATCAGTTCATGTCAGAAGCAGTCCCTATGGAACCCACATGGACACGGAACTGCCATGGGCTACATCTGTGCAAGGGTTCTAGGTTATCTCCATGCATGGTCCTTGGATGGAATATGAGTCTCAGGAAAGACCCTTGTGCTCAAATTTTCTTGTTCTGTTGCTCTCCTTGTAGAGCTCCTGTCCTTTCCAGATCTTACTATTTCCCACTTCTTTCATAAGATTCCCTGTATTCTGCCCAAAATTTGGCCATAAGTCTCAACATCTGCTTTGATATTCTGCAGGGCAGAGCCTTTCAGAGGCCCTCTCTGGCAGGCTCCTAACTTGTTCCCTGTTTTCTCCTTCTTCTGATGTCTATCCTTTCTGCCTTTCTGCATGTGGATTGAGCATTTTAGCCAGAGTCCTCCCTCTAGATTAGTTTCTTTAGGTGTATAGATTTTAGTAATTTTATCCTAGTTGCTATCTCTTCATAGAAATAGAAAAATATCTACAACACTAAAAGCAGATATGGATGTTTGAATTCTTCATAGATTTCTTCATTTTTTGTTTTTCTTTATTTTTTTTGTTGTTTTTGTTAGATTTGCTTGTTTGTTTGTTTTTGAAACAGGTTTTATCTGTGTAGCCTTGGTTGTCCTGGGCTTGCTTTTTAGACAAGGCTGGCCTCAAACTCATAGAAATTCATGTGCCTCTGCCTCCTTGAGTGCAGCATTACAAGCATGCACCACTGAATTATTTTATTATTAATAAAATATGATTTTAGAAGATTGATGTATTGATATTTACCAAGGAAATGGCCATATGTGCATATAATGTGTTTTGTACAAATGTACTCTGAATTCCTCCCTTGTAGTAACTACTTTTTTCTAGAAACCACTTTTCCAACTAAATTCTGTGTTCTCTCTTCTCTCAGTCTCTCTCCTGTTTTATAAAAAGTAGTTAAATAAGTTCACTTAGTACTTCAAATGTCCACTATTTAATTTTAGCATTTACCCCTTGTTCCAAGGTGATCCCTGAGCAGTGAGGGAAGGAAGTATACACTTTTTACTTCATTGACCATAATAAAAATAGTGTTTAGTGGTGGGAGTGATCCATGCACATACTCTCAAAAAAAATTAAACATAATTTTCTAAGTATTTTTGTTCAGTAACTGTTGCGGAAGGAATTTTAGACTAGGAAATTCTTATGTAGAAACTTTCATCCCAAGTATTTCAAAGTATGCCCATATTTGGAAATATGTGTGCTGAAAGAATTAGTGTTTGTTTTGCTCTTTGTTTGTTTGTTTAAAATTACTCATGGTAGTAATGGAAGGAAGAAAGCTGCAGTACACATATGAAGATGAAAGAGTATTTGAGGATACAACTAGAAAGGAACATTTCTAATTAAAGAGGAACCTCCAAAGAAAACAGTCTTGACCCTTGACATTGGCTGTTCACCTTCCAAAACTATCTGAAAATAAGATTCTTTAAGTTATTTAGTCATTAATATTTATAAATTCTTTCCTAATAAACTCATGTAGTAAGCAATTTTAATAATAATTGGAATTATTCTATTATTTGAAAATCTGATGATGTTCCCCATGTCTTTTCTATCTACCTAGTTTGGCTCATGATGCCATGTCTGTACTAGTCATTATCCTTTTTGAATGATGATTAATGCACTTGGGGGAAAGGAGGTGATAATTTTAAAGTTCTGATAAAGAGATAAGACTATAAGAGGGGTTTTTGAAAATATTTTTTCCAAAGAATTTTAATATTTTAATCCCATTCACTATTAGGTGAATACTACAAACATAAGGGCATATGAGAAGCTTGGTTTATTGAAACTTCCTCCTCTGCAGTTTGTGGAGAGTGCATTCTCCTAAATCCTCCACTGCTAGATATGCTGAGCTTCAGATTCTATCTTTAACTACTCAAATATAATTTTTTAATCTGTTGGATTATAATTTATTGTTACACAATATAGCAATGTGTCAAACGTTTGAAATAGATTACTGATTTGCTTAATTATTAGCAGCGATATCAGTGATTTTCTCACTTAAAACACCATGTTTAGAAATTTGGAACATATCCCATTGTCTTTTTTTTCCTTTTATTTATTTTTTCCATTACCTTTTCATGCTCTCTTTTTATATTCCACTTGTGGCACAAATAAAATCTGTTCCTAACTTAAATTGTTATTTATTCCACATATATTTCATATTTATATTTGATATATTTTTATTAAAAATAGATTTTTCTCTCAAATAATATATTCCAACCATATTTCCCGTCTCTCCTCTCATCCCCAATCCCCTCCCACTTCCACCTACCTCAGATCCAATTCTCCTGTTTCTCTTCAGAAAAGACCAGTTGCCCCGTGATAGCAACCAAACATTGCATAACAACATGCAATGAGACTACACATGAAACCTCATATTAAGGCTGGGTGAAGCTATTAAATAGAAGAAAAAGATCCCAACAGTAAGTGAAAGAGTTTCATGATTTATTTATATTTAATAGATGACTAGTATAAGATCATCCTGAGTAAAGTAACCCAGACCCAGAGAGGCACACATGGTAAGTACTCACCTATAAGTGGATTTTAAACATTTAGTATAGGATAAGCGTACTCTGAGGCACGGATCCAAAGAAGATAAGTAACACAGAGTAACCAAGAGAGGATGCATAAATTTTACTTCAAAGGGAGATAAGACTGACAGAGTTAGTGGTTGAAGAGAGAGAACAAGGTAGGAGGAGGGGCACAGAGAGTTAAGAGGGTGGAGATCAGACCTGAGGATATAAGGAGAAGAAAGAAGACCTGTAGAGAAATAAGAAACGGAGGTGGGAGTATCTCTGTAACAAGTTGGAAACCTAAGTCAGTGTAAGCTCCTGGGAGGATACGAGGGGGACTCAAGCAGAGACTCCTAGTAACAGACGACTTAAAGACTGAGCGGACACCCTCTAAGTAGACTGGTCTCTCAGGAGAGGGAGGGGAACAACCTATCCACAGAACCTTAGAAATGAAATTTACCCTGCCTAAAAGATGTTCAGGGAGAAAGGCAGAGCAGATAGAGCAGAGATTGAGGGAATGCCCAACCAAAGAACCACAAGAACCACCTTATCAGAGAGGGCCAACTTCTCTCACTATGAAGGTTACTCTGCTAAGCTTGCAGACAGGAGTCTGACAGAGTTGTCTTCTGAGAGGTGTGACCCACCAGCGCCTCGAAAGAGATGTCAAGACTCATAGCCAAACATTAGGCAGTGCTTAAGGGGGTCTTGTGGAAAAGTGGGAGGAAAGAGAAAATGACCTCGAAGTGACAGGAGCACCGCAAGAACAACAACAAAGCCAATTAACCAGGGCCCTGAGGGGCTTGCTGAGACTGGAACATCGACTAAGGCCCATGCAGGAACTGAAGCTAGACCCCTATAAAGACGTAGCAGACGTTAGCTCAGGCCTCAGGTGGGTTCTAGTAAGGGAAGTGGGGACTGCAGCAGACAGGATCTCCAGCATTTTGATCATATACTCCTAGCAGGACTGCCCTGTCAGGCTACCGATGAATAGGAGAAGCCCAGTCCTGATGCAAGTTGATGAGCTGGGCACGGTGGGAAAAGGTGGGAAAGGACAGAGGGTGGGACTGGGAAGGGAGGAGGGATAGGGCTACACATTGATGCAAAGTGAATTTTTTTTTAATTTTATTTTTATTTTTAGTTACAATTTGTTAACTCTGTGTCCCAGCTGTATCCCGCTCCCTCATTTCCTCCCCCTCCCCAACTCCCTCCCTGGTCTCCTCCCTGCCCCTTTCCAAGTCCACTGATAGGGAAGGACCTCCTCCCCTTTCATTTGACCCTATTTTATCAGGTATCTTCAAGGCTGGCTGCAAAGTCCTCCTCTGTGGCCTAACAGGACTGCTGGGGAGGGGGGGGAGAGCCTGCCCTTGAGATCCTGTTAGAAATAGTTCTTGTTCCTCTTGCTTTGGAAAACTACTTGGTTACTGAGCTACTATGGGCCACATCCCAGCAGAAGTTCTATGTTATATCCATAGATGGTCCTTGGTTGAGTGTCAGTCTCAGAAAAGGCCCTGTGCCCGGATATATTTGGTACTTGTAGAGCTCCTATCCTTTCCATATCATACTAACTCCCCTTCTTTCATATGATTCCCTGAACTCTGCCATGGTTTGGTTATGAGTCTTAGTGTCTGCTTTGAAACACTGCTAGGTAGAGTCTTTCAGATGCCTTTTGTGGTAGACTCCTGTCATAAGTTCAATGCACATCCCATTTGTCTTTCTAAATGAGGATTGATCATCTTCACCTGTGTCCACTTACTTGATTATCTTCTTTAGGTGTGTAGATTTCATTATGTTTATCATATCTTGTAGGTCTATATAAGTGAGTATATACCAAGTTTGTCTTTCTCCTTCTGGGATACTTCACTCAGAATGATCTTTTCTAGATCCCACCATTTGCCAGCAAATTTCATGATTTCCTCCCTTTTGATTGCTGAGTAGTATTCCATTGTGTAAAAATACCACAATTTCTGTATCCATTCCTCTGTTGATGGACATCTGGGTTGTTTCCAAGTTCTGGCTATTACAAATAAAGCTGCTACAAACATGGTTGAACAAATGTCCTTGTTGTGTACTTGAGCAAATTTTGGGTATATACCTAGGAGTGGTATAGCTGGGTCTTGAGGTAGCACTACTCCTAATTGTCTGAGAAAGCGCCAGATTGACTTCCAGAGTGGTTGGACCAGTTTACATTCCCATCAGCAATTGAGGAGGGTTCCTTTTTCTCCACAACCTCTCCAGCATGTGTTGTCACTTGAGTTTTTCATCTTGGCCATTGTGATGGGTGTAAGGTGATATCTCAGGGTTGTTTTGATTTGCATTTCCCCAATGGCTAATGAGGTTGAGCATTTCTTTAAGTGTTTCTCTGCCATTTGATGTTCCTCTTTCGAGAATTCTCTGTTTAGCTCCATTCCCCATTTTTTAATGGGATTACTTGGTTTGTTGCTTTTCTGCTTCTTTAGTTCTTTATATATACTTGATATTAGCCCTCTGTCAGATAAAGGGTTGGTGAAGATTCTTCAACAAATGGTGCTGGTCCAACTGGATGTCTACATGCAGAAAAATGAAAATAGATCCATATTTATCACCATGCACAAAACTAAAGTCAAAGTGGATCAAGGACCTCAACATAAAACCAGATACTCTAAATCAGTTGGAAAAAAAAGTGGCGAACAGCCTAGAACTCATTGGCACAGGAGACAACTTCCTGAACAGAACACCAACAGCACTGGCTCTAAGAGCAACAATCAATAAATGGGACCTCATGAAACTGAAAAGCTTCTGTAAAGCAAAAGACACCATCATCAAAACAAAACGACTGCCTACAGATTGGGAAAGAATCTTCAGCAAAGTGAATTTTTAAAAAAAGAAATTTTAATTTGGTTTAAAAATAAAATAAAATACAAAAATTACTGAATATAAACAAAGAAAAAATAATATACATGACAATTTCAAACATGTTTTTTTTTCCCTATAAACCAATCTTAATTTCATTGTTTAGGAATAAAGGGGTGTATTAAGGGCATGTTTGTATTCCAACTAGATCATTCTGTTATCTAGAGAGGCCTACATTCCAGCTGGATCACATAGACCTAGAAGGTTTTTAGATGTGATCCCTTGCCAGAACAGCCATGTTCTTGGATTAAAATTCCTCAACAATGCACAAATATCAGAAGAGTTTAGGCTGCCTACTCTTTCACATTAATGAACAATTACAGAGTTAGAGGTAAAAATTCCTGACAGAGAAGGGACACATAGACACTGTTAGGCCGATATAAAAAGGGGGAAAGGGGAGTTCCCCAGGTAGGACACCATTAATCAGTTAAAAACCCAGTGCTTGTTTGAGCAGATCTTCCCAGCTGTTGAGCTTTTTTCCCCCTACTCTAGAAGTTTGTAGTTTTGGTCAACATACTTTGGTAAAGTGCTGAACCATTTTTTTGTTTGTTTGTTTGTTTAATGTTTCAACTAATTGAGAAAAAGAGCTCACCCAAAAACAACGCCCCTAAAAATATAAAAAACAGAAATAAAATAATATCTTTAATCAATTTGTTCCATTTTTAGGAAACTTCTGTAAGAATACAAACACAATCTACAGAAAGAAATTAACCTATGTAAAGGTAAGTCATGGATCAATCACATATTTGCTTTGAAATCCAATACACATATATGAGTAATATATGTGAGTAAACCAGAATGCCTCATGTTGTTGATTCTCATTTCTTGGCAAATGAATGGAATTATAGTTATTACCATTTTTATTGAAATAATTGGTCTCCAAAATAAAGAGCATCATGGTTCCATGTTTTTGTGTTCTCTGTCTCTATTAAACTTACTGCAATTTTGCAATAAATAATCATACATTCATTTTTATTATCTAAAACTGATTTAAGAACACATACCAACCCAGAATGAGGATGAGAAGAAACTGTTGAATACAGATACTTGGGAAAAACACATTTTATAGGTACTTCTGTCACATCTTTTCCACACTGGTTGAAAAGAATAAAACCAAATAATGCAACAGAACCATTTCTAACACATGCTTTTCTGAGGTTTGCTTGCTATTTCAGATCAATAACAGTTTGTGGCATGGGATACACACACACACAAGCATACACACAGATACACACACATCTGTAGTTCAACGCTGGACCTAATAAAACTATATGTTTAATAAAAATGCACCTGACAATAGAAATAAAACACCCATTTTTTTCCCAGACTGGAATGAATCACATTTTTATATGCTTATTATCGACTTCATTTTATATCCAGAGTTCCCAAATCATAGTATAGTTAGCTCTGAAAGTTCATCAATTTTTAAGTAATTAACAGTTTTATTCACTTTAGGCTCTCATCTTTCGCTGTACACACTCATTATTATGGTTGTCAATTATCTTCTTGAACTGTAGGATTTTAATAAAGGTAGTTCTACTATTAGCAAATTGCTCAGAAGCTACTAATAGCTCTCTGGAGAGCACTTGTCGCACCCTGTATCTCCCAACTTATCCAAAGGTCACATTAATTATATCTCCCTTACCGAGAGGAAAGCACCATGTCAGTTAGAGGGACGCACACTGTGCTTAGAGCAAGAGGAATGAATCCATTGTGTTGACTGTCCCAGGAGCCCTTAAAGAAATATACTCTTATAAAAATAATAAACATAAATGGAACTACAAGTCTGGCTTCAGTGTACAAACTTACTTTTATTCTGAAAACAGTAACTCTTTATTTGTTATTAATAGTGAGATATTATATCACCAGGAAAATATTACATTTTATATATTAGCTAATAAAAACATACAAAGTTTTTAAAAATAGCCATGATGAGGTTGGGTGGACTTTTTCTGTTACTATTTCAATTGTCAGAAAAACTTGTATGTAATTTGATTTTCTAAATCATTACACTCCTATCGTTAATAAATTTTGAAGAAACGTCATTTTCTCACATTCTATAGAAGTCAATAAAGTGACAATTATGCAAGTTAAGAACTATACTTGTATCTACACTTATTGCAGTAAATTGAACAAATAATCCATAGTGTCTGAGACATATTTAATGCTTTAACATATGGTATATACCTTTTAATTAAAAGATAAGGATAATTAAAAGATTTTAAGAGACTATTTAAACAATTGGAATAGTTGTAATATAACACTGAATCATGATTCAATCCCCTAGGTGTCATAACAAATGTTGCATAGCTAATTCTTTAAAGACTATAGAAATAAAAATTTAAGTGAAGGAAGAACTGAAAATATAAGACTTTCTGAGAGTAGCTGGGGAGATGGATTCAGAGCTGAATCAAACATAAAGCTTAGTATGGGAACATCTCTCTTCAAAGGCCCATCCCTTAATATTAAAATTACTCTGATAACACTTTCCCAAAACGAAACTCAGACCATTCACATAATGTATACAGGTCACTATCCTGAGGTGGAGAAAGTTTAGAATCAATAGCCAGCATTTAAATATAGATAATTATTTAGGAGAGCTTATCAATTGTCAAATGAGATGAAACAGAATACTGTGAACATCTGATAGCTGCATGGAGAAAAGTATCCAAATAGGTGAAAGCATATGTGTGTGTATGTATGTATGTATGCATGTATGTACAGACAGATAGATGATGGATAGATAGATAGATAGATAGATAGATAGATAGATAGATAGATAGAGACTTTGAGACAAAAAGACAGAGACATAGATATAAATGTAGGTTATTTTTCAGGAAAGTGAATTTTTGAAAGTGTTATGTTCTCATCAAAAGGTTCACATGTATAAGAGGAACTGTTTCGAAATCTGAGCTTTAAGCAAACAGTACTTTCATATTCTTGGAACAAGGATTATTAAATCAAATTCTCTTGAGTGCTACCCTTGTATCCGTGGTGTAACATGACAAGTTACTTATGCTTGCTTTGTGTTTGAATTCTAAGTTTCTAATGGGTTGAAGTGAAACTGTGTGGTAAGAAGATGAATATGATAAGCACCAAATTAAGATTCAAATGAAACAGCTAGGCTAGATAGACATATTCTTTCCAACATTACATTCTAAGACTTTCTTCTATTATCTATTGTAAATTTAAAACTCATAATTATCATTTATCTCAAAATCTAATAATTGTAGAGCATAGCTAATCTAATCTTCTCTTTCTTATAATGAACACTTAATTATATCTTAGGATAAATGATTTATAATTTTTGATGCATCTGAATCTTCTATGATATCTTAAACTCAATTTTAACTTTACTTTTATCCATAATAAAAAAATATAAAAATGTATTTAAACTTGAAGCATGTATTTCACCCCAGAGTAGCATGGACTCTAGCCCTGTCAGTATTTAAATGCAAACTCACCTCAAATAAAAGCTGTAAAGATAGAAAATCTCAATCCAGCTCCTGTTTTGAGACAAGAAAGTCTCATGGGATTATTTATATAAATACTTATTTGACTAAATTAAATTTTATTTATCATTGAAATTTTATTTACCGTATTATATCATATCAATATAATATCAATTCACACAATAACATGTGGTAATAATCCACTCTCTGAATAGAATTTAGGATTAATCAAAAGACAGTAATTCTTGTCCTGGTGTGATAAATCTGTTCAAATCCTCAAATCCCGCAACCAAAGACTTCATATACCTTCAAGGAATATATTTTTTTTTTTTTTTTTTTTTTTTTTTTTTTTTGCTACATCTTCATGGTATCAAGCCACCATCTAAATATATATGTATATACTCATGAATGCATTCAACTCATCCTACAGCCTTGATCAGAGACATTTCTCTGTATAGGAGATGTTGTTTAAACAGACATTAACGACTGTTCAACATACTGAGAGTAAGTGACTTTTGAGTGTTCGACCCTTAAGAGAGCATTTGTACCAGTCCTAGTAAGACTTGGGGAGCATTGCTTGAGGGAAGAAGATATCTATTAGCTGGATGATATCTATTAGCAGGGAAATTCAGTCTGCTGGGAATGACACAGCTACTGTAGTCATATACTCAAAGTAGCAACAGTTGCCGAAGTGGAGTTTCACAAGACTGGACCATCATCAATGAGTGATGGATGTAGAACACACTGATGAGGCTGTATATTTCTCTAGGATATTATTAGATATTGTTGGATGTTAGAAAGAAGGAATAATATCCTTTCACTTTGTATCAATTTGTGAGAAAATATGTTCCAATGAATCATTCTACTTCCTTGGGTTTTGCAGGGTACCCTATTAAACAGGACACAAGCAAAACAAAATCCCAGAACTGAGAAAGGCTGTTGCAGGGAGACTGTTGGCTTGATGAAGTGGGAAGGAAAAAGAGAAGACAGGAAGTGACATAAATCCGAATGAACTTTAAACATATATTTATTCATTGAACAGTAAATTTTGTGCATTTACTCTGCTAGGTGGTCATTGTATTTTTTTTTCTTTTTCTTTTTCTTTTTATTGTTTATTATTATTAACTCTGTATCCCTGCTATATCCCGCTCCCTTATTCCCTCCCAATCCCACCCTTCCTCCCTCAGCTTCTCCCTGCCCCTTTCCAAGTCCACGGATTGGGGAGGACCTCCTCCCCTTTTGTCTGGCCCTGTTTTATCAGGAATCTTCAGGGCTGGCTGCAAAGTCTTCCTCTGTGGCCTAGCAGAACTGCTCCTCCCTTGCGGGGTGGGGAGTCAAAGAGCCTGCCATTGAGTTCCTGTCAGAGATAGTCCCTGTTCCCCTTACTATGGGAAACCAATTGGTTATTGAGCTGCCACGAGCTTCGTCCAAGTAAAGGTTCTAGGTCATTGTATTTAATACCTAATGATTTACTGTTATTCTCACATATTAGCTTATCTTTCAACAGAACTTTTATTTTAGTAGATGGTAACTTACAACTAAACATTAAATGAACAAATCTGTGAATTGTAGAACGCTTGCCCTGTACAATACAGGTAAAGATGCCTATACATGGGACTGGATTATCTCACTCAGGATGATCTTTTTCAGCTCCATCTATTAATCTGCAAATTTCATGATTTCCTTGTTTTTAATGGCTGAGTAGTATCCCATTGTGTAAACGTTCGACAATTTCTGTATCCATTCCTCGGTTGATGGACATCTAGGTTGTTTTCAAATTTTGGTTATTATGAATAACAATTTTGGAGGGGGGGTATATATATATGCCCAGGAGTGGTATAGCTGGGTCTTGAAGTAGAACTATTCCCAGTTATCCAAGTAATTGCCAGATTGATTTCCAATGTGGTTGTATAAGTTTTCACTCCCACCAGCAACGTAGCTGTGTTCTCCTTTCTCCACACCCTGAAAACATATGCTGTCACTTGAGTTTTTCATCTTAGCTACTCTTATGGGAATAAATTGGAATCTCAGTCGTTCTGGTTTGCATTTCTCTGATGACTAAGGATGTAGAGCATTTCATTAAGAGTTTCTCTGCCATTCTATTTTCCTCTAATGAGAATTCTCTGTTTAGCTCTGTACTACATTTTATTTGGATTATTTTGATTGTGTCTAATTTCTCGTTTGTTGTTGTTGTATTTATTTTTTATTTATTACAATTAATTCACTTTGTGTCCCAGCTGTAGCCCCCTCCATCATCCCTTCCCAATTCTACCCTCTCTCCCTCTTCACCTCCCTTGCTCTGCCCCCAAGTCCACAGATAGGGGAGGTTCTCATCTGCTTCCTTCTGACCCTAGTCTATCAGGCCTCATCAGGACTGGATGAATTATCTTTTTTGTGGCCTGGTAAGGTTCTTGCCCACTCAGGAGAAGATGAACAAGGAGCCAGCCACTGAATTCATGATAGAGACAGCCCATGTTCCCATTATTAGAACACCCACTTAGAGACTGAGCTGCCCTGGGCTACATCTGCACAGATGTTCAAGATTATGTGCATGCATGGTCCTTGTTTGGAGTATCAGTCTCAGAAAAGACTTCTGTGTCCTGATATTTTGGTTCTGTTGCTATCCTTGTATTCCCTCCGGTCTTTCTCTCTTCCCCTTCTTTCATAAGATTCTCTGTACTCTGCCCAAAGTTTGGCTATGAGTCTCAGCGTCTGCTTTGATAACCTCCTGGGTAGTCTTTCAGAGGTCCTCTATGGTAGGTTTCTGTCCTGCTCCCTGTTTTCTCCCTCTTTCAATGTCCATCCAAATTTGCATTTCTGAACGAGAGGATTGATCATCTTACCCAAGGTCCTCCTTATTGCTCACCATCTTTAGGTGTACAGATTTTAGTATGTTTATCCTATATTATAATGTCTAATATCCACTTATAAAAGAGGATATACCCTGTATGTCTTTCTGTTTCTGAGACACCTCAACCAGGGTAATCTTTTCCAGTTCCCAACATTTGCTCCCAAATTTCATGATTTCCTTGTTTTTAGTTGCTGAGTAGTATTCCATTGTGTAAATGTACCATAATTTCTGTATCCATTCTTTTTCTTTTTTTTAGGGCTATCCTAGATTTTCTTTTTTAATTTTAGTTTTATTTTATTTTTTTATTTTATTTTTAATTATACTTACTTTACTTTGTATCCCACCTGTAGTTTCCTCCCTTCTTCCCTCCTAACCCCTCCTTTCCTCCTCCTTCTCCACGTATGCCCCTCCCCAAGTCCACTGGAAGGGGAGGGTTTCTTTTTCTTCCTTCTGATCCCAATCTGCTAGGTCTCATCAGGAGTGGCTGCATTGTCTTCCTCTGTGGCCTGGTATTCTTTAACTGAGGGACATCTGTGTTGTTTCCAGATTCTGGCTATTACAAATAAAGCTGCTACAAATGTGGTTGAGCAAATGTCCTTGTATACTTGAGCATATTTGGGATATGCCTAAGAATGGCATAGCTGGATCTTGAGGTAAAAGTATTTTTAATTTTCTGATTAAGTGCCATATTTATTTCCAACATGGTTTGTACAAGTTTATATTCCCACCAGCAATGGAGGAGTGTTCCCCTTTGTCCTCATCCTCTCCAGCATGTATTGTCATTTGACTTTTTAAATTTTTTATTTTATTTTTATTAATTACAGTTTATTCACTTTGTATGCCAGATGTAGTCCCCTCTCAGCTCCACTAAATTCCACTGTCCCTCCCTCTTCTTCTCCTATGCCACTCCTCCTTTCTAATGATAGGGGAGATTCTCCTCCCCTTCCATCTGACCCAAGTCTATCAAGTCTCATCAGGACTGGCTGCATTATCTTCCTTTGTGGAATGGTAAGGCGGCTCCTTCCTCAGGTATAGGTCCATTCTGATGTGTGTAAGGTGAAATCTCAGGGTCGTTTTGATTTGCATCTCCCTGACACTGAGCATTTCTTTAAGTGTTTCTCTGCCATTCTATATTCTGCTACAGAGAATTCTCTGTTTAGCTCTGTACCCCATTTTTTAAAATTTTTAATTAATTACACTTTATTCATTTTTTATCCCCCCATAGGCCCCTCCCTTCTCCCCTCCTGATCCCACCCTCCCTCCCTTTTCTGCATGCATGCCACTCCCCAAGTCCACTGACAGGGGAGGTTCTCCTCTCCTTTCTGATCTTAGTCCATCAGTTCTCATCAAAAGTGTCTGCATTGTCCTCTACTGTGGCCTGGTAAGGCTGCTCCACCCTCAGGGGGAGGTGATCAAAGAGCAGGCCAATCAGATTATGTCAGAGGCAGTCCCTCTTCCCATTACTATGTAACCCACTTGGACATTGAACTGCCATGGGCTACATATGTTCAGGGGTTCTAGGTTATCTCCACGAATAGTCCTTGGTTGGAATATGAGTCTCTGGGAAGTTCCCTGTGTTCAAATTATCTTGTTCTGTTGCTCTCCTTGTGGAGTTCCAGTCTCCTCCAGCTCTTACTATTTCCCACTTCTTACATAAAATTCCATTCACTCTGCCCATCAATTGTCCATCAGGCTCAGCATCTGCTTTGACAGTCTATAATGCAGAGGCTTTCA
Organism: Psammomys obesus; assembly: GCF_907164565.1. Lineage (NCBI taxonomy): Eukaryota > Metazoa > Chordata > Mammalia > Rodentia > Muridae > Psammomys > Psammomys obesus. Next base: position 434,135 of record NW_026585987.1, read on the forward strand.
GAGGCCCTCTGTGGCAGGTTCCAAGGTTGTTTCCTATTTTTTTTTCTTCTGATGTCCATCCTCTTTGCCTTTCAGGATGGGGATTGACAAGCTGAAAAGCAGCAAACCAAGTAATCCGCTTAAAAAATGGGGAACAGAGCTAAAGAGAGAATTCTCTGTAGAGGAATATTGAATGGCAGAGAAGTACTTAAAGAAATGCTCAACCTCATTAGCCATTAGGGAAATGCAAATCAAAACAACCCTGAGATTTCGCCTTACACCCATCAGAATGGCCAAGATGAAAAACTCAAGGGACAACACATGCTGGAGAGGTTGTGGAGAAATGGGAACCCTTCTCCACTGCTGGTGGGAATGTAAACTTGTACAACCACTCTGGAAATCAATCTGGCGCCTTCTCAGACAACTAGGAATAGCGCTTCCTCAAGATCCAGCCATACCACTCTTAGGCATATACCCAAAAGAGGCTCAAGTACAGAGAAAGGACATTTGCTCAACCATGTTTGTAGCAGCTTTATTTGTAATAGCCAGAAGCTGGAAACAGCCCAGATGCCCCTCAACTGAAAAATGGATGCAGAAAGTGTGGTACATCTATACAATGGAGTATTACTCAGCAATGAAAAACAAGGAAATCATGAAATTTGCAGGTAAATGGTGGGACCTGGAAAGGATCATCCTGAGTGAGTTGTCCCAGAAGCAAAAAGACAGACATGGTATATACTCACTCATATAAACATATAACATAGGATAAACATACTAAACTCTGTACATCTAAACAAACTAAGCAAAAGAGAGGACCCTAACTAAAATGTTCAATCCCCATCCTGTACCCCATTTTTAAATGGATTACTTGATTTGTTGCTTTTCAACTTCTTGAGTTCTTTATACATTCTGGATATTTGCCCTCTGTCAAAAATATGATTGGTGAAGATTCTTTCCCAGTTTTGTTGTGATGACAGTGTCCTCTTCTTACAGAAGCTTTTCAGTTTCATGAAGTCTCATTTGTTGATTGTTGATCTTAGAACCTGTAATTGTTGGTGTTATGTTCAGGAAGTTGTGTCCTGTGCTAATGAATTCTAGGCTCTTCCCCACTTTTTCTTCTAACAGATTCAGTGTGTCTGGTTTTATGTTGAGGTCTTTGATCCACTAGACTTTTTTTGTGCAGCGTGATAAATATGGATCTATTTGCATTTTTCTACATGTAGTCACCCAGTTAGACCACCACCATTTGTTCAAGATGATGTCTTTTCCTATTGTATGGTTTTGGCTTCTTTGTCAAAAAATATTTTTCTCCTTTCTAAAACCATGTTTTCATTTTAAAAATTTATCAAACAAAACAAACAACTTTGATTTGAGGTAAGTTCAAATCAAAGACCAAATTCAACTCACATTTCCCTTCATCGGGTCTTTGTCCTTTGCTTTTCCCTCATGAATAATATTTTTATGTAACTTTCCTAATGATATGAACATAAAAATATCTTAGAGTACCATTGATTTATAAAATACTAAAGCTGTCCACTGGCAAACAAGCTTTTATGTTATTATGCTTCTCATTATGCTTCTATTATTGACGAGAATTTCTTGGGTATGAACAAAAAGTTGGGAAATTTTAAGATGATGAATTTTGTTGGTTTTATTTTATACTTTAAATTCAACAAACTTAATGGTTTTGTAATGTATTTTGTAGTAAAATTATAATTTCAAAGAAGGAAGTGTTCACAAGCATCTCTTGGAGTTTTCATAAATTGATATTTTACTAAGGTGAAAACTAATCAAAGGGGGACACCTTTCTCTATGGAGATCCTGCAGTTTCTATTAATTTCTTCTTGGACATAGATCAGGTTTATATTTCATGTCCTCCCCACCTGATATCCCCATTAACTTTTGTAGCATTGATTTCTAAGTTGAAACTGTTGACTACATCCCGGCAGATGATGCACTGGGGTGATGACACATTGACTGAAGCATCAGCATGGAAAGCCTGGAGGAGCCCAAGCCACAACCTTCCCACGGCCTGGAAGAGGATGACGGCACTCAGTAATGTGAGCAATGACAAACTGATAGATTCAGGTCATGTTGCTGGAAAAATGGTAAGGGCTGAGTGAGCTCAAAGACAAGGAAAGAGGCAGAGAAAGGGAAGAAAACACACTAGCCTGGGTGCTCCTTGGGGCAGCCTTGACAGATTATGTATGACACAAGGATCTTTGGTTGGGACCGCACTTGCTGAAAACACTACAGGCTCATGTAGTGTTCAATTTCATTATTTTCCTCTTGGGTTTTTCTCAGTTCAGTTAGACTCCCGAACACAGTCCTTCATGTAGTGTGAAGACAGGATTTTTAGTTAAATTATGGGTGATTTAATAATTCTTAGTCAAGCAATCCTAAACAAATGTGAAACAAAGTGTAAACCAAAAACTTATTCACATTCACTACTCACTTAGTTGAAAACAGGTTTAATTTGAATTTATTTTGTAGCAAAAGACCACCTAAATTAATCCAAAAATGTTAGAATCTTATTTTAGGCCATGTAAACTTAACATTTATGCTTCTCTGACAAAATGTTACCATGACTTATTATATGTTCCAAAAATGCAGAAAGCAATTAAATAACTGATGTTACTTTTTAAAATATTTGGTGCAGTGTTTGAGATACTCTTTCCCTTTACATAATTATAAAATTTGTATAATTCAAGCATTATTCAAATAATTTGGAGTGAAATCCCTGTAGAGTTTGTATTTGATTGAGATATTTATATATTACATTAAACAGCATTTATGTTACTTGATTTTATTTAGTTATTTATTCTCAGCAATTTATAAATTTTTTTCATTAGAAATAAATAAATACTATAAGTATGTTTCTCTGTGTGTATGTGAAGTCATTTCAATTTATTTAATTTAATCTAGATAGGATGTATCAGCACAGTACTAATTCAGACCGTGTGATTTATTACAGAACATGTACAACTGCAATTTGACTAATTGACATTACTCCTTAGGTTTAATTTTTTTTTTTTTATCGTGTGCGGGAATGAGAGGATTACATGTGGCAGATCTTCTCTCTTGCCTTGCTACATGAGGTAGCCACTTCAGGCTCCATATCCCCCGCTTCTATGAGTCTCAGCTAGGGTGACTGCATAGACATCCTGGGGCTTCCCCTGTCCCATGCCTTTGGCTCATCCCAGATATGCCCCACTACTCACACCTTCTGCTTCACACCAAATTGTCTTACATGTGCTTTCCCACCATTCCACTCCTAGGCATTTACCCAAGGAATGTTCCACCATACCACAAGGACACTTGCTCAAATGTGTTCATAGCAGCTTTATTTGTAATAGCCAGAATCTGGAGAAAACCTAGAAGTTCCTCAAGGGAAAAATGGATGGAGAAGGTGCAGTACATTTATACAATGGAATACTACTCAGCTATTAAAATGAGAATATCATAAAAATTGTATGCTAATGGATGGAACTCAAAAATATCATCCTGAGTTTGGTATCTCAGACCTAAAAAGGCATGAAGGTATGTACTCACTTCTAAGTGAATATTAGCCAAAAGTATAGGATAACCATGCTACAATCCACAGACCCAAAGAATTAACAAAGAGGACTGGAGGGAGGATGCTTGACTCTAATTCAGATGGGGAAATAAAATCTACATTGGAGGTGGATGGACTGAGGGAACTGGGTGGGAAAAGAAATGTGGTCAGTCCTGATTTCTTAAACAGTCAGAATAAGAGTAGTTATTGTATTCTATCTACCTCCATGTTAATATCAAAACCTCTTGGTACTATAAAATAAAAAATGTTTAATTCTGATTTTAGGCAAAAATCTTATTTAATATGTTTTTCATATGATATATTTAGATGATTTTTTTTTTTTTTTTGTCTACCAGAGACTCCAACCTTGCTACCAACCCAAGTTCATGGCCCTTTCATTCTTTCTCTTTGGCCCTTTCTGTTCATTTCATAAAATGAAAAAAATAAACATGAATAAATATGAGAAAAAAATACAAAAATATTAGCCTGTATGATCTATAAAAAAGTTCTCAGACAAAAATATACAATTGTATTACATAGCACTCACATATCACACAGACATTCACAAAGAAATACACAAAGATGTTCATTTTTATGTGTGTGTGTTTGTACATATGATCATTTTCTTTTTTCATTATTGGATTTTTTATTAATTTTTATTTTTTAATAATAATCACAGGTTATTTACTTTGTATCCCAGCCATAGCCCTCTCCCTCATTCTCTCCCAATCCCACCCTCTCTCCCTCATCTCCTCCCTGTCTCTTTCCAAGTCCACAGCTAGGGGAGGCCCTCCTCCCCTTCCATCTGACCCTAGCTTATCAGGTATGTTCAGGTCTGGCTGCCATGTCCTTCTCTGTGGCCTAGCAAGACTGTTCCTCCCTTGGGGCCTGGGGGTAGTTACGGAGCCAGTCATGGAGTTCATGTCAGAAATAGTTCTTGATCCCCTTACTAGGGAACCCACTTGGATACTGAGCTACCATGGGCTACATCCAAACAGGGGTTCTAGGTTATATCCATATATGGTCCTTGGTTGGAGAAACAGTCTCCTATTAGACCCCTGTGCCCAGATATATTTGGTCCTTGTGGAGCTCCTATCCTCCCCACATCATACTAACTCCCCCTTCTTTCATATGATTCCCTGCACTCTACCAAAGGTTTGGTTATGAGTCTCAGCATCTGCTTTGATACTAAGTAGAGTCTTTCAGAGGCCCTCTGTGGTAGGCTCCTTTCCTGTTACTTGTTTTCTCCTACTTCCCATGTCCATCACATTTGTCTTTCTAAGTGATAATTGATCATCTTACTAGGGTCCTCTTTCTTGTCAGACATGTAGGAATAGCGCTTCCTCAAGATCCAGCTATACCACTCCTAGGCATATATCTAAAAGATGCTAAAGTATACAACAAGGACATTTGTTCAACCATGTTTGTAGCAGCAGATGTCCCTCAACAGAGGAATGGATACAGAAATTGTGGTACTTTTACACAATGGAATACTACTCAGCAATTAAAAACAAGGAAATCATGAAATTTGCAGGCAAATGGTGGGATCTAGAAAAGATCATCCTGAGTGATATATCCCAGGAGCAGAAAGACACACATGGTATATACTCATATAGACTTATAAGATAGGATAAACATACTAAAATATGTGCACCTAAAGAAGATAAACATGATCATTTTCAATGAAGATTATATTAACTTATTTTTTATGAAGACAATTTGAAAGACAAATATCTCTTCATATTTTAAAGAACTTTAAAACTAATAGATATGCTTTTTATTTGCTTGATAATCTCATCTCCATAGAGATTTATGTGATATATTTAAAATATGCTCATGAAATAATTAAGTAGTCTGAGGATCATAAATATTTTAATATAATCATATATATAGTGACTCATTACTTGTCTTTAATTTGTTTGTATGTTTGTTTTTGTTGATATGTATGTGAGGCATATTTATATTTGTTTCTGTGTGCGTGTGTGTGTGTGCGTGCGCGCGCTTGCGTGCGTGTTAGGGAAGGTGTATGTAGACACATATGTGTGCTTGCATGAGAGGCTGGACATTGATGTCAGGTTTTGTGTTACTGTTTTCCTCTTTAATTTTGTAGAAAACATTAAGGTTGGCACTCAGAAATTAAACAAGATTAGATGGCTGCAGAGCCCTTTCTCTTAATTCCCAAATTCTACAATAGTGGCCACATGTAACAGGACCACCACATTTTCTTTTCAACCAGAATGACTTTCATTGAAATACCAGACAGAAGGCCAAAAAGCATCACAAGTATAAAGTGAGCATGTCCTCATTAATGGAACAAAACCAGAAAAGCTAAAATCCTAACATCTAAACTCATTCAATTTAGTATTTTGACATAGGGACTTTTCTTCTTAGGAGGCTGGTGTTGGGGGGGGGTGAGATTTCTGTTTTCATAGACTTCACTTCTGTGGTGTAACTCAGAACAAGAGCTTGTTAAGACCATCTGTTATTTGAACCACAGTTTGTTTCTTTCTTTCAATTTATTCACTTTGTATCCTATCTGCAGCCCCCTTTCCCTCATCTCCTCCCAGTCCCACCCATACTCACTCTTCTCCCCCATACCTTTTCTATAGTTCTTTGATAGGGGAAGTCCTCCTTCCCTTATATCTGACCCGTGACTATCAGGTCTCATCAGGACTGGCTACATCTTCTTCTGTGGTCTGGCAAGTGTTCACCTCTCAGAGGGAGGTGGTTAAAGAGCTGGCCACTGAGGTATGTCAGAGACAGCCCCTGCTTCTCTCACTAGAGTACCCACTTGGAAACTGATCAGCCTATGGGCTTCATCTGAGCATGGGGTCAGGTCCTCTCCATGCATGGTCCTTGGTTGGATTATCAGTCTCTGCAGGACCCCCAAGGCCCAGGTTTTTTGCTCTGTTGGTCAACTTGTGGAGCTTCTGTCCCCTCTAGGTCTTTCTATCTCCCTCTTATTCCATAAGGTTTCATACACAACAGTTTTAAGAATGGCAGTTTTTTAAATTTTATTATTATTATTATTATTATTATGTATTACAATTTATTCACTTTGTATCCCTGATGTAGCCCACTCCCTCATTTCCTCCCAATCCCATCTTCCTTCCCTCTTCTCTCCTTTTATCCCTCCCATATTCCACTGCCAGGATAGGACCTCCTCCACTTTTATTTGACCCTAGCCTATCAGGTCTCATCCTGGTTGCAATTTCTTCCTCTGTGTCCTGGCAAGGCTGCAATCCCATGGAGAGCTGATCAGTGAGCCTGTCACTGAGTTTATGCCAGAGAAAGCCCTGCGTTCCTTACTAGGGACTCCACTTGGAGACTGAGTCTATGGGCTACATCTGAGCAGGAGTTTTAGGTCCTGTCCATGCATTGTCCATGGTTCGGGTATCCTTCTCTTCTGGGCACCCAGGGCTCTCTATTTTTTGTCTCTGTTGGTCTCTTTTTTGAATCTCCTGTCCCCTCCAGGTCTAAATCCCCTTTTTTTCCCAAGAGTCCCTGAACTCTGGCAGTTTTATAGATGAAGTTTTATCTTATTTCCTGGTACTCTGGAACGTTTGAATTAACACAAGGAGAGTTACTAAGAGTCAAGGTCAACTGTTTAAGGAAAACTGAGATCTATCCTTCCTTACAAGTAAAGAGAAGGGCTCTTTTGTTGCCAGCAACTCTTAAATTTTAATTATTTTTAATATCTTTTAAACCATGGTATTTGTTTATTTGTTTTCCTTTATGTATGTCTATGCACTGAGTGGATGGCTGGTGCTCAAATGAAGCCAGAAGAAGGTACAGGCTCTCCTACTATCATAATTATAGACAGTGTTGAACCATTGTATAGGTACTGGGAATTGAACCAAGGTCCTCTGAAAGTAAAGCCAAAGTTCATAACTGTTGATTCATCACAAGAGTCCTAGCAATCTCTTTTATTTAATGTGAGTTGTAGGGACCACAATACAAGTCCTTATGGTTGTCAAAATTTTACCAAGCAAGGCATCCATCTGCTCACCCTAGACAATGCTTTAGTTCAGTCTTGGGGTCCTAACTGATGCATCTATGTCATCTATGGATGAAAGTAATACTTTGTTTTGGTACTTTCATGGGGATTGCATTGAATCTGTAGATTGCTCTTGGCAGAATGGCCATTTTCACTATGTTAATCCTACTTATCCAGGAGCACAGGAGATCTTTCCATCTTCTGATATCTTCTTCAATTTCTTTCTTCAGAGACTTGAAGTTTTTTTTTTCAAACAGGTCTTTCACTTGTTTGGCTAGAGTCACCCCAAGGTACTTTATGTTATTAGTGGCTATTGTGAAGGGTGTTGTTTCCCTAATTTCTTTCTTAGCCCTTTTGTCTTTGGTATACAGGAGGGCTTCGGATTTTTTGAATTAATTTTGTATCCAGCCACATGGCTGAAAGTGTTTATCAGCTGAAGGAGTTTTCTGGTTGAATTTTTGGGGTAGCTCATGTATACTATCATATCATCTGCAAATAGTGATACTTTGACTTCTTCCTTTCCGATTTGTATCCCCTTGATATCCTTTAGTTGTCTTATTGCTCTAGCTAGGACTTCAAGTACTATGTTGAAGAGATATGGAGAGAGTGGGCAGCCTTGCTTTGTCCCTGATTTCAGTGGGGTAGATTTGAGATTCTCTCCATTGAGTTTGATGTTGGCTATAGGCTTGTTCTATGTTGCCTTTATTATGTTTAGGTATGTGCCTTGTATCCCTGAACTTGAAAGAAAAATTATCAACTTCATATGGAGAAACAAAAAAACCTAGAATTTCCAAAATGATCCTTTACAACAACAGATCATCTGAAGGTATCACCATCTCTGATCTCAAGCTGTATGACAGAGAAATGGTAATAAAAACAGCTTGGTATGGACATAGAAGCAGAATGGTGTATCAGTGGAATAGAGTAGAAGACCCAGAAATAAACCCACATACCTATGGTACTTGATTTTTGACAAAGAAGCAAGACCATTCTATGGTAAAAAGACAGCATCTTCAACAAGTGGTGCTGGTCCAACTGGATGTTTACATGTAGAAAAATGAAAATATATCCATATACATTACCCTGCACAAAACTAAAGTCCAAGTGGATCAAAGACCTCAACCAGTCACACTAAAACAGTTAGAAGAAAACGTGGGGAAAAGCCTAGAATTCATTGGCACAGGAGACAACTTCCTGAACAGAACACCAGCAGCACAGGCTCTAAGAGCAACAATCAATAAATGGGACCTCATGAAACTAGAAAGCTTCTGTAAAGCCAAAGTCACTGGCATCAGAACAAAATGACAGCCTACAGACTGAGAAAGGATCTTCACCAGACCTATATCTGACAGAGGGCTAATACCCAGAATATATAAAAAGCTAAAGTAGTTAAAAAGCAACAAAGGAAGCAGTCTAATTAAAAAGGGGTACAGGGCTAAACAGAGAATTCTCTGTAGAGGAATATAGACTGGCAGAGAAACACTTAAAGAAATGATCAGTGTCCTGAGCCACCAGGGAGATACAAATCACAACGACCCTGAGATTTCACCTTACACACAACGTAATGGCTAAGATCAAAATGTTAAGTGACAACACATGCTGGAGAGGTTGTAGAGAAAGCAGAACCCTCCTCCATTGTTGGTGAGAATGTAAACTTATACAACCACTTTGGAAATCAACCTGGCACTTGCTCAGACAATTAGGAATACTGCTTCCTTAAGATTCAGCTATATCACACTTAGGCATATATCCAAAAGATGCTCATGTACACAACAAGGACATTTGTTCAACCATGTTCATAGCAGATTTATTCAAAATAGCCAGAACTGGAAATAACTCAGATGTTCCTCAATGGAGGAATGGATACAGAAATTGTGGTACATTTACACAATGTAATACTACTCAGCAATTAAAAACAAGGAAATCATGAATTTTGCAGGCGAATGATGGGATCTAGAAATGATCATCCTGTGTGAGGTATCCTAGAAGCAGAAAGACACACTCAGACTCACAAGTGAATAGTAGACCTGTAAAATAGGATAAACATACTAAAATATGTACACCTAAAGAAGATAAACAAGTAAGAGGACCCAGGGCAAGATGATCAATCCTCACTTAGAAAAATAAATGGGATGGACATTAGAAGTAGGAGAAAACAAGAAACAGGACAGGAGCCTACTACAGAGAGCCTCTGAAAGACTCAACCTAGCAGTGCATCAAAGCAGATGCTGGGACTCATAACCAAACCTTGAGCAGAGTGTAGGGAATCATATGAAAGAAGGGGGAGTTAGTATGACCTGGAGAGGACAGGATCTCCAAAAAACCAGATGTATCTGGCCACGGGAGTCTTTTATGAGACTAATTCTCCAACCAAGGACCATTCATGGATATAACCTAGAATCCCTGTTCAGATGTCACCCACGGCAGCTCAGTAGCCAAGTGGGTGTCCTAGTAAGGGGAACAGAGACTGTCTTTGACATGAACTCAGTGGCTGGCTCTTTGACCTTCCTCTCCCCCAGAGGGAGGAGCAGCCTTGCTAGGCCACAGTAGAAGACATTGCAGCCAGTCCTGATGATACCTGATAAACTAAGATCAGATGGAATGGGAGGAGGACTCTCCTATCAATGGACTTAGACAGGGACAGGCAGGAGATAAGGGAGTGAGGGTATGATTGGGAGGGAATGAGGGAGGGGGCTGCAGCTGAGATACAAAGTAAATAAATAGTAACTAATATAAAAAATAATAAAAGAAGATAGTACTTTGGTATAAACAGTGTGTGGCAAATTTCTTTTTGTCATTCTTGAATTTACTTAAAATTAAGCATAGCATTTAAATGAATTACATTTAAAATTTCTTTAAAAGTATCTGCTATTGTGTAATCTAAAATTTGCTTCTAATATTAGGTAGATATTATCTTCCTAATAAATAAAAGGTTTCAAAAAAGAATAAAATTGTACATGTTAATACTATTATATTTATTTATGTAAAGATATTAAATTAATGTATATAAACTTAAGTATGTCAGTGCCTTTACAAATAGATTTTTACATTTAAAATGAATAAAAATGAATAAGTTTAAAATGGATAAAAGTATTTTCGCATAGATTTAAAGAATTATCCTCCTAGACCAGTACTAAGGTCACTTAACTTTATCAAGGTCCACAATTTCATTCTCTACCATACTTGACACGAACATAGATAACTTTGTGTCTATCAAATTTTTATGAAGGCCATGACTTGAAATTACCTGTCATAATAATGGGTATTTGTTAAAATTGATTTGGATAGCTTCTTTAATTTTAGATTTTTCCTTAACTCTAAATTCCAGTGTTTCCGAAGCAGTCCCTGTCAAATTTTCTCACTTTTTTGGGTGTGCATATAGGGTCTTCTCATGTCTTAATGTGAGAGTATTATTAGTGTCCCTAGATGAATTATTCCTCAGGAAAATTAACTTTAGAAAAAAAAATCCCTGGCATTTAATATACTTCTATTAACAGCAATTTAAAAATAGAATTTCTGATGTTCAAGGTATTTTATTTTGTCTGGACAAATTGTTCTCTTTAATCTTTTTATTCTAGATGTACAAGGAGTACTTTTTTAAAGAATGAAGTGTCAATGATTCTCAATAAAATTAGATGCCAGTAAGCAACCAGTAGGAGACCAGAACTTGGAAGGAAAATGAAGAGCAGGACATGTGTGTGGACACATGCAAGTCTGGCTTGTGTTCTGCCACTGGTATTGACTTCTCAGACAATACTGGACATCACCTGTCTACACTTGTAGGTCATTTGAACATGACCACCTGGTTTTTCAACTTCCTGCTGTTGTTAATTTTATGTATGTATTCAGTTCTTACCAATGTTTATTCTTTAAACAGCAGTTATATGCCTTAATTCACATTTATTTTCAAAGGGAAAACACATTGCTGCTGAAACAAAAACACAAAAACCAAAGACTGACTAGACATACAATTATCTGCTTAAAATGTGTAGCAAGTTGATTTTGCATGTTACCAAAAATGGTAAAAATATTCATACAAACTTGATTTCATAGACTGAGGATTTTTTTTCCCTGTAAATGTGAATCTTGAAAAATAAAAATAAAATCCCCAACCTTGTGGAGAGTTAAGTGTCCTATTTAAACGTGAATATTAAGTTTTATTATTACAATCTTGTTTTCACCTTTCTCTTTCTCAGCCTGAGAATCTGTTATACAAGTGCCTCCTTGGGGCTTTATTCCCTGTTCTGCTTTCACTCTTACACAAACATTATGATGCTCCCTCAATTAAGATGCTCAAAATCTTCTTTTTCCTCCTTCTCCTTTTCTCTTCCTCCTCCTTTTGATTTTATGCTCCTTCTTCCTTTTCCTCATCCTTCTTAATCTCCTCCCACTACTCCTTTTTTTTTCCTGCTTCTAGACCAGGATTTGGACATTATAAGATAAATATTTATTGTATCTCTTCTCAATAGACAAACAGAACATCTTTAAAAATTGTAATTACTCATTAAATTTTTATCAATGCATACCTCGGAATGAATCATCGAAAATGTGTTAATATGCTCAAGTAGATATCTGTGAAAAGCAGAAAATTATTTTAATAACATGTTTATATTTACAATATAAAAGTCTCAGTGAGCTTTTAAGTGTATATGCTATAACTTTGAAGATTTAGTAGAGTTTGGACACATGTAATGAATATGATGTAATACTGTAGCTAGTTTTAATACATGATGATAAATTATAACACTTTGCATATTAACTTTCAATTTCTTATCTTGTATGTACCCATATATAACAGCAAATTTTATCTACAGAATTACTATACATGTTTTTGGCCTTTATAGACGGTTTTGTTGCAATCACAAGAATAAAAGCATTTGGATTTTTCTAACTACTCTTCTTAATGGCCTTTGGGAAAAAAATCTCATTGGAGGAAAGTCAGTGTTCCTTATTTAACTCATCAATAATTGTGTCTAGTACAATTTACCACATTATATTTGGTACAAGTCTTAAAATGGTTGATAGATATCAAAATATGTCAATCTTTTCAAATATAAAACTTCAGTTAAAGATTAAGAATGTAACAATTAAGTTGATTTAGTCTTTGAATTGATAAAAAATTCTTTCAATTGCTCAATTTAAAAGTGACTTGGAATACATCTTTAGAGGGTATTCATTAATGTATAATTATAACTAAATTCCATCACTTTAACTGAAAAAAAATGTATTTCAATTTTACCTTTTGAAAGTTTCTTCCCTCATTAAATTTCTTTCAATTCAATATTCATATATATATATATATATATATATATATATATATATATATTATATCTTATATATTCTTATATATATTTATATATATTGCATATAGTAATATGAAATACTTATAAAATAACCATCAATTTATTTACTTTGTTTACATGTTGGCTAAAATAAGTATAGTAACAAATTATTGCTTATAAACTAAGTTTATTCTTGCCTCTATTCTGTTAGATTATTTTTCTGTCACTAACTGACAGTGAAAGTACAAGTTTCGAACCCTAGAAGAAAAAAATTATGTTTCTTTATTCTGCTATGCATGTTGGTGGCTTTTTTTACCCCATTCTGGCATCACAGTGCTTCAGCACTTATGGATCCTTTCTCTGGGAACACACTGTGGTCAGCAGTATACAGTGACCAGCGGTCACGTCCCTTTTGATGTGATTAGGTTGGTAAGACAGTATCTTCAGCTTATCTAGCTGTACTGAGTGTCTCTGAAGATTGGATCCTGAAGTTGCTGGCAGATGACCAGCAGTTAGCAGCTCCACTGGTATGCTACTACATTCACTTACCGCCCTGCCCCGCCTGGTCCTTCCAGAGATATTTCCTGTAATTTCTTTTCCCAGGTACCACTTCTCTGGCAGATTTTTGAGGGTAAGTGTAATCAACTCCCTCGGTTGTTCCAGAGCTGAGGGTCTGCTTCTTGGGGCATCGAGGCACCAATTTGTATAGGTGATGGTCTCAAAGGGACGAATCTGAGCTGGGCAGGTAGGTCAGCAGGATCTTGATTGCACAATGAGTTCTGGCAGTAGGTGGGTGCAGGGGAAGCCTTTTCCGATAAGGTTTTCACAGAATCTGTTCTTTTAGTGACATAACTCTTTCCATGAGGAGCGGGGAGAATTGCTGCTATGTAAACCTTTTGGAAATGGGTATGGGTTTTTGGGTGAACGTTCAACATTAACTAGGGCTGAGGTGCTAGGAATGGTTCATTGGCATGGAAAGCAATTCCAGGTGCTAGCTGGACATGTCTTGGTCAACAGGCTACAAGACTACCTTGAGGACAGAGGAGGAGGTGGTCACAAGACTACCTGCACGGGCATGCAGGCATATAACAGGAAGGGAGTGATACTTCCACCTGACAGTCTTTTTTTGCCTCTTTTTTTAATTTTTTTTTATATTAATTTACAGAATCCCAGCTGTAGCCCCCTTCCTTGTGCCCTGCGAATCCCACGTTTCATTCCCCTTCCTTCTCCCATGCCCCTCCCCCGGGCCACTTATAGGGGAGGTCCCACTTTCCTTCCATCTGACCCTACCATAACAGGTCTCATCAGGGCTGGCTGAATTGTCTTCTGCTGTGGTCTGGTAAGGCTGTTCTTCCCTCAGGAGGAGGTGATCAAAGAGCCAGCCAGTGAGGTCATGTCAGAGACAGCCCTTGTTCCCCTTACTAGGAAGGCCACTTGGATACTGAGCTGCCATGGGCTAACTCTTGTGTTTTTTTTTTTGTTTGTTTGTTTGTTTGTTTGTTTTGTTGTTGTGTTTTTTAATTCTTGGTTTTAATATTGAGATTTTCAGGGTTGGGCATGGCTAGACCTCACTCCAGTTCCAGGCCTGTTGCCCTGGTCACAGGGTTCTTGTTCTTTACATCCCTTTACCATGAAAGCATAGCAATTTTCTATGACTTCTCCCCCTTCCAAACACTACAACAAAATCACCCAAAGAAATTAAAAACACAAACAAACAAAACAGGATCTAAGTCACAAATGTCTGTAGGTGCTTTGGTCATTGAGCATATCTCAAATCTATTTCTATAGTATTTGTTATTTACTTTGTTATTCACAAAATAATGCCCTCATTTAATACCCTGTGGTAATAATAGTTTTTATGATATTTTACTCTTGAATTACATAAACAGCTTTTCATACTAAATAATTACCTAATGGCTAAAAAACATGAACTGAATGTGGGCTTTATTTTTATGTATTATTATTGGTTCTTGAATTGGGTCTGGAATTCATTGTACAACTTAAGGTACCTTTGTGGATGAAAGCAACTGTGCTTCCTAATTAGGTAGTGAACCACGTTATTGAAATAATAAAAAGGCTAATATTCACTTAGGTAATATATCATTGTATTCTTAGAAAACCTGAATGAATAATTTAATTTGATATTGAATACTTTAGAGTATGAACACATTTATTACAAAGTAAAATGGTTATTAGTGCTGATTAAACTGAGTTAGCAAAAATGTTTATATCAACTTGTTTGCAAAATGTTTCTGGATATGTTAATTTGTAAGGATTTCTCATCCAATACTTACAGTGTGCATAACACACAATATTTACATAATTCATTTAAGCCCTTCATACTTTCATATTATATATACATATATGTATTATGTCTATGTATATATGTATGTATGCATATATACATATTCACATATATATACATATACTATATATATATATGTATATATATATATGTGTGTGTGTCATTTGATAATTTGCCATGAAAAGAATATAATTAGAAGAACAATACACTTGGAATTGTGTACTCCATTTCCACTGTTTTATAATATGTAAATAACAATTACATAAACTCCACAAAATTAGAGAAAGCTAATTTTTTTAAATACAATGTAATCTTTATTTGTATTATTTGAGCGAACAAATCTGTGTATTGTTTTATACAGTTCATGCTGATGATAGTAGATCCAATATTAAGTGGAAACATTAGGCATATTTGGCAAAGGAAAGATAGCTCAACCGTTAAAGGCTGGATTCACAACCAGAATGTCAAAAAACGGGGGTATGAAAAAAATGAGAACAGTGATGGAGTATTTATGTTATCATTCTTAAATTATGTGATAGCTGAGTATATAGATGATCTTTAGGAAACAATAAATTTTCTTTGAAATACACTAAACATAAAATTAATAGTAATTGTGTATTGCATTCTATGGCATGTTTGGAAAAGCCAAACTGTCTGTGTCTGGCCCCCTGTTGCTCTGATGGACAATTCTCTGAAACATTGCTTCCCTAATCATGTGGAGTCACATGAGAATCCTATAAGCCCAGTGATTAGTTTCAAACCAAATATTATTTGCCCATATCTACAGCTACTTTTACCTTCTTGTGAGCCACCTTCTTCTAGATAGCTAGTCATATGGACTTTTCTTAAACTTTTGTTATTTGCTTACCATTGTCTAACTCTGTAACTATAAGTTTTGGTGGTTTGTTTTGTCTTGTGTATCAAAAGTGGCTGCAAAGTGATCATATTATCCAATGTGTATAGATGATGACCACCATCCCTACAGATTTTAGCAGGAGTTCAAATTGTCTCCTTTGCTTGCCTTTAACACTGCATTTTGATTCATTTATGGTTTCTATTTTGGTCTGTTAGCTTTACTACATTGTAAAACTGATTTCCCTAGCCTTTATGATAGAATTAACCATAGATTTAACACATCATAAGATTATATAACAGGAATTGAGGAGAGAAAGCAAAGTATTGATCCCTTCCTTAATGGTACTTGTCAGTCATGTGTCTTTATTGGGTCCTAACTCATATTTTATAAATAACATTTTGCATCCATGACAATATAATCCTGACTGAAGCTGTGTGACAATTGTTCCTGCATCCCAAGTCACAGAGCGCTATTCTTGACAGCCACATTTTAAAAATGCTGTAAATTATGAGTCTGCTTACCAGAAGGGGATATTGTAGAATGAAATATTTTATTATCAGTTTACTAGCAATGCTTTCTTTGCACTCTTAAGTCAGTGTTGCTAAGGATTTTTATGAGTTATACTGTTTCTACACATACAGCATTGAGTTTCTTATACTTCTACTTTGAATGTGAGGTGTCCCCCATCACTAAGTGGTGCTGTAAATCATAATACAAATAGCTAGTGACCCCTTCAAAAATAAGAAGGTATTCTAATGACTTTGCATGAGTCAGCTGCAGACCATGGAGTGACTTCCTTCTAAAGTAAATGGAACAGAAAGCACAACTATGTAAACAAACATACAAAAATCGTACTTCCAGTTTTCTTAGCACTTACATGTTTGGAATGAGATGTATCTTTCTGGGTGTCGGTGTTATGACCAGTAGTGTAATGCTGGTAAGAACCCAGGAGGTAAGGGCAGGCACATACATGGATAGCCATACAGTATGTGTCTGTCATGGACTCATTCTACAGTGTCTGAGTATCTGACTATTTGCAATTGTTTGCTTCTCCCCCAGATAATTCAACGTTACTTTTAGGAATTCTTATTGCCGAATAAGAATAATTATAGACTATCAGCATAAAATATAAAAGGAGCCCCAAGAAACAATTTGAGTGTGTGTGTTCTCTATGCACAAAATCCATTAATTTTCAGATATTTTCTTAGTTCATCACTTTTTATTCATTTTGTGCAACTATCACACATCCCCTGCCAACAAATTGTCTTTACCAGCTGGGTTACAGTTCAGTTTCCTAGTAAGGGAAACAGGGACTGTCTCTGACATGAACTCTGTGGCTAGCTCTTTGACACCCCCCTTCCCAAGGGAGGAACAGACTTGTTAGACCACAGAGGTGGACATTGTAGCCTGATGAGACCTGATAAAGTAGGGTCATATGGAAGGGGGGGAGGACCTCCCCTGTCAGTGTACTTAGAGAGTTGCAGGGAGGAGATGAGGGAGGAAGGGTGGTATGGGGAGGGAATGAGGGAGGGAGCAACAGCTGGGAAACAAAGTAAATAAACTGTAATTAATATTAAAAAATAAAAGTTAATTAAAAACAACAAAAAAAGAAACCCCACATGGAGGCTGATGTGCTGGAGGGGAAGATGCAAAACTTGCTCCTTTATGTTATTCTCTTAATCATGTCTGTCTGCATGAGGAGTTGCTTACAGAGTTGGCCTATTAATTCAGTTATATATCTTTCTGATACATTCAGCTTTACTGAATTCTCACAGCATCAAAACCATTTGGCAGGTGCCAACACCTTATAGTTTAAAGTCTAGTAAAGAGTAGAACTAACCACTTCAAAGGAAAAGGTTCAGTAAGTAGAGAGACATGTCAGAGTCAGCAGAATCTTTTAAAGCCATCTGAATTCACAAGTTGCCAGGGCAGGTAAATAGCTCCTTTATTTATTGACTTCATTCTAGCATTTTTTTACTTAGGTCAGTGCTCTATACTGAGGTCACCCTGTTATGAATGTTATAAATAAAATGATATCACTACATGCAAAAGTGGTGTGTCACCAAATGTCAAGAAGACAGATTCCAACAGAATGAGTATCAGTTAGCTGTTTGTTAGACAAGGGGTCATATCTGGAAGACCCAAGATTGGGTCTTCAAATGATCATGGGAATGGGTGGGGGATGAGAGACCAAAAGATTCAGAATCAGTGGCTATTATTTTTAAGTTTAAAGCAAAGGCCTGAACTAAGGCTAGCTGGGTGGAGATATGTCCAGTCATAATGCCCTGAGGGGAAGAACTAGCCTTACTGTATTCTTTTCCTGTCCACTAGAGATAAAGTTGCTAGGAAACTGGCCCATCCACCTAGGGAGGAACACCAAATCATTAATGGTTTAGGGACCTTACTATAGCCAATCAATTCAAAATGCAACTTCCCTTTTGCATTTTGACCAATAGATGCTTGCCAGGCAAGAATTGGTCCTGATTTGGGCATGCTGGGAGGCAGCATAATCTTTAAATTACCCAGCTAACCTGAGCATGGGGCTCTCAGCTGTCACTGCTTTGGCAGAGGCGGGTGTGAGCCCAAACTGCAGCTTGTAATCTGTAATAAAAAAAAAAAAAACTCATTTATTTAATGTAATCTGTAATAAAAAAAAAAACTCATTTATTAAAAAAAAAAAAAAGACAAACTCCTGCTACATGAATTGCTCTTGAGAATATAGTCAATGATATGTGACTCCCTTTTCAGTCAACAATCATTTTCATTCTAAGATAGTTTAGCCATGTGGTTTGCTTGTGTAATAGATAGTATGGACACAGATTTCTGAGAATCTTGGTAAGTCAGCCAACTAAAATTTTCAGCTTATGGCCAATTGAGCTGTCTTCTGGTTACCACAAATTATGAATGAGAACTTAGAATCAACACTTTACTAAACCAGCATAACTCAAACTACATCTAAATATTTATGCTTATGCCCACAGATAAGTGTACTTCTCACTATTCATCAAGGAAGTCTCTATTCTAAACATATGAAGACTGTGCAGAAAAATACAGCCTATTAAAACACAGAATGGTGAAACCCCGTCCAACCTGATACGTAAATAAAAGAACATCTGCACCTTAGGCCCAGATATCATCACAGAAGAGTGGAGAGAGATTTTAGTAGCCAGAAGACCATTGAGTTTGCTGTGAGTTTGTGTCTCCTAAAAATGCCAGAAACTACTCATGAAGTATTATCAACATGGGTGTTTAAATATGACCTAAAAATGTATGACACCAATAGACATGATAAGAAGGGGAATCTCACGAAGCTGCAACCACAGACAAAGAACTTCAGGCAATTAAAGAATTTTCCTTAGGGAAAAAGAGGACATCGATGGCTCACTTACATCAAATTATCAGTCCTGAAAATGGATACACACAAGTACTATTATACTGTGTATGAGGTAACTGAGAATTTGAAGGGAACAAAGGGAAGGATGAAATGATATAATTATTTTATAATCACAAAAATAAAAATAAACAAAGTCTGTATAAACCCAACTCAGCTTTGTGAATTTTCTGAATTTATTTTATGACTTGTATTTGCTGTAGTTGTTTTATCTATTAACAACAAAGAATGTCATCAAGTGTTAGAATATTTTCTCATCAGTAGGATGTTTTGCATTTGCCTATTGATCTATGAGTTTTAGCACCCATGAATTATTTTATGGTTTATTTATTTATAGCTCTTAGAAGGGATATACTTTTACAATCCTACATATTACTATTGATATATATATATATATTATACACATATACATTATATATATTATATATATTATATATATTATAGATAGTCTATACTATAGTCTACATAAATATCATTTCACTGATACCTATGACCTTTTTAATATTCTTTTTGTTCTATTTTCCTCTATATGCTAAAATAAGTTTTAAATAATTAGTGGTTTCTATTTTTCTGACTTAGAACTAAGGAATCTGAATATTTGACCCAAGGAATGCTTTTTCAAATAATAAATGTAATGTCATCAATGTACAGAATGGATAGAAAGATAATTGTGAAGAAAAAAAATGTCAAAAGGCATAATGTTAGTGTTACTGTATGTTAGCTTTTAGCTTAAGTAACTAAGAATTTTCCTAAGTAATCAGAACAGAGCAGCTTAATAAATAGTTTCATTAGAACATTAGTCAAAATAACAAAGATAGAAATATTTAAAATCCCTTTCATATACAATATGATTTAAAAGATATGAAGTAAAACAACAAAGTATCTACTTCCAGATCCAGTTATAGCAATCCTAAAGCATATATCCAAAATATGCTCAAGTATATAACAAGGATATTTTCTCAACCATGTTCATAGCAGATATATTCCTAACATCCAGAATCTGGGAAAAAAAAACCCAGATGTCACTCAGCTGAGGAACAGATACAGAAATTGTGATACATTTACACAATGGAATACTACTCAGTCATTAAAAACAAAGAAATCATGAAAAGTTCAGACAAATGGTGGGAACTAGAAAAGAGAACCCGAGTGAGGTATCCCAGACAAGAACGACACACATGGTATAAGTGGATATTAGACGCATAATAGAGGATAAACATACTGAAATGTGTCCACTTTCTTGATTATCTTCTTTAGGTGTGTAGATTTCATTATGTTTATCATGTCTTGTAGGTCTATATAAGCGAGTATATACCAAGTTTGTCTTTCTCCTTCTGGGATACTTCACTCAGAATGATCTTTTCTAGATCCCACCACTTGCCTGCAAATTTCATTATTTCTTCCTTTTTGATTGCTGAGTAGTATTCCATTGTGTAAAAATACCACAGTTTCTGTATCCATTCCTCCGTTGATGGACATCTGGGTTGTTTCCAAGTTCTGGCTATTACAAATAAAGCTGCTATGAACATGGTTGAACAAATGTCCTTGTTGTGTACTTGAGCAAATTTTGGGTATATACCTAGGAGTGGTATAGCTGGGTCTTGAGGTAGCACTACTCCTAGTTGTCTGAGAAAGCGCCAGATTGACTTCCAGAGTGGTTGAACCAGTTTACATTCCCACCAGCAATGGAGGAGGGTTCCCTTTTCTCCACAACCTCTCCAGCATGTGCTATCACTTGAGTTTTTCATCTTGGCCATTCTGATGGGTGTAAGGTGATATCTCAGGGTCGTTTTGATTTGCATTTCCCTAATGGCTAATGAGGTTGAGCATTTCTTTAAGTGTTTCTCTGCCATTCGACGTTCCTCTTTCGAGAATTCTCTGTTTAGCTCTGTTCCCCATTTTTTAAGTAGATTACTTGGTTTGTTGCTTTTCTGCTTCTTTAGTTCTTTATATATAGTGGACACAGGCGAAGGTGATTAATCCTCATTTAGAAAGACAAATGGGATGTGCATTGAACTTATGACAGGAGTCTACCACAAAAGGCATCTGAAAGACTCTACCTAGCAGTGTTTCAAAGCAGACACTAAGACTCATAACCAAACCCTCGGCAGAGTGCAGGGAATCATATGAAAGAAGGGAAGTTAGTATGATATGGAAAGGATAGGAGCTCCACAAGGACCAAATATATCTGGGCACAGGGTCTTTTCTGAGACTGACACTCAACCAAGGACCATCTATGGATATAACCTAGAACTTCTGCTCGGATGTGGCCTGTGGTAGCTCAGTAACCAAGTAGTTTTCCAAAGTAAGGGGAACACGGACTACTTCTAATAGGATCTCAAGGGCAGGCTGTTTGACCCCCACCCCAGGGGAGGAGCAGTCTGTTAGGCCACAGAGGAGGACTTTGCAGCCAGCCCTGAAGATACCTGATAAAACAGGGTCAGATGAAAGGGGAGGAGGTCCTCCCCTATCAGGGGACTTGGAAAGGGGCAGGGAGGAGACCAGGGAGGGAGTGTGGGGTTGGGGAGGGAATGAGGGAGCGGGATACAGCTGGGACACAGAGTTAACAAAATGTAACTAAAAAGAAAAATAAAATTAAAAAAAAAGAATTATAGTTTAAATTTCTAAAATGTTATTTTATTTCCATTGCATATTATATCATACTGCTGCCATTAGAATAGACAATCTTAATAAAGTATATTTAGTTATAAAAAAAAAAAACATACTGAAATGTGTATTCTTAAAGAAGTTAAACAAGAAGGAGGACCCTGGGTAAGATGATCAATCCTCATTCAGAAAGGCAAAAGGGATAGACATCAGAAGACAGAGAAAACAGGGAACAGGACAGGAGCCTATCCAGAAGGTCTCTGAAAGAATCTACCAAGCATGGTATCAAAGCAGATGCTGAGACTCATATCCAAACTTGGGGCAGAATGCAGGAAATCTTATGAAAGAAGGGGGAAATAGACTAGGAGGGGAAAGGAGCTCCACAAGGAGAACAATAGAACCTAAACATCTGAGCCCAGTAATCTTTTCTGAGACTGATACTCTAATCAAGGACCATTCTTGGAGATAACCTAGAACCCCTGCTCAGATGTAGCCCATGGCAGCTCAGTATCCTTGTGGATTCCCTAATAAGAGGAACAGGGATTGTCACTGGCATTAACTCAGTGGCTGGCTCTTTGATCACCTCCCCATGAGAGGGGGTAGGTAGCCTTACCAGGCAAAAGAAGAAGACAATGCAGCCAGGACTGATGAGACTGATGATAGGCTAGAGTCACCAAGTAGGGGAAGAGGACCTCCCCTATCAGTTGACTGGGGAAGGGACATGGGAGGAGAAGATGGAAGGAAGACAGGATTGGGAGTAGAAGAAGGAGGAGGCTATAGCTGAGATACAAAATTAATAAATTGTAATAAATAAATAATGTAAAAAAGAAAAAAAGAGATTTTGAAAGTAATAAAAGCCATCTAGCTAAAAAAAAATCATTGTCGTTATTAGAACAATTTATATACATTTATATTTTGAAAAATATTGCTACCAGTATTCAGGCTGTAATGTAGTGATAAATTCTTAAAAAAACAAACATTTTGATGACTATGTGACTTTCTAATAGATAAAAGCAATAGTATTCTTATAAAGAAAAAATATAACCAAATGCACTTATAAGTGAGTATATACCAAGTGTGCCTTTCTGCTCCTGGGATACCTCACTCAGGATGATCATTTCTAGGACCTACTTTTTGCCTGCAAATTTCATGATCTCCTTGTTGTTAATTGCTGAGTAGTATTTCATTGTGTAAAATGTACCACAATTTCAGTATTTATTACTCAGTTGAGGGACATCTGGGTTGATTCCAGATCCTGGCTATTAGGAATAAAGCTGCTATGAACATGGATGAGCAAATGTTCTTGCATACTTGAGCATCTTTTGGATATATTCCTAGGAAAGGTATAGCTGGATTTTTTTTAATTTGTATTATTATTTACATTTTATTAACTCTTTATCCCAGCTGTATCCCACTCCCTCATTCCCTCCCAATTTCCCAATCCCACCCTCCCTCCCTATTCTCCTCCCTGCCCCTTTCCAAGTCCACCAATTGGGGAGGACCTCTTTCCCTTTCATCTGACCCTGTTTTATCAGGTATCTGCTCCTCCCTTGGCGGGTAGGGAGGTCAAAGAGCCTGCCATTGAGTTCTTGTCAGAAATAGTCCCTGTTCCCCTTACTATGGTAAACCAATTGGTTACTGAGCTACCATGAGAGGCAATGTCTGAGAAAGCACCAGATTGATTTCAAAGTGATTGTACAAGTTTACATTCCCACAAGCAATGGAGGAGGGTTCACCTTTCTCCACAACCTCTCTAGCATGTGCTCTCACTTGAGTTTTTTTTTTTTTTTTTTTTTTTTTTTTTTTTATCTTAGCCATTCTGATGGGAGGAAAGTGGGGTTTTGATCTTAGCCATTCTGGTGGATGTAATGTGAAATCTCAGGATCATTTTTATTTGCATTTCCCTGTTGACTAAGGACATTGAGCATTTCTTTAAGGGGTTCTGTGCCATTCTATATTCCTCTATTGAGAATTCTGTTTAGCTCTGTACCATTTTTTAATTGTTTTACTTACTTTTTTGGTGGTTAACTCCTTGAGTTCTTTATATATTCTGGATGTTAGTCCTCTGTCAAATAGAGGGTTGGTGAAGATCCTTTCCCAGTATGTAGGCTGTTTTTTTTTTGGTTTTTTTTTTGTTTTTTTGTTTTTTTTTTTTGTTATGAGGACAATTCCCTTTGGTTTACAGAAGCTTTCCAGCTGCATGTGGTCCCATTTATTGATTTTTTTCTTACCTTAGAGCTTGTGCTGTTGGTGTTCTGTTCAGGAAGTTGTCTCCTGTGCCAATGAGTTCTAGGCTCTTTCCCACTTTTTCTTCTAACTGATTTAATGTGTCTGGTTTTATGTTGAGGTCTTTAATCCACTTGGACTTTAGTTTTGTGCAGGGTGATAAATATGGATCTACTTGCCTTTTTTGACATGCAGACACACAGTTATGCCAGTACCATTTGTTGAAGATGCTATCTTTTTTCCATTTTGTGGTTTAGGCTTTTTTGTAAAAAAATCAAATATCTGTAGCTGTGTGGGTTTATTTCTGGATCTTCTATTAGATTCCATTGATCCACTATTCTGTTTCTATGCCAGCACCATGCAGGTTTGGTTACTATTGTTCTGTAGTACAGCTGGAGATTAGGGATGGAGATATCTCCAGATGATCTATGGTACAGGAATTTTTTAGTAATTCTGGGTGTTTTATTTTTCCACATGAAATTGAGAATTGTTCTTTCAAGTTCTGTAGAGAATTATGTTGGTATTTTAATGGGAATTGCATTGAATCTGTAGATTGCTTTTGGCAGGGTGAAAATTTGTGGTTATTAGACATAAAATATAGGATAAGCTCACTAAAATCTATACACCTAATGAAGCTAAGCAAGAAGGAGGACCGTGGAAAAGATGATCAATCCTCACTCAGAAAGGCAAAAGGGATAGACATCAGAAGAGGGAGAAAACAGGGAACAGGATAGGAGCCTACCAAAGAGGGCCTCTGAAAGACTCTACCCAGCAAGGTATTAAAACAGATGCTGAGTTTCATATCCAAACTTTAGGCATAATGCAGGTAATCTTATGAAAGAAGGGGGAATTATTAAGACTTGGAAATGACAGAAACTCCACAAGGAGAGTGATAGAAACAAAAAATCTGGGCCCAGGGATCACTCCTGAGAATGATACTCCAACCAAGAACCATGCATGGAGTTAACATAGAACCCCTGCACAGATGTAGCCCATGGCAGCTCAGTCCCAAAATGGTTCTCTAGTAAGTGGAAATGGGCAGTCTCTTATTTGAACTCAGTGGCTGGCCCTTTGATCACCTTCCTCTGATTGGGAAGCAGCCTTAACAGGCTAGAGAGGAAGAAAATGTAGCCAGTCTTGATGAGACCTGGCAAGCTAAGGTCAGAGGGATGGGGAGGAGGACCAACTTATCAGTGAACTTGGGGAGGGGCATGGGAGGAGAAGAGGGAGGGAAGGCTGGATTGAGAGGGGATGATGGTGGGGGTTATAGCTGAGATAAAAAAATGAATAAATTTTAATAAATAAAAAATATGAAAAAATAGAAATAAAAAACAGTAAAAAATATACCAGATATTCTTAAATATTTTACTTATTAATTGTGTGTTGGTGTAGCATACTTGTTACACTATTTTAACATGATGTTGGTCAACATTTCTGTTTTTTATGTATGTAATATACAAGTGTGTCTATGTTTGTACATACATATGTAATTGTGTATTTGCATTTTACATAATATTCAGATCATGTAACACTTTAGAAAAGAAAACATTTATCTATTATAAATCTTAAAAATATATCTGGTTCTATCTTAAGTACTAGGCTCTTAAATTTTTGATGTATAGGTTTTCAAACATACATAACTAATTTCTACTATCTTTTTCAGCTTGGAAAACCAATGATACTCTTGAGATTTACAACTATGTCAAAACAGTCAGAGATGTATGCAGATTTCCTCAATAGAAGTTATCAGCTCTGGAAGTACTTAGCTTTGGTGAAAATGTTATACTTTCATCCATTTCTTTCCAAAGTTTAGGCTAGTAATTCTTTCTTCACAAAAAGTTATGCTAGATGGGCAACAGAAAAAAAAGGAACACCCAAATATAGATAATTTGATAATTTTAGGCATGAAAAAATAATGGTGGAACCAACACTACTTGCTAGATATATAATAATTAAAATAATATATGATTAGCATTTCATGTTGATGTCAACTTGAAAATGATGCATATAAATTTGAAGCAACAAGCTAATTAAATATAATCATATTGTAAAATACGTGTTTGTAAAATGTATTTATTTTTTTAATTTTATTTTTCTTATTAGTTACATTTTGTTAACTTTGTATCTCAGCTGTATCCCCCCTCATTCCCTCCCCAATCCCACCCTCCCTCTCTCATCTCCTCCCTGCCCCTCTCCAAGTCCATTGATAGGGGAGGACCTCCTCTCCTTTTATCTGACCCTGTTTTATCAGGTATCTTTAGGATTGCAATGTCCTAAAGAAGATAATCAAGAAGGCAGACACTGGGTAAGATGATCAATCCTCATTTAGAAAGCCAAATGGGATGTGCATTGAATGTATGACAGGAGTCTACTGAAGAAGGCATCTGAAAGACTCTACATAGCAGTGTTTCAAAACAGATACCAAGAATCATAATCAAAACTTTGGCAGCGTGCAGGAAATCATATGAAAGAAGGGGGAGTTAGTATATCCATTCATGGTCCTTATTTTGGAAATTATTATTTTTTAACAGAATTTGTATTTTTAATATAAGAAAAATTAAACATTCCAGGGATGTTGAAATACAGATAAATTTATATATCTATATCTAGTGTCCTGATACTTAGAGTCAAAGCTTTACATCAATTTCTTTTTTTTTATTTAATTTTATTTTTTTCTTATCAGTTACATTTTATTAACTCTGTATTCCAGCCTTGTCCCGCACCCTCATTCCCTCCCAATCCCATCCACCCTCCCTCATCTCCACCGAACCCTTTTCCAAGTCCACTGATAGGGCAGACCTCCTCCCCAGTCATCCAATACTGTTTTATCAGGTACCTTCAGGACTGGCTGCAAAGCCCTCCTCTGTGGAGTAAAAGGACTGCTCCTCCCTTGGGGGGTGGGGAGGGCAAAGAGTCAGTCATTGAGTTCCTGTTAAAAATAGTTCTTGTTCCCCTCACTATGGGAAACCAATTGGTTACTGAGCTACCACAGGCTACATCTGAGCAGAGGTTCTAGGTTATATCCATACATAGTCGTTGGTTGAATGTCAGTCTCTGAAAAGACCCTGTGCCCAGATATGTTTGGTCCTTGTGGAGCTCCTATCCTTTCCCCATCATACTAACTCCCCTTCTTTCATACGATTCCCTGTACTCTGCTGAAGGTTTGGTCATGAGTCTTTGTATCTGCTTTGAGAACACTGCTAGTTAGAGTCTTTGAGATGCGCTCAGTAGACTCCTGTCATACATTCAATGCACATCCCATCTGTCTTTCTAAATGAGGATTGATCATCTTACCCCATGTCCACCCTCTTGATTATCTTTTTTAGGTGTATAGATTTCATTATGTTTGCATATTTTATAGGTCTATATAAGTGAGTATATACCATGTTTGTCTTTCTCCTTCTGGGATATTTCACTCAGAATGATCTTTTCTAGACCCCCACCGTTTGTCTGCAAATTTCATGATTTCCTTCTTTTTGATTGCTGAGTAGTACTTCATTGTGTAAAAATACCACAAAATTTCTGTACCCATTCCTCCGTTGATGGACATCTGGGTTGTTTACAGGTGCTGGCTATTACAAATAAAGGTGCTACAAACATGGTTGAGCAAGTATCCCTTTTGTGTACTTCAGCAAAGTTTGGGTATATACCTAGCAGTGGTATATCTGGGTCTTGAGGAAGCACTATTCCTAATTGTCTTAGAAAGCGCCAGATAGATTTCCAAAGTGGCTGTACAGGTTTACATTCCCACCAGCAGTGGAGGAGGGTTCCCCTTTCTCCACAACCTCTCCAGCATGTGTTGTCCCTTGAGTTTTTCATCTTGGCCATTCTGATGAGTGTGAGGTGAAATCTCAGGGTCGTTTTGATTTGCATTTCCCTAATGGCTAATGAGGTTGAGCATTTCTTTAAGTGTTTCTCTGCCATTCGATATTTCTCTGTCGAGAATTCTCTGTTTAGCTCTGTTCCCCATTTTTTAATTAAATTTCTTGGTTTGCTGCTTTTCAGCTTCTTTAGTTCTTTGTAAATACTGGATATTAGTCCTCTGTCAGATAAAGGGTTAGTGAAGATTCTTTCCCAATCTGTAGGCAGGCGTTTTGTTTTGATGACAGTGTCCTTTGCTTTACAGAAGCTGTTCAGTTTCATGAGGTCCCATTTATTGATTGTTGCTCTTAGAGCCTGTGCTGTTGGTGTTCTGTTCAGGAAGTTGTCTCCTGTGCCAATGAGTTCTAAGCTGTTCCCAATTTTTTCTTCTAATAGATTTAGAGTATCTGGATTTATGTTGAGGTCTTTGATCCACTTGGACGTTAGTTTTGTGCAGGGTGATAAATATGGGTCTATTCTCATTTTTCTGCATGTAGACATCCAGTTGGACCAGCACCATTTGTTGATGATGCTGTCTTTTTTTCCATTGCATGGTTTTGGCTTCTTTGACAAAAATCGAGTATTAATAGGTGTGTGGGTTTATTTCTGGGTATTCTATGCGGTTCCATTGATCCTCCTTTCTGTTTTTATGCCAATACCATGCAGTTTTTATTACTATTGCTCTGTAGTACAACTTGAGATCGGGGATGGAGATACCTCCAGATGATCTGTGTTGTACAGGATTCTTATGGATATTCTTGGGATTTTTTTCCTCCATATGAAGCTGAGAATCATTTTTTTCAAGGTTTGTAAAGAATTGAGTTGGTATTTTGATGGGAATTGCATTGAATCTGTCCATTGCTTTTGGCAGGATGGCCATTTTCACAATGTTAATCCTACCAATCCATGAGCATGGGAGATCTTTCCATCTTCTGATATCTTCTTCGATTTCTTTCTTCAGAGATTTGAAGTTTTTCTCAAACAGGTCTTTCACTTGCTTGGTTAGTGTCACCCCAAGATACTTTATGTTATTAGTGGCTATTGTGAAGGGTGTTGTTTCCCTAATTTCTTTCTTGGCCCTTTTGTCTTTGGTATACAGGAGGGCTTCTGATTTTTTTGAGTTGATTTTGTATCCTGCCACTTTGCTAAAGGTGTTTATCAGCTGGAGGAGTTTTCTGGTTGAATTTTTGGGGTCGCTCATATATACTATCATATCATCTGCAAATAGTGACACTTTGACCTCTTCCTTTCTAATTTGTATCCCCTTGATCTCTTTTAGCTGTCTTATTGCTCTGGCTTGGACTTCAAGTACTATATTGAAGAGGTATGGAGAGAGTGGGCAGCCTTGTCTTGTCCCTGATTTCAGTGGGATTGATTTAATTTTCTCAATGGAGAGAGATTGATATTGGATATAGGCTTGCTGTATATTGCCTTTACTATGTTTGGATATGTGCCTTCTATCCCTGATCTCTCCAAGACTTTAAACATGGGTGTTGGACTTTGTCAAATGCTTTTTCAGTATCTAAGGAGATGATCATGTGGTTTTTCTCCTTCAGTTTGTTTATGTGGTGGATTACATTCATGGATTTCCATATGTTGAACCACCGTTGCATGCCTTGTGTGAAGCCTACTTGGTCATGGTGGATGATATCTTTGATGTGTTCTTGGATTCGGTTTGCAAGTATTTTATTGAGTATTTTTGCATCAATGTTCATAAGAGAGATAGGTCTGAAGTTTTATTTTTTTGTTGGGTCTTTGTATGGCTTAGGTATCAGGGTGACTGTCGCTTCATAGAATGAGTTTGGTAATGTACCTTCTGTTTCTATTTTGTGGAATAGTTTGAGGAGAATTGGTGTGAGCACTTCTTTGAAGGTCTGGTAGAATTCCGCACTGAAACCATCTGGCCCAGGGCTTTTTTTGGAGGGGAGACTGTATATGACTGCTTCAATTTCCTTGGGGGATATAGGGCTACTCAAACTTTCTACCTGATCTAGAATTAATGTTGGAAGATGGAATCTATCAAGAAAATTGTCCATTTCATTTAGGTTTTCAAATTTTGTGGCATATAGGCTTTTGTAGTTTGAACTAATGATTTTTTAATTTCCTCAGAGTCTGTAGTTATGTCACCCTTTTCATTTCTGATTTTGCTGATTTGGATAGCTTCTCTCTGCTTTTTAGTTAGTTTGGCTAAGGGTTTGTCCATCTTGTTGATTTTCTCAACGAACCAACTTTTTGTTTCATTGATTCTTTGAATAGTTTTATTTGTTTCTAACTGATTGATTTCAGCCCTGAGTTTGATTATTTCCAGCTGTCTTCTCCTCGTGGGTTTATCTGCTTCTTTTTTTTTTTTTCTAGATTTTTCGGTTGGGCAATTAAGTTGTTTTTATGTGATGTTACGGATTTCTTCTTGCAGGCACTTAGTGCTATGAATTTTCCTCTGAGCACTGCTTTCAGTGTGTCATGAATTTGGGTATGTTGTGCCTTCATTATCATTGAATTCTAGGAAGTCTTTAATTTCTTTCTTTATTTCTTCCTTAACCCAGCTGTCATTGAGTAACAAGTTGTTCAGTTTCAATGTGCATGTTGGCTTTATGTTATTTCTGTTGTTGTTGAAGTCCAGCTTTAGTCCATGGTTGTCAGATAGAACACAAGGGGTTACTTCAGTCTTTTTGTATCTGTTGAGGCTTGGTTTATGACCAGCTATATGTTCTATTTTGGATAAGGTTCCATGCGGTGCTGAAAAGAAGGTATACTCTTTCGAGTTTAGATGAAAAGATCTGTAGACATATATTAGTTCCATTTGATTTAGGGTCTCTGTAAGTGTTTTTATTTCCCTATTTGTTTTCTGTCTAGTTGATCTGTCCTTTGGTGAGAGTAGAGTGTTGAAGTCTCCCACTATTAAGGTATTAGGATCAATATGTGATTTAAGCTTTATTATTGTTTCATTTACGAATGTCGGTGCTCTTGTATTTGGGGCATAGATACTCACTATTGTGATGTCCTCTTGGTGGATTTTTACTTGGATGAGAATATAGTGGCGCTCCTTATCTTTTTTGATTAACTTGGGTTGAAAGTCTATTTTATTAGATATTAGGATGGCTACTCCCGCTTGTTTTCTGGAACCATTTCCTTGAAAGACATTTTTCCAGCCCTTTACTCTGAGGTAGTGTTTATCTTTCTTGCATAGGTGTGTTTCTTGGATGCAACAGATTTTTGGATACTGTTTCCACAACCATTCTGTTAGTCTGTGTCTTTTTATTGGGGAGTTGAGTCTGTTGAAGTTGATAGATACTAGTGACCAACAATTGTTACTTTTGATGTGGGGTTGGTGGTGTCACTGAGTTTCATTGCTTGTACTCTTTTGAGTTTTTTTGTTGTATAGTTATCTATTTCCTCTGTTTCCTTAGATGTAGTTGTTTTCTTTGGTTTGGAGTTTCCCTTCTAGTTACTTCTGTAGAACTGTGTTACTATGTAGATATTGTTTAAATTTGGTTTTGTCATGGAATATTTTGAATTCTCTGTCTATGTTGATTGAAAGTTTTGCTGGGTATAGTAGTCTGGGTTGGAATCTGTGGTCCCTTAAGGACTGTATGATTTCTGTCCAGGCCCTTCTGGCTTTCATAGTTTCTCTTGAGAAATCTGGTGTGACTCTGATAGGTCTATCTTCATATGTTACTTGGCCATTTTCCCTTGCTGCTTTTAGAATTTTTTTCTTTGTTCTGTAGGTTCAGTGTTTTGACTATGATGTGACGTGAAGAATTTCTTTTCTGGTCTAGTCTACTTGGTGTTCTGTAGGCCTCTTGTATGTTTATGGCCATCTCCTTCTTTAAGTTGGGAAAGTTTTCTTCTATAATTTTCTTGAAAATATTTCCCGGACCTTTGGGCCTGATATCTTCTTTTTCTCCTACTCCTATTATTCTTAGATTTTGTCTTTTCATGGTGTTTTTGATTTCTTGGATGTTTTGTGTTTGGAACTTTTCTGATTTTATTTTTTCTTTGAGAGACGTGTCAATTTCCGCAAGTGTATCTTCAGCTCCTGAGATTCTTTCTTCCATCTCTTGTATTCTGTTGGTGATGCTTACCTTTGTAGCTCCCGATCTTTTCTCTATGTTCTCCAGCTCCAGGTTTTTCTCTATTTGTGTTTTCTTTATTGATTCTATTTCTGTTTTCATGTCTTGCACCATTTCCTTCATCTGTTTAAATGTGGAGTCCTGCTTTTCAATGCCAGTTTCTATTTTTTTGTTTGTTTCCTCTCTATGTATCACTAGTTGTGCCTCTACTTCTTTGGCTATAATTGCCTGTATTTCTATGAGAGGTTTATTTCTTTCCTCTTTGTTCGTCTCAATTTCTTTGGCTATTTCTCTGAGGGCTTTTTTCATTTCATCTTTATGGGCCTCTAATAACTGGAGAAACATAGTTTTGAGGTCGTTTTCTTGTATATCTAGTGAATTGAATTTTCCATGTTTTGTGGGGTTGCTGGTGAGGTCATTATGTCCTGATTTTTTTGGGAGTGTTCTTATGTAGGCCTCTAGCCATCTGGTTATTTATAACCCTCACTGTTTGTTCCTCAAATTTGTAGCTTGAGCTATGATCATCTCTTTCTGTTTTCTGGACTGCTTTTCAGGAAGATGAGAGAGGTTCACTGGTTTGTGAGTATGCGTTGTGGTTTCAGTTTTGCCTAAGTAAGGAATGTGACACTGCTGCTCTTTTGCATGTGTTTTTAACAGGCACAGTGTGCATGCGTGGATTCTTTGACTATAGGTGGCCTGCAGGACAGTGTGCATGCGTGGATTCTTTGACTATAGGTGGCCTGCAGGCCACTATTATGCAGTTCTGTCTGAGATCCAGGGATTGTTTGCCTGGATTACACTGGTGGACTCACAAGGCAGAGGCTTCAACATTGGGGTCGCTATCCCAAAAATCTCTATGATGCCCACACTAGAGGTGTGGGTGGCAGGGATCTCGTCTGGTTGCTTCTGTGGAGAGGCCCTGGGTCTGGGGCACACTCTCCCTAGAAGGCTCACTCACTCTCTTGCAGGACCAGTTGGAATGCACAGGGGTTCTCCTTGCTCTCTACTGTCTGTTTTGGTCCTGCTGCAGGAAATGCTTGGGTAGGCTAACAGTCATTTCTGTGACACTGTGGCCGCAGGACTCGGTGTTCACCTTTTCTGTGTTCTGCCTCTCTGTCCTTACCCTCTCCCAGGAGGGGTTATGTTGACTGGTCCCGGGGTAGCACGGGAAAGAGTTAGGTTGAGTATTCTCAATCCCAGATCCCAGGCCCAGATCTCTCTTCCAGAAGCATCCTGGTGGAAGAACTTATGTTTTCTGATCCTGAGAGAGTACCGGGTATGGTTGAGTGTCCTCAGATCCAGAGCTTGGGTTTCTCTGTTAGGGGCCGCTGGGTGAGCTGGGGAGGGGGTTCTGTGTCCTGTGGCAGGCTGTCTCTCTGTCCTTCCCCTCTGACCTTCCCCTCTGCTAGGGCAAGCTTATGGCAGTGCTCTCAGGGGAGTGCCAGAAGGGGTTGGGACTTCTCAGTCCTATTCTGAGCCAGGGTTTCTCTTCCAGGGGTCGGAGGTGGCCCTGGTGATAGGACTTGGTTCTATACCTTATTGCGCTGGACCCAGGAGAGTCTCAGGACGTGTTGAATCACCACAGTTCCAGATCCTGAGCTGAAGTTTGTTTGCTAGGAGCAGCCAGCAGCACTGGGGTCCCAGCACTGTGAAGCCACTGTGTGCCTCTTTATCCTTCTGCTCTGCCCTGGCAGTGTTATCGCGGTGTTTGTGTTTCTTTGATAAGTTTGTTCATTTCCTTTCTTTGCCTCCACTTGAGTAGCCAATTCTTTGAGAGATTTGTTCGTTTCCTCTTCAACTGTCTGTATTTGTATAGCTAGTTATCTGGGAGATTTGTTTGTTTCCTCTTTATGTGCCTCTAATACCTGGATTAGCATATCTTTAAAGTCATTTTCCTGTGTTTCAGATGAATTGGAATATCCATTGATTTGGGGGGTTGCCAGTGAAGCCATAAAATCTTGATTTATGTCGGATGTGTTCTTTTGCTGACCCCTGGCCATTTGCTTATTTTTAACCTTCACTGTTTGTTCCTGGATTCTGTAGTTCAGATTGGTACCATCTTTCTCTGGTGTCTGGAGAATTCTTCATGAATATGAGAGAGGTCCAGTGATTTCAGCATTGCATTTGTGTTTCAGCTGTACCTGTGGGAGGAAAGTCCACAGGCCCAGAAGGATGAATGCAGGCAAGAGTGCTGTGTGCGTGGAAGTGTGCCTTGAGGGACAGGGTGCTAGAGAATGTAGAACCCTTGAGTGTGTGGGAGGGGTGCTGCCTTGTAGGCATCTAAGGGGTTGCTTGTCTTGAGCTGAAGGTGTAGCAGGAGCTGGTGATAATCACGGGTGCAATTTATGATCCCAAAGGGGCTGCAACCAACAGGTTGAGAACCACCACCAAACAAGATTTGTGCTTCAGAAAGCTTCCTGAAATCCAGCTGTATTTCAAAATGAATGTAAATTTGCCACATGGAAAAGCATAGCCTTTAAAGAATGCTTTCCTGTGTACCATTACCCATCTTTCAACTAAAATGTAATAGCAACTTGGTAGCCAAAGGAGAACATCACTTGAAAATAAACAATTGCATATGCATGTTTATGACAGCACCGTTCATAATGTAGTCAGTCTATGAACCACATGTCAAGAGATGAATGATGAAAATGGTACATGAAACTACAATACCTCAAACTACAAGAAAGACTTCTGTTTTCCAATCATCTTAACTTTCTTTTTTTCTAGTTTTTATGTATGAAAACTAATACATGATGAGTGTCTTTAATGTCTGTTTTTTTGTTTGTTTGTTTGTTTGTTTGTTTGTTTGCCATCCTTTGGTTCTCCCCATTTTTCTGCTAATATTATAGGTTCATTCATTCTCACTGCTCATTACTTTTAAAATGCATTCTCTGACGGAAATCAAATTAAGTAGTAAAAGCTAAATGGATTGAATATTCTCACTAATATCATTTTCATTCACGAAGAACTATGTATAATGAATTTTCAGTCTTTTTACCAGTTAGATAAAAAATATGACCTTTTCTAATGAACCCTTATTAATCTGTAAAAAGAAGACAGTGTTTCTCCAACAGTGGATAAGTAAACATGAATATTTGTGTTATTTGTCATGATTTTTATCTCATTTCCATTTTTAATATTTTCTTAGACATTCATTCATAACAACAAAAAAAAATTGAGGTGATAAATGAGAACACAGAAAAATGTATATTTCTTAACCCAGAAATTTACTTTTTTGTGATTATTAACAGGAAATTTAAAACAAATTTATTTAAAATTATTTAATTGAAATAAAATTACACTACTTCCCCTCCCTAACCTCCCTTCA
The DNA here is from genome assembly GCF_907164565.1 of Psammomys obesus. NCBI lineage: Eukaryota > Metazoa > Chordata > Mammalia > Rodentia > Muridae > Psammomys > Psammomys obesus. The sequence continues at coordinate 469,596 of NW_026585987.1, forward strand.
GCCCTCTCAGTTACTCTCCCTCCAACACCTCCCATGCCCCAAGTTAATAAACTTTATTAGTATTATTATTAATCTTATTTATTTATTTACTCACTTATTCATTTATTTACTATAATTTATTCACTTTTTATCTTTTAGAGCCCCCTCCTTCATTTCTTCTCAATCCCACTTACCTTCTCACTTTTCCTCCATGCCCCTCCCCTAGTCCATTGATGGGGGAGGTCCTCCTCCCCTTCTATCTGACCCTAGCTTATCTGGTCTCATCAAGGTTGGTTGAATAATCTTTCTCTGTGGCCTACAAAGGCTGTACCCCCCATGGGGAGGGGAACAAAGAGCTGGCACTGACTCCATGTCAGAAAAAGCCCCTTAGTAAGGTACTTGGAGACTTAGCTGCCATAGGCAACATCCATGCAGACTGTATAGGTCCTCTCCATTCATGGTCTTTAGTTGGAGTATTGGTCTCTGTAGGTCCCCTCAGGGCCCAGGTTTTTTGGTACTCTTCGTCTCCTTGTAGAGTTCTTTTCCCCTCCAGGTCTTTCTTTCTTCCTCTTCTTCCAGAAGGATTCAGTACTCTGCCCAAATTTTGGCTATGAGTCTCAGTATCTCCTTCGATACCCTGGTGGGTGGAGTTTTTCAGAGGTCCTCTGAAGAAGGCTCCTGTCCTGTTCCTTGTCTTCTCCTACTTCCTATGTCTATCCTGTTTGTCCTGCATTTTTAAATTAATTTACTTTTCATTAATTACAGTTTATTCACTTTGTATCCCAGCTGTAGCCTCCTCTCCAGTCCCCCCCAATCCCACCCTCCCTCTTTATTTCAAAAGTGGTTGTACAAGTTTACATTCCCACTAGTAAGAGAGGAGGGTTCCCCTTTCTCCACAACCTCTCCAGAATCCATCATCCCTTGAGTTTTTGATCTTAGCCATTCTGATGAGTATGAGGTGAAATCTCAGTGTTGTAAAGCAAAGGGCACTGACATCATAAAAAAATGACAGAATACAAACTGGGAAAAGGTCTTCAACAACCCTGTCTCTAACAGAGGGCTAATATCCAGAATATATAAAGAACTGAAGAAGTTTAACACCAACAAACCAAGTAATCCAATTAAAAAAATGGGGTAGATAGCTAAACAGAGAATTCTCAATGGAAGAATATCAAATGGCAGAGAAATGCTCAATATCTTTAGTCATTCGGGAAATGCAAATCAGAAATTTACTTTTAAAAATGGTAACAGTTATTAATTCTACTACATTATTGCATATAGTAATTAAGCTTTTTGTCTGTTATGCAGATTTTTTGCTAGATGTAGATTTTTCTAGGTTTATTTTTTTCAAACTTTTGAACTATGCAGAATTAACAAGTATTTACTAACATAATACAGATATTCTTGTTAAATACAGGTTAGAATTATTAATTTAATTATTTTTTACACTGAATATTCTCATTTTATCCTGCAATTTCTTTTGAGCTTTTTGTCTAATATTTGGACAGTAAATAATGTCTTATTTATGTATACTTTATTGGAAGATAAATTTTATATTTACTTTATATTTTCAATGCTGAATATTTATTATCATTCAACATTGTAGTCCTAGATTTTTTAAATCTTTTTATCTAATGATATTAAGCACACAATAATCCTTTATCAAATAGAATAGTTGATGCTTACAAATACAAAATTCATGCTATGAAATCTTCAGTATTCATTTAAACCATAAATTGGTCAAACTGCTAAAAATTATTATTTTATTTCTTTGCAAGTTCTCAATGCTGAAATTAATTTATTTTCTTGGTAAAAATATCCAGCTGTTTCTAAACTGACTAACGTATTATCTTGAAACATATTAACATTTACCATTTGAGCTATTTCTGTCCAGTGGCAACAAATGAATTAATGGTGCAAATACCCAGTTTGTGAAAGTTCATTGTTGAAGAACCAACACTTCTCCTCCTTAGTAACATACAGCATTGGCATTAATTTGAACTAATCATTGCTAACACTTGCAGAAGAACCCATTTCCTCAAGCTGGAATAAGTCATTAAAATGCCAAGACAATCTTCTCCACAGGTGTTGTAAACCAGATCTTTGCTTGTGGCAAACTTAATTAAGATAACAGCTGGATACTTAAACTTAAAACAGAAAATTCAAGACAGGATAATAGTTTTGAAATATCAAAATGCAAAAAGGGTTAAAGCAAGGTGTGGTTATGTCATTTATTACTGCTTCCTTTTGGATATTGTGTGTTTCCTTGATGTTTGCGAACATTATAAGTAAAATATGGCTTAACAGAATTTGAACAATTTAACCATAATGTGTGCACACACAAACACATATTACATCAAATAATGAAATTTCGCATTTGCAGTTCTTAGCTCTTCAATTGTAAGAATATATATTTGTCATTTGTCATTGCTTTTCTGTTTATCAAATGAATAATCTAATGTTCTGAAAAAATAGTATGATAATTCATAAGATAAAGTTTTCTGGAATTCTACCCAAAAGGAAAGATAGAAGAAGCCTGTGAATTACTTTGGGGCAGTGGAACTTTCAGAAAAGTAATAGTTTGGGTGAGCAACCCTACCAGGAATGCATCTACTTTGCTCTACTTTGCTCATAAAGCTATGACAGAGATTAAAAAAAAAAACCTGCAAAATACATTAAACGTTATCCATGACACATCAGGATATATTAGGTTTTTTTTTCTAGAATGATTCTAAATCAACCTTTGAGAAGATATCTTAAATAGTGTCTGATTATAAATCCATTATAGAAACAAACCCTTTCCAAAACACAAGCAATCATTTCTTTTTTCTATCACAAAATGTGGTATAATTAATTAATATTGAGAGAAACAATATAGTTAGGTTTTAAATAATGAAATAGCCAGAGAAGAGGGTCCTAGACTGCATCTGGATGAACCTGATTAAGTTCACTTTGATGAGAGATGATTGATTTACTTCAGTGTTCTTGTTCAAAAGAATCGCCTTTCCATGGACTTACACCTGATAATGGGTCTCTATTTTGTTTTCTTTGTTCATTTTTTTTTCTTATATGGGGATTTCAAAATTCTTCACACTTTTCTCATCAAACTAGGTTCCTGATGTCACGTAAAGTGACCAATCTCACAAAGTGCCTCCTGCCTGATCAACTAAAGACAGAAAAAAGGGGACATATTCATGTTCCACATGCTACCCAAAATACGTAAAAGCCCACACACCCTTGGCCCCTGACCCAGAGATGTGAATGGAGCTCCAGCTGTGAACACTCCTCCACATTAGAAGGCCACTTTTCAGGACACCAATGTATATGAACTGCTTTCTCTTCAGTCAATCTTGGCAGAGACTTCTGTTCTGTGACCTTTATTTGTGGTATAATGATTTAGTTGATGGAGAAACAGAATCCAGAAAGAACCACCAGAAGCAGTCAAAAGTCTCAAGTTTAATAAGATTTCTTATACTTACAAGCTTTTATTCTGTTTTATTTACATTCCCCTCTTTTTCAGAAAAAATAAATGAATTTTGAATGTTCATACATGTGTACTTTGTCACTAAAATCTAGTGTGTTGAATAAATTTATCGAAGTTGCATCTTCAAAAATAAATTGCATCTTCAATTTTTTACATTTGATTAAAAGAAGGTTGACATAAATGTATTATGTTATGTAATGAATTTCTCCAAAAATTCTTTTCTAATTAGATCAACAGGCTATTTCATTACATGTTCTGAGATTGTTGCTATTGGTCATTTAAATCAATTATACTAGGCACAGATAATCTCTCCTGACAGACAGCAGAGATAAAGAAACAATTAAATCATCCTCAGGGTACTGAATGCAGATGAAGAGAATGTTTCAAAGTTGGCTTAGAAATAGATTCTGTATTCTAAATGTAATGATAGAGCAAATGAGGAATGACAGTGAAAATACCTACTTTCCCCGGAATCCAAACACACAGCTGCATATATTCTTTGAAATCTTATTTGTCATACATATGAATGGTTAATGGAAACCTATGACTTAAAGCTCTTTACCACTAACCTATACATCCACCCAGATTACTGTCTTGTTAAAAAAAAAAAAAAAAGGATTTTTCAACGCACTCACCCTAACTTGTTCCATGTAATCTTAGATAGTCTTGCCTTAACTTTGAAAGTAGTTGGAAAAACAGGACTGACTTCTACTGAGATTCTCTGTCTTTAATTCTTCCTTTTTCTTTCCTTTCTTTTTACTATTTATTTTCTAAGACCACTTTTTATTTTGTTATTTTTTTATAATTTATTCACTTTGTATCCCAATTGTAGCACCCTCCTTCATCTCTTCCTGGTCCCACCCTTCAATCTTCTTTCCCCTCACCCCCTTCCTTAGTCCACTGAAAAGAAGCAGTCTTTCTCTCCTACTATCTGACCCTAGCATACCAAGTCATACCAGGAAAAACTTCATCCTCTTCCTCTGTGGCCTGCTAGAGCCACCCTGCCAGAGGGAAGTGATCAAAGAGCAGGCAACTAAGTTCATATCTGAGGCTGCTCCTGCTCCCCTTACTAGGGACTTTACTTGGAGACTGAACTGCCTATTGGCTACATCTGAGCAGGGAGTCTAGGTCCTCACTATGCATGGTCTTTGGTTGATTACATCAGTCCCTACAGGATCCACCGGGCCCAGAGTTTTGCTTTCTTGGTCTCTTTGTAGAGCTCCTTTCCCCTCCAGGTCTTTCTATTCTACCTTCTTCCATAAGACTCCTACATCTCTGCCTAAAATTTGGCTGTGAGTCTTAACATCTGCTTTGATGCATGCTGGATGGAACCTTTCGGAAGACCTCTAATATAAGCTTTAATTCTGTTCCCCTTCTTCTACCACTTCTAGTATCTATGCTGTTTACCCTTCTGAATGAGAATTAAACAACCTCCCTAGGGTTTTCTTTGTTGTTTAGCTTCTTTAGAACTATAGATTTTAGTATGTTTATCATATATTATGTGGCTAATATCCACTTATAAGTGAGTATATATCATATGTGTCTTTCTGCTCCTGGGTTAATTCACTCAGGATCTTTTCCAGTTCTGACCATTGGCCTGCAAAATTCATGATTTCCTTGTTTTTAATTCCTAAGTAGTATTACATTGTGTGAATGTACCATACTTTCTGTATCCATTCCTCCATTGAGGGACATCTAGGCAATTACAAATAAAGCTGCTATGAACATAGTTGGGCAAATATTCTTGTTGTATGACAGAGCAGCATTTAGGTATACTCCCAGGAGAGGTAAAGCTGGTTCTTGAAGCAGGGTCAGTCCCAGTTTTCTGAGAAAGCGCCAGATACATTTCCAAAGTGGTTGTACAAGTTTTCTCTCAACTAGCAATGGAGGAGTGTTCCCCTTTCTCCACATCCTCTCCAGCATGTGTTGTCACTTAAGTTTTTTATCTTAGTCATTCTGATGAGTGTAAGGTGAAATATCAGGGTCATTTTTTATTTACATTTCACTGATGACCAAGGGCACTGAGCATTTCTTTAAGTTTCTCCACCATTTGATATTCCTCTGTTGGGAATTCTCTGTTTAACTATCTCATTTTTAATTGGATTATTTGATTAGCTGGTGTTTAATTTATTGAGTTCTTTATATAGTCTAGATATTAGCCCTCTGTTAGATGTAGGGTCAGTGAAAAACTTTTCCCAATCCATAGATGTTGTTTTGTTCTGTTGACACTGTCCTTTGCTTTAAGGAATTTTTCAGTTTCCCATTTATTTTCAGTATCTCATTCAGTTTTAATTTTCCCATTTATTAATTGTCTTTTTTTCTAACAGATTTAGTGTGTCTGGATTTATGTTGATGTTTTGATCTACTTAGACTTGAATTTTGTGAATTTTTCTACACATAGACATCCAGTATTTGAAGAAGTTAATTTTTTTCCATTGTATGGTTTTGGATTCTTTGTCTAAAATCAGTTGTCTGTACCTGTGTAGGTTTATCATAGAATTCTACCAGATCTTCAAAAAAGAGCTAATACCAATATTCTAGCTATTCCACAAAACAGAAACAGAAGTCACATTAATAATTTCATTCTATGAGGCAACAGTCACCTTGATACCAAAACCACACAAAGAACCAGCCAAAGAGAGAGAGAGAGAGAGAGAATTTCAGACCAATTTTCCTTGTGAACATCAACACAGAAATACCTAATAAAATACTCAACAAACTACCTGCCACTGCCTCCCCAGTGCTGTGGTGAAAGGTGTAGAACAAATCTGGCCTGAATTTTAATCCTAGAGATAAAGAAACTAAGTAGGTTCTCCTCTCACCAGAGAAACACTGACATTGAGATTTGGAGTCCACAGTATGGCCTGCTGGTCACCCTGCTCTTACTGCTGAGCTGCTGTTCAGATACCCTGTGTGGTCATGTTTGGCACCTGCAGAGTGCAGGAAACCTATGAAAGAAGAAGAAGAAGATAGAAAGACCTGGGAGAGGGCAAGAACTCCACAAGGAGAACAACAGAGCCAAAAATCCAAAACCAAACCAAACAAACAAACAAAAAATGTGTCAAAGGGGGCCTGTTTGTCAAGTATAATTTTTTTGTTTTATTTTATTTTTTTACATTTTTTATTGTTTATTGCTATTATTTATTGACTCTGTATCCCAGCTGAATCCTGCTCCCTTTCTTCCTCCCAATCCCAACCTCCCTCCCTCAGCTTCTCCCTGCCCCTTTCCAAATCCACTGATTGGGGAGGACCTCCTCCCCTTTCATCTGACCCTAGCTTATCAGGTATCTTCAGGCCTGGCTACAAAGTCCTCCTCTGTGACCTAGCAGGGCTGTTCCTCCCTCAGGTGTTGAGGGGGCAGGTAAAAATAGCCAGCCATTGCGTTCATGTCAGATATAGTCCCTGCCCCACTTACTAAGGTACCCACTTGGATAGTGAGCTACTGTGAGCTACATCCAAGCAGAGGTTCTAGGTTATATCCGTACACGGTCCTTTGTTGGAGATACAGTCTCACAAAAGACCCCTGGGCCCAGATATATTTGGTCTTTGTGGAGCTCCTGTCCTCTCAAGGTCATACTAATGCCTACTTTCATATGATTCTCTGCACTCTGCTGAAGGTTTGGTTATGAGTCTCAGCATCTGCTTTGATACACTTCTAGGTAGAGAGTGTCAGAGGCCCTCAGTGGTAGGCTCCTGTCCTGTTACTTGTTTTCTCCTATATCCAATGTCCATCCCATTTGTTGGTCTAAGTGAGGGTTGATCATCTTACCCAGGGTCCTCTTTCTTGTTTATCTTCTTTAGTTGTATAGATTTTAGTATGTTTATCCTATTTTATAAGTATAGTACCCATTTATAAGTGAGTATATACTATGTGTGTCTTTCTCCTTCTGGGCTATTTCTAATTTTATTGAAATAATTTCTTTCATTTTATCAGACCACAGTGGAACAAAATCAGAAATCATTAGCAAGAAAACCTCAGACCACACAAATATTAGAAACTCAACAACATACTTCAAATTAACCATGGAACACTGACAAAATCAAAGAGGAAATGAAAATTGTCATAGGCTCAAACAAAAATGTCAATACCACATAAAAATCCTTTACTGTACAGTCAAGGAAGTCTGAAGTAAAAAGGTTATAGCTCTAACTGCTCACATTAATGAATGAAAGACATTGCAATAAATAATCCAGTGGTAAAACCCAGGGCTTTCAAACAATAAGAAATAAGACCACTAAGGATCGGACCTGATAAGCTAGGGTCAGACATTAGGGGAGGAGGACTTCCACTATCAATGGACTTGGGAGAAAGAATAGGGATGGTAGATAAAGGGAGGATGGAACTGGGAGGAGATGAGAGAGGTGGCTACAACTGGGATACAAATTGAATAAATTGTGAAGAAAAAGATGATGAAGAAGAAAAAGAAGAAGAAAGATTTCAATAAAATCTGCAATAACAAATCTCAACTTTTGTTTATTATTTAGGTCTTACCTTTCTTTGTTAGTTTGGTCAGAAGCCCCTTAATCTTTTTCTTTATATTTTTTCAAAGACACAACTCTTTGATTCTATTTTTTCCTCTTTTATTACTTAACACATTCTTTTCTTCTTTTGCTTTACTTTGTCTTGCCATCTATTTCTATTTTGAATAAACATACAAAGCACTATTTTCTTCAACTCCATTTGTTTGCTGCTTACCAAATTTAACTTTTATTGAACAATAGTGGTTTCTCATTTTTATCTTATTGCTTCTGTTGCCTGTGCTTTTAGGTGTAATTTCAAAACTCTCACACAGCATAATGTCATGAACCTGCCATATTATATTTTCCAGTCATGGGTCACATACTGAGATTTTCAGGCTATGTTGAGTTGAGTTTTTAAGAGTCAGAGAGAGAGAGAGATCAACATTTATTCTTCTGAATGTGGACCTCTAGTTGTCATTTCACTGTTTGTTATAAAGACTTTTTTTCTTATCAACATGAAAACAGTAGCTCTGTGGGTGTGGGCTTTTATTTATGATATCTCTCTTCTACTCTGTTGAACAATGTTTCTGTTTTCTATCAGAACCATGCTGCTTTTAGTTACTACAGTTTGGTGTTATACTTTTGAAAGTCATTTCATATGATTTTTTCCAGCATCTCTTTTCACTGCCAACTGCAATGGTTATTTACATTCTCTGCAGTTTTATATTCAACTGAGTAATGTTTAATATTTTATATATATATATGTAAGTGAAGAACACCACTAATATTTTGATATAAATTATATTGTTTTCTGTGTGTTTGTCTTTCTTTTTATTTATTCATTAAATACTATTAGAAACTGGAAACAAACTGTGTATATGAGAGGTAGGTACTTTATCACCAAGTTAGTTAACCCTGTCAAGTTTAGACTTCAAGGCTTGAAAAGTGATTTCATGGTGCTTCTTTTGGGATTCTTTTCCTCCTCAAAAAAAAAAATAGTGTGAAATTTTAGCAAATGAATTAGAAAAGAATTGAAGTTAAAAATATAGATTCAAATAATAATGGTCTACAAATAGACTCTTACCTTTAGATCTCTAGATAATGAAAAATTTAGTGTATATATATAAATACAGATATAAAATACGTTAGTTTTTGTTTTAAAGTAGTATAATCACTTTTTTCTCATTGTTACTACTAAGTACATGAAAAAAAGCAACATAACGGATTACTTTGACTGTGGTCTGAACATAGAAATTATTATCATTGTGATGGGAGGAAGATAGACTAATATTATTTGGATTAAGAAAGGGAGATAATTCTGTGGATGCACACTTCTCTTCAGTTTTTCCCTTTAAACCCTGATTTTTCTGAGCATATTATTCAACTCATATACTTAGAAGTTATTTTTCTCTATTTGAATCTTCTCTGAAAATACTTTCTTAAATATACTCAAAGAGATACCTTACTACCTACTTGAATTTGTAATCCAGTCACTTTGAAATATATTTTAACAATCACTGGTCAAGCCCTTGTCAATTATCTGTCACAACACACCACCATTAAACTAAAAGACAATAACTAAAACCACTTATACAATAAAGCATCTAATTTGGGTATTATGGTCCAGAAATTTAGAGTTCTGTGACCATCATAATGGAGAGCATGGCAATGGAAGGCTGCATAGTGGTGGAATGGTACCTGAATTGTCATATCTAATTCAACAGTGTTAGGGAGCAAGAGCTGACTTGAAATAACATGAACTTTTGAAACCTCAAAACCAACCTACTGTGACATACTTCCTTCAATAAGTCTCCACCTCCTAATCCTCCTCAAACAGTTCCATCAACTATGCATTAAAATGCATGAGCCTCAGGACCTCCCCTATCAGTGGACTTGGGGAGAGGCATGGGAGGAGATGAGTGATGGAGGGTAGGATTGAGAGATGACAAGTGAGGGGGCTACAGCTGGGACACAAAGTGAATAAGCTGTAATAAATAAAAAATATTTTTTTAAAAAATGCATGAACCTATTGGGACCATTCTCTTTCAAACATTACATGGAGTTCTTGATGTGTGACCTTTCCTTCAGGACAACTTTCTTATGGCCTCAATACAACAGGCTTCCCATTAAGACACAATTCTCTATAAGAATATTTGTCAGCAAATATTCTGTTTGACCTACTAACTTCTTTAACACTCAAAACGTTTTTCTGGCAAAACTGTATATTTCTCAAAATTTCCTGTCTTGGATTTTTATATGCCTCAATAAATACAGTAATGAATAGCAATACTATAATCTAAATGTCAGGCTATTTTGAAAATTTTCTATCAATGTAGTCAATCACTCTTAGATTAACTGTCAATCAGATTATTAGATCACAGACATAGTATAATCAGGGAGTTTGCCCAAATGTTTCTTGAATGACATCTAGTCCAATTTTCAGCAGAATGTTTTTGGGAAATGACAGTAGCACTTTTTTTTTTTTTTTTTTACTGTTTTCATTTATCTTGATATTTTGGTCTTTTAAAATCCCACCAAATGCTCAATAAACTCAGCAAACAAAATTCTAGCTCTTCTTAGTCATTCTTCTTATAAAATCTGTTAAATTCAAAAGGCCAGTGAACCAAGGAAAAATTAATCTCAGCATCAACCCTGCTTCTCCAAATTAATTTTCTGTATTTGTTAATTCCTTGCTCCTGTGGAAGGACAGCATAAAAAGAGGAATTTGTATTTGGGTTCATGCTTTAGTATATAGTCTATCTTGATGTTAAAGGCTCGGTAGAGGGCATCTAATGTCCCTAAAGTTTTAGTCTCTTTGAATGTTCTAAAGCCAAACTCAAAAGTGTAATGTTTACTTAATCTATTCAAATGTATAATGAAAATTAACCATGAAAGTTAGAAATTAACTATGCCATTTTTTGGAAAGAAGGAAAGATGACCATGCTCATTAAAATAAGTCACACAACTCTTCCAATCTTTTTTTTTTCATTGACATAATTTGAGGATAAATAAGCATTGGTTATGAAAATGAAAGGGGGACTCATGGGTATATGTAAAACTATAAGTTAATGGTCCTCAAGAAAAGAAAATAGAGAGTGGTAAATGCATTCACAGCATGTTATATAAATACCTCAAAATACAATAAAACTAAGTATTTTGAACAATAAACATGCTAATCATATTTAACATGTTTTTAGCATATTTTATGCATATATAAACTTGATTTCTGTCCAATTTTACTCAGTTTTCATAGTTCAAAAATACTTATTCACATTTAGTAATTTCTTCTATAATTTGTCATCACAAAACCTAGAAATTAAAGGTCAGCTAGCAAATGAAAATAAAAGGATGATAAGTGTTTAGATATCTGTAATGTACAGAAGAGTAGCCTGTAAAGTTTTTATTGTAGCTTTTCTCTTGAAGGGTTTAGAAGGGCTTATAAGGATTCTTTGAAAAAAATGTATAATATCTTGTAGTGGTATATAATACTGAAGTAAGTTATCTAACATCTTTGAAGAGTCAATCTTCATTTCTAGAAAGTTAATAAACTTTTCCTTTTTATTTTTGGTTTTATTATTATTATTATTTACAATTTATTCACTGTGTATCACAGTTGTAACTCCCTCCTTTATCTCCTTCTTCATCCCACCCTCCCTCCCTCTTCCTGCCCTATCCCTCTGATAAGGGAAGTCCTCCTTCCTTACTGTCTGACCCTAGCCTATCAGGTCCCATCAAAAACGACATCAGAAGAGGGAGAAAACAGGGAACAAGAGAGGAGCCTATCATAGAGTGCCTCTGAAATACTCCCCCCAGCAGGGTATCAAGACATATGCTGAGGCACATAGCCAAACTTTGGGCAGAGTGCAAGGAATCTTATGAAAGAAGGGAGAGCTAGAAAGACCTGGAAGGAACAGGAGCTCCACAAGGGGAGCAACAAAACCAAAAAATCTGGGCACAGGGTTCTTTTCTGAGACTGATATTCCAAACAAGGACCATGCATGGAGATAACATAGAACCCCTGTACAGAAATAGCCCATGGCAGTTCAGTATCCAAGAGGGTTCCCCAATAATAGGACCAGGGACCATCTCTCACATGAACTCATGGGCTGGCTCTTTGATCACCTCCCCCTGAGGGAGAAGCAGCCTTACCAGTCCACAGAGGAAGACAAAGAAGCCAGTCCTGATGAGACTTGATAGATTAGGGTAAGATGGAAGGGGAGGAGGACCTCACCTATCATTGGACTGGGGGACGGGCACAGGAGAAGAAGAGGGAGGGAGAGTGGAATTGGTAGGGGCTGGGGAAGAGGGCTGCAGCTGGGGTCCAAAGTGAATAAACTGTACCTCCTGATGAGACCTAATTGACTAGGATCAAAAGGAAGAAAAAGAAGTCCTCCCCTATCAGTGGACTTGGGGAGTGGCATGCATGCAGAGGGTGGAGGAAGGAAAGGATTGGGACAGGAGGAGGGAGAGAAGCACAGGGTGGATACAAAATGAATAAACTGTAATTAATAAGTAAAATGAATAAATAAATATTAAAAAATTAAATTAAAAAAATTAAATTAAAAAAATTCTCCCACCCAACCAAAATAAAAAAAGAAAGAAAGAAATTTAATCCTGCAAACAAAATAAATAAATAAATAAACAAACAAACAAACAAATAAATAAATAAATAAACTGTCTGGATGTTCTTTCTCTGTGGGCTTGTTAGGGCTCCCCATCAGGGATAAGTGATCAAGGAGCAGGCAGTTCTTGTCAGAGACTCTCTTCTCCCCTTAGTAGAGAACATGCAAGGAGACTGAGCTGTCTATGGGCTATGTATGAGCAGGGGATCTAGGTCCTCTCTATGAGTGGCCTTTGGTTGATGCATCAGTCTCTGAAGTCCCTCCTGGACCCAGAATTTTAAAGCTTTGTAAGTTTCCTTGTGGGGCTCCTGTCTCCTCTTGGTCCCTTTATACCCCTCTCCTTTCTTAACATTCCCTGTGCTCTTTCCAAAATTTGGCTGTTACTCTTTGCATCTGCTCCAATACCCTTTGGAGTCCTTTAGAAGACATTTGTGGTAGGCTCACTTCCTGTTCCGTCTTTTCTACTGCTTCCTTAGTCTATCCTGTTTTCCCTTTTGAAAGAGAATTAGCTATCTTCCCTAAGATCGTCTTTATTGTTTAGCTTCCTTTTTCCATTAAACCACTCTTTCCTCTTGTTTAGTTAGGGAGAGTTTAATTAAGAATACCTTTTATCTCATAAATCCTTGGTGAGTTGGAATACATAATGTTTGAATATATATATAAATTGTCTACATAATATAATATTTTAGAAAAACATATTTGTGTATTTACAATTAGACCTATGATAATAACTTATAAATGCTAGTTTGGATCTCTGCATAATATTTCCACAAAATTCTGAATTCACCATGACATAACACATTCATAAATGAATATTTGTATAGAGGATGGTGCATTTACTATTGTTCCTAGTGTCTTTGTTTCACTTAGCTAGCATTTATTTATTTTCTTGAGATTATGATAGATTTATTTCATGATTAATAAATAATATTCCGTTTACAATAAACTTTACTATATTTTTCTGTGTGGAAAGGGAATTAATGTTTAGTAATGATTCTGATTATCTTGAAATGTTGTTGCCTTTTCCATAAAATATAAGCTTGTACTCCACAAGGGCTGAGCTCTGAGATGTTTTCAGAACTATCTCTAATCTCCACTCATCTTGCATTCTTTCCAACAGAAACCCAAACATGCTTTCTTTTATAAAATTCTGATTGAAGTCATATCTATCTTAGAAGGTTTAATACTTTAAAATATGCTAAGAGTCTGGGAACTTCTGATCAAAGTAGCTATCAAAATGCAAAATATTCCTGCCATTGTTCTCAATGGGTAAACAGTAATAATTTGTGAGCTTTATACGGTCCCCTCCAGTCTATGTGATCTGATCTGGTGCATAAAGCTAGTTCACCATTGGTTATATGCTCTTATCAGTATCGCCACACTAATCTTATGTGGCATCCAAGCTTTTATTTTATCTTCTTTACACAGTCTCCTTCAGGCTCTACAGATATGAGTAAACTATAAAGAAATCATAAACCAGCAGCCATATTTTCCTTTTCCACGATTTATTTTTCATAAAGCGCTCCGTAGGTCACTAAGTTCACTCTCAATACACAATCTATTTCTTCAAAAACTTAAAAATATTTGCAAGTGTTGAAAACTTGTCTGTCTTCTAAGAAGTACTGTTACAAGCAAATCGTTACCGAAGACAGTGATATGATGTGCTCACGTCCTCCTATGAAAGACGTGCAGACCTGTGGAGTGAGAAGAGTTCCATTGCTCTGCTCTGAGTTATGATGATCTGTGGCTTGATAAGCTTGTGATAAGAGGAGTTTAAGGTTACAACTTGTATCAACATTAGTATGTTTTAATATAATGCTCATGTCTAAGGATTCAGAGCAAACTAAAGGTATATTAGTTCTTCAAAGACTTACTTAACCTCTAGCAGAATGCTTTTTTTTTTTTCTGTTAAAAATCACAGTACTACCCAGCAGTTAAAAACAAGGAAGTCATGAAATTTGGAGGCAAATGGTGGGAACTAGAAAAGATCATCCTGAGTGAGGTTTCTCAGTAACAGAAAGGTACACATGGTATATAATCACTTATCAGTGGATATTAGACATACAGTATAGAATAATCATACTAAAATTTGTTGACTTGAAGCTAAGCAAGCATGAGAATCCTAAGTAAGATGATCAATTCTCATTCAGAAAGGCAAACGGCATAGAAATCAAAAGAGGGAGAAAACAGGAACAGGATGGGAGCCTACCACAGAGGGCCTTTGAAAGACTCTATACAGCAAGATATCGAAGAAGATGTTGAGACTCACAGCCAAACTTAGAGCAAATTACAGGGAATCTTATGAAAGAATGGGGAGATAGAAAGACTTGGAGGTGACTGGAACTCCTTAATAAGAGCAACAGAACTAAAAAATATGCACTGAGGGGTCTTCTCTGAGACTGATAATCCAACGAAGGACCATTCATGGAGATAACCTAGAACTCTTGCACAAATGTAGTCCAAGGCAGCTCAGTCTCCAAATGGGCTTCCTAGTATGGGGAACAGGGGCTGTTCCTGACATGAACTCAGTGGCTGGCTCTTTGATCACCTTCCCCTGAGGGGGAAGTAGCCTTATCAGCCCACAGAGGAAAACAATGCACCCAGTACTGATGAGACCTAATAGGCTAGTTTCAGAGGGAAGGGGAGGAGGACCTCCTCTATGAGTGGACTGAGGAAGGAGAATGGGAGGAGAAAAGGGAGGGAAGGCCAGATTGGGAGGGGATGAGAAAGGGGGTTACAGCAGGGATACAAAATGAATAAGTTGTTGTAAATATATATATATATATATTGTAAATATATATATATATATATATATATATATATATATATATATATATATAAAGTGGTCAAAAAAAAAACCCCACAATATTGACTGAAACATTTTTCTTTTTATCTTTTTTATTTTTTTTAATTTCAGTTTATTCACTTTGTATCCCCCCATAAACCCCTCTCTCCTCCCCTCCCAGCCCTCCCCTCCCCCCCCCTTCTTCTCACTTGCCCCTCCCAAGTCCACTGATAGGAGAGGTAATGGGAAGAGGGACTGCCTCTGACATAATCTGATTGGCCTGTTCTTTGATCACCTCCCCCTGAGGGGAGAGCAGCCTTACCAGGCCACAGAAGATGACAATGCAGCCATTCTTGATGAGATCTGATAGACTAAGATCAGAAGGAAGGACATTTTTCTTCATAACACAGATTGTGGTTCCTCAAGGAGTTATTTAATTTAACATATATGACAGTCTAATAAAATTGCATAGGTGTTATGAAGGAGTCAATATATATTATTTAGTTTCAGTAAGAATTTTGATGAGAAAAACATTTTGAAATGAAGTACATTCTAATTGAAAAACGCCTAACTGAAAATAAAAGCTAAATGATAGAGTTATTGCTTTGTTTTGTTTTTCTTTTTTATTTATTATTTAATATAAATTATTCCCTTTGTATCTGCACTGGCACTGTAGCACTCTACCTAGTCTCCTCCCAGTTCTACCCTCCCTCTTGCTTCTCCCTCTATGCCCCTCCTCTAGTCCACTGATAAGGGAGATCCTCCTCCCTTTCTATCTTATCCTAGCCTATCAGGTCTCATTAGGACTACCTGCATTATCTTCCTCTGTGCCCTGGGAAGGCTGCATTCCCCAGGGAGAGAGGTGATCAAAGAACAGGCCATTGAGTTCATGTCAGAGACTGCTTCTACCCCCCTTACCAGGGAATACACTTAGAGACTGAGATGCCATGGGCTATATCTGAGCAGGGGTTCTAGGTTCTCTGCATGCATGGTCCTTGGTTGTAGTATCAATCTCTGTAAAGACCTCTATGCTCAGATCTTTTGGCTTTGTAGGTCTCCTTGTAGAGCTCTGTCTTCTCTATGTCTTTCTAGCTCCCTCTTCTTTCATAGATTCCCTGCACTTTGCCCAAAGTTGGCTATGATTCTCAGCCTCTACTTCAATACCCTGATCAGTAGAGTCTTTCAGTGGCCCTCTGTAGAAGGCTTCTGTCTTGTTCCTTGTCTTGTCCTACTTATGATGTCTAACTAATTTTCCCTTCTGACTGAGGATTGAGCATCTTCCCTAGGGTCCTCTTTCTTGCTTAGCTTCTTTTTTTTTATTTTCCAACATAATATTTTTATTGAATCTTTGGGAATTTCATATCATATACCCTGGTCACACTCACTTCCCAGTCCTTCCATGCCCACCCTCTCAAACCCTTGTAACTTCTCTCACTGAACAACATAAAAAACAAAAAATGTCAATTTGTGTTATCCATATACTCACTGGAGCATGGTCAAACTCTCAGTTGCCTTCCCTTTAAAAAGAACTGATTATTTCCCCTCATCCACCCCACCAGAAAGCATCAGTTGTGGAGAACTACACTTCAGCATCCTTATCTCACTTTTCTTTTTCATCAGTCCACAATTTTTTTTTATTTTTATAAGTAAATTTTTATTTTTTTTAAATATTACTTACAGTTTATTAACTTTGTATCCAGATGTAGCCCCCTTTCTCATTCCCTCCCAATCCTACCCTCCCTCCCTCATCTCCTCTAATTAACCTCTCCAAGAGCACTGGTAGGGGAGGACCTCCTCCCCTTTCATCTGACCCTAGCTTATCAGGTATCTTCAGGCCTGGCTGCAAAATCCTCCTCTATGGCCTAGCAGGGCTGCTCCTCCCTTAGGTGGGGGGTGGAGGTCAAAGAGCCAGCTAATGATGGAAGATGAAGGGTGGGTCTGGGAGGAGAGTATGGAGTGGTCTATGAATATGATATAAATTGAGTTAAATATAAAACATTATAAAACAAAACAAAACAAAAATGGATTACCTTATCTCACTTTTAAAGAATTTTCTTTGATGGCCTTTTGTTTAGGCTGTTGCTTTTGTAGTAGGGTAAGCAGCTGAGAGATAAGGTTTATCACAGAACCCCTCCTATGTCCCTATTTCTTAACTGTGTCTCTGTAGTCATTGAGATCACTGCCGAAGTAGCTTCCTTGCTTAGCTTCTTTAAGAGTACAGATTCTAGTATGTTTTTCTTCTATCATATGTCTAATATCCACTTGTAAGTGAGCATATGCCATGTGTGTCCTTCTGTTTCTGGGTTACCTCAATCAGGAGGGTCTTCTCTAGTTCCCCAAGTATGGACCTTCCTGTTCCAGCAGCCATAAACAGGAGTTTTAAAATAATAAGCAGATGGTTGTTAAAAGGCAGAACAAAAGGCATTAGTGATACCTGCACACATCAAACTTATAAAGCCAAAATCATTTCTGAAAATAATAAAAATAAAAAATAATGGAAAGATGATGTAGAGGGAAAGGCTTGTCAACATAAGAATAGCGACAGAGATAACATCAGACTTTTCATTAGACTTAGTTTAAGCTTTCTGTGAAAAAGTAAAATATGAAAAGGATAAGAAATGAAAAACAGAATTCTGTGCTCTACAAAAAAACAAGTTTTTAAAAAATCAAGAAGAAATGTTTTCTCAGACAGACTTGTAAGAAATCAAGTAACCACTGATGTAAAGGGTTACATCTATATGACATTTAAAGAATTCTTGACAGAAATTGCTATTTTTTGAAACTTATTTTATCCATATTGAGTGGGTCTCTGTTCTTTTTATATGTGTCTGAAAGTATTTGTTTTTTTAATATTTTTATTTTTAAATAATTTTATACATTCACTTGTATCCCAGCTGTAGCCCTTTTCCTCCTTCCCTTTTTTCCTCTTTCCATCCCAATTCCCCCCTCCCTCCCTTATCTCCTCCTTGCCCCCTTCTGAGTCCACTGATAGGGGAGGTCCTCCTCTCCTTCCATCTGACTCTAGCACAGGTATGTTCAGGATGCCAGCAATGCTGAAAATATTTGTTTGCTGAGGTATGAAGGTAGATTTATGTACATTTATGAGGAATTTAGGACAACCCATAGTGTCCCTCCCTAGGGGCCATACACTGTAGACTTTAAGATAATGTCTCCTAATGCCTGGAATCTCATGGACTAGGCTTGGTCAATTGGCCAGCAAAAATTGGAAAGGTGAATTTTCTGCCAAACTAGTACTTGGAGTCCTATCATTCCAAGTAAATAAGAATGCCCAGTATCTTTTTAAAGAGTCTTGGAATGAACTCAGGCCTTTGTGCCTGCACAGATAGCACTTTATAACATGATCAATGTGAGCTATCACCCAAGACCCTAGTTGTTGGTATAATGTTCTTTTGGAATGTATACAGTTTATCCTTATTCATTCAAATGCAGCTTTCTCTACCCCATTGCCTGGTTTCAATCTGGACATTGCATTGTGATGATTTATTCAAAGAATCACCTGATTCATGTTTGTATAATCATGGCACCATTTGTTCTCTGTATTGTCAATTAAACAACCAGCCTCAATGCTATGCAATGGAAATGATAGGGTGAGACATCCTGGTCTGGGGAAAGGAGGAGAAGGAAGCAGGTGGGAGGATAGACAATTCGGGGAGAGGTCTTAGAACCACGTGGAAAGATAGGACAGGACCTAAGATATGACTAAAAGCAAGTATAACAGGTGGAATCTGAATGGTAAGAAACTATGTGGGCTTGGAGGTTTAAGATGGAATAACTATTGCCCAGCATTGTGCTCTAGGTTAATTAAATAAATCCCTGTCTCTGTGTGATGATTTGGGTATACAGCAGGTTTAGAATTAACCTATGCTTAACTAAAAGATACATCTATAGTAAATATTAATATTCAACAACAACTAGTTTTGCTTTGTTTCATTTTATTTGGTTGGAAAGTGAATAAATTTGATTTTAAAAAACTGGCTAGTTTATCTAAAAGAATATGTATTGCAAAGTATGTGGAACTCTATACATTCTTACACTGAGTAAACTGTATTTTATTTGGGAACACAATCCTTGTGATATAGAGAGGTGCAGAACAGTTTCAAAAATTCAAAATACTTTTAGTCAAATTTGTTCTGGCAAAAACCTTCAACAGAGATATTTGTATTTGTGGCAAGAGAGATATTTGCCATTTATCTTGAAAGTGTGTCTCAGAAGTGATATTAGTTTCAAAAATGAACAACTGATGGTTGATAAACTGTATGATATTGACTTCTCAAAAAACTATAACAAGACATCATGAAAATCGTTGAGAGCGTATGCCTGTTTGAATAAATATGACACCCATAGGCTCATGTATTTGATTGTCTAGTCCTTAGTTGACGTTTTAGGGAAGGATTAGGAGCTATGACATTGTTGGAGTAGAGGTGGCTTCATTGGAGGAAGTGTGCCAATGAAAGAATGATTTGAGGTTTCAAAAGCCCAAGCTGGGCCCAGTCTATTTATTTTCCTTTTCTTTCTCCCCTCCTCCTCTCTCTGCCCTACGGCCTCCTTCTGCCATGCCTGACTCCATGCTTCCTAGCATAATGATAACATCTTAACTCTCTGAAACTGTGACCATTTCCACAATCAAATGCTTTCTTATAAAGATTTTTCTTGGAGTCAAACGTGTTACCATTGGTTGGGACTATGAGGAGATGTGGGAGAAAGCTATAGCCAGGATACAAAGTGAATAAATTGCAATAAATTAAAAAAATCATACTCCAACCAAGGACTATTTGTGGAGATGACCTGGAACCCCTGCACAGGTATAGCCCATGGCAGTTCAGTTTCCAAGTGGGTTACATAGTAATGGGAAGAGGGACTGCCTCTGACATAATCTGATTGGCCTGCTCATTGATCACTTCCCCCTGAAGGGGGAGCAGCCTTACCAGGCCACAGTAGAGGACAATGCAGCCACTTTTGATGAGAACTGATAGACTAAGATCAGAAAGAAGAAGAGAACCTCCCCTATCAGTGGACTTGGGGAGTGGCATGCATGCAGAAAGGAGAGGGAGGGTGGGATCGGGAGGGGATGAGGGAGGGGCTTATGGGGGGATACAAAATGAATAAAGTGTAATTAATAAAAAAATCATAAAAAATGTTTTTCTTAATCATGATGTCTCTTCACAGCACTAGAACAATGACTAAGACAGAGAGCAAAGGCATTTGTCTGCAAGCCTTTCTGCATAAGTTAAAGGTCTATAACTTATGTGGTAGAAGGAGACAATAAAACAAATAATCATATAAAATCTAAAACTATGAAAACATCTTTTTTCATATTCATTTCTTATTAATTACACTTTATTCACTTTGTATCCCCCCATAAGCCCCTCCATCCTCCCCTCCAGATCCCACTCTCACTCCTCCTTCTTCACATATGCCCCTCCCCAAGTCCACTGATAGGGGAGGTCCTCCTCTCCTTCCTTCTGATCTTAGTCTATAAGATCACATCAGGAGTGGCTGTATTGTCATCTTCTGTGGCCTGGTAAGTCTGCTCCCACCTCAGGGGGAGGTGATCAAAGAGCAGGCCAATCAGATTATGTCAGACACAGTCCCTCTTCCCATTATTATGTAACCCACTTGGACACTAAACTGCCATGGGCTACATCTGTGCAGGGGTTCTAGGTTATCTCCATGTGTGATACTTGGTTGGAGTATGAGTCTCTGGGAATACTCCTATGTTCAAATTTTCTGGTTCTGTTGCTCCCCTTGTGGAGTTCCTGTCCTCTCCAGATCTTACTATTTCTCACTTCTTACATAAGATTCCATGCACTCTGCCCAACAGTTGGCCATAAGTCTCAGCGTCTGCTTTGATAGTCTACAGGACAGAGCTTTTCAGAGGCCCTCTGTGGCAGGTTCCTAACTTGTTTCCGGTTTTCTTCTTCTTCTGAAAAAGCAAAAATAATTGTCCATACAAACATACAGAGTATACATTTTAGAAGATAAGAGAAATAGACATTAGTTACATACTTTCAAAATGTTAATATTCTTTATCAATATATTTAAAAACAGTACTCACAAATATTTGAATCAAAGAAATGCAAGCACTGTTTATATATTATGCCTATACCCAATTAATCTACTTTGTGAAATAAGAATGACTTTCTGTAAGAATCAGCTATTCTTATCCAGTAATTTAACTTATTCATCATTATAGGAGGATATGAGAAAAGTGATCATTGACATTAATACTTTTAATATATTTGATTTCATTTAGCAGTATCAACTCTTCCATGATGTAAATTTAATTATACACTCTTATTTGAATTGGGATAATTACAGCATTTTAAAAGATGATAAGAGACAAAATAGAACTTCAGAGAACATTTTTGTTTTTCTACTTTAATCTAAATATATAACTCATTAAAGGCTTAATAATAAGCACTTTTCACACCATTTTATGTGAACTGTACTTACTTGAAGAAAATATTAGTTATTAAAGTTCAAATAAGTTCACATTGAACATTAACTTAGACTGCACCTAACTAATTAAATGTGCACTCAAGGAGTTGGCTTTAATTTTTTAATTTATCTTTAAGTGTATTTGTCAAATTTAAATCATTGTTTCTGAGAGAGGTGCAATTCTGAGTCACCTGTATCATCCAATATAAGAGTATTAATCTTACTGCCATCTGTAGCAAGCTTCATTTCTGCCTACCGTGTCTCTGAGGGAGGATACTTATATCTGCAGAGGTCAAACTAAGCATCTGTGCTCAATCTCCATGCCATCTACTCTCCAGAAATCATGTTTTCTATATTTTTAATTTTGTCTTTCTTTTAAGTAAGAAACTAATTTTCTTCAATGAAAATATTCAAAAGGGCCGAGAAAGAAATCAGGGAAACAACAACCTTCACAATAGCCACTAATAACATAAAGTACCTTGGGGTGACTCTAACCAAGCAGGTGCAAGACCTGTTTGAAAAAACTTTAAGTCTCTGAAGAAAGAAATTGAAGAAGATATTAGAAGACAGAAAGATTTCCCGTGCTCATGATTAACATTGTGAAAATGGCCATCCTGCCAAAAGCAATCTACAGATTCAATGCAATTCGCATAAAAATACCAACTAAGTTCTTTATAGACCTTGAAAGAAAGAGTCCCAGCTTCATATGGAGAAAAAAAAAACAGAATATCCAAAATGATCCTGTACAACAACAGATCATCTGGAGGTATATCCATCTCCGATCTCAAGCTGTACTACAGAGCAATAGTAATAAAAACTGCATGGTATTGGCATAGAAACAGAAAGGAGGATCAATGGAACTGAATAAAAGACCAAGAAATATACCCACACACTTATGAATACTTGATTTTTGACAAAGAAGCCAAAACCATTCAAATGGAAAAAAGACAGCATCTTCAACAAATGGTGTTGGTCCAACTGGATGTCTACATGCAGAAAAATGAAAATAGATCCATATTTATCGGCCTTCACAAAACTAAAGTCCAAGTGGATCAAAGACCTCAACATAAAACCAGATAATCTAAATCAGTTAGAAGAAAAAGTGGGAAAGAGCCTAGAACTCATTGGCACAGGAGAAAATTTCCTGAACAGAACACCTATAACACGGGCTCTAAGAGCAATAATGAAACTGAAAACCTTTTGTAAAGCAAAAGACACTATCATCAGAACAAAATGACAGCCTACAAACTGGGAAATGATCTTTACCAACCCTATATCTGACAGAGGGCGGATATCCATCATATATAAAGGACTAAAGAAGTTAAAATGCAATAAAAAAACGGGCTACGGAGCTAAACAGAATTCTCTGTAGAGGAATATAGAATGGCAGAGAAACACTTAAAGAGATGCTTAATATCCTTAGCCATCAGGGAGATGCAAATCAAAATGACACTGAGATTTCATCTTATACCAATCAAAATGGCTAAAATCAAAAACTCAAATGACAACTCATGCCGGAGAAGTTGAGGAGAAAGGGGAACACTCCTCCATTGTTGGTGGGAATGTAAACTGGTACAACCACTTTGGAAGTCAATCTGGTGCTTTCTCAGACAATTAGGAATAGTGTTTCCTCAAGACCTGGCTATACCACTCTTAGTCATATACCCAAAATTTGCTCAAGTACGCAACAAGGACATTTGCTCAACCATGTGTGTAGCAGCTTTATTTGTAATAACCAGAACCTGGAAACAACCCAGAATTCCATCAACAGAGAAATATATACAAAAATTGTGGTGTTTTTAAACAATGGAATATCACCTAGCAATCAAAAACGAGGAAATCATGAAATTTGCAGGCAAATGGTGGGATCTAGAAAAGAACACTCTGAGTGAAATATCCCAGAAGGAGAAAGACACACATGGCATATACTCACTCATATAGACCTATAAGATATAATAAACATAATGAAAAATTATACATCTAAAGAAGATAAACAAGAAAGAGGACCTGGGATAAGATGATCAATCCTCACTTAGAAAGACAAGTGGGATGTGCACTGGACATAGGAGAAAACAAGGAAGAGGACAGGAGCCTACCACAGAGGGCCTCTGAAAGACTCTACCTAGCAGTGTATCAAAGCAGATACTAAGACTCATAACCAAACCTTCGGCAGAGTTCAGGGAATCATATGAAAGAAGGGCAGTTACTATGACGTGGAAAGGATAGGAATTCCACAATGACCAAATATATCTAGGCACAGGGATCTTTTCTGAGAATGACACTCCACCAAGGACCTTGTATGGATATAACCTAGAACCTCTGCACGAATATAGCCCATGGTAGCTCAGTAGCCAATTGGCTTCCCATAGAAAGGGGAACAGGGACTATTTCTGACCCAAACTCAATGGCAGGCTCTTTGACCTCTCCACCCCCCAAGGGAGGAACAGTCCTGCTAGACCACAGAGGAGGACTTTGCTGCCAGTCCTGAAGATACCTGATAAAACAGGATCAGATGAAAGGCAAGGAGGTCCTCCCCAATCAGTGGACTTGGAAAAGGCCAGGGAGGAGATGAGGGAAAGAGGGAGGGGTTGGGAGGGAGTAAGGGAAACGGATACAGAGTTAATAAAATGTAATTAATAATAAAAAAGAAAACATTCAACAATGAATGATAAAAAAATATTCTTAAAATAATTATGGTTGGTGGGCGGCCGCCAGGCCAGAGACCTGCTTTGCACCAACTATTCCTCACAGACAGAACTGTGTGCCCCAGGACACCAGAGACTTGGAGTCACTGTCCGGAGAAATCCTCACAGGGAATGAAGCAAAGGGGAAGGACTTAGGCCACCCAGTATATCCATGGAAAAGGTCCCTCAGACTGGCCCAACCCAGGGACCTGCTGTGCACCAGATAGCCTGCTGTTACCAGGAGAGTGGTACTCACCTGCCACAGATTACCGTTTGGGTACTGGAGTACAGAGCCCCAACCTCAGATCTACAAAAACCTGGGATCCCCGAGATCAACACTCAGATAGTGCTCCAAGGGGCAACCAGTTATACCTAACAAAATTGACCAAACCAAGGGACACACAGGTTACAGCAGAAGTTCACTAAATTTACAACAAGAAACGCAGAAGCAGGGCAGCTGCCTCCCAGAATTCTCTGAGTGAGAGGAGAGCCGTCTCAACTAACAAGGACCACAGTTACCACTCAGATCTCTATGCCTGAGGTGAGCTGTGGCAACTCCTGAAAAACACCAGCCATAAAGTGACTATACCCAAAAAGCTGAGGAGGCTTCCTTCAGGTAAAACCAATTTCCGGCCAAGGGGAATCTCTCCACCACAGGTCCCAGGGACCACCAGAAACTAACTCCTAACACCTAAGATAGCCCAATGGGTAGAGGCCAGAATAAAAGCTCAACCAACAAAAGACAGAGCAATATGGCATCTCCAGATCCTAGTTATCTAGGGGCAAGTAGCTCTGGACACTCCAGCATAATTGAAATTCAAAAATATGACCTAACATGTCTATACTCATGAAGAGGATAACAGAGGAAACAAAGAATGCATAAAGACCTAGAGGAAGATAAAAACAGATTATGGTCATCTGTAAAGAAATAGAAGAAGATAAAGAAAAACAGATTATGGCCATCCGTGAACAAATACAAGAAATTTCAGCCAAACAGTTTATGGCCTTCAGAGAGGAAATACTTAAGTCACTGAAAGAAATAAAAGAAACAGAGGATAATTCAAACAAAAAGCTGAAGGAATTGAAGGAAAATACAGTCACACAGGTGAAGGAAATCAAGAAAATGGCTCAAGACCTGAAGATAGAATTGGAAAAATTAAAGAAAACACAAATGGAGGAAATTGTGGAGAGAAAGAACTTAGGGAAGAAAACAGGAACTGCAGAGGTAAGCATAATGAATAGACTACAAGAGATGGAAGAAAGAATCTCAGGTGCGGAAGATACAATGGAAGAAATCAATGTATCTGTCAAAGAAAATGTTAAATCTAAAAAATTCCTTACACAGACCAACCAAGAAATCCAAGACGACATAAAAAGACAAAACCTAAGAATAATAGGAATAGAGAAAAAGGAAGATTCCCCCCTCCAAGGCCAAGAAAATATTTTCAACAAAATCATTGAAGAAAATTTTCCCAACTTAGAGAGGCCAATAAGAACACAAGAGGCCTACACAACACCCAATCAATTAGACCAGAAGAGAAAATCCTCCCACTACATAATAATCAAAACAATAAGAATACAGAACAAAGAAAAAATACTAAAAGCTGCAAGGGAAAAAGGGCAAGTAACATATAATGGCAAACACATGAGAATCGCACATGACTTCTCAACAGAGGCTATGAAACCCAGAAGAGCCTGGATGGATATCAAGCAGTCCCTAAGAGAACACAGATGTCAGACCAGACTACGAGATACACAGAAAAACTCTCAGTCATCATAGACAGAGAAAACAAAATATTCAATGACAAAAACAAAATTCAACAATACCTACATACAAATCCAGTGTTACAGAAGACACTAGAAGGGAAAATATAACCCAAGAAAACTAGCTACTTTCAAGGAAACAATGGAAATAATTACACTCACTACTGCAAAACAAGCACACAAACTTATGACCACAGCCAACATCACAATCAAAGGCTCTAACAGCCACTGGTCATTAATCTCTCTTAACATCAATAGATTTAATTCTCAAATAAAAAGACACATGCTAACAGAATGGATGCATAAACAAGACCCAGGAATCTGTTGCATACAAGAAACACACATAAGTCACAAATACAGACATTACCTGAGGGGAAAGGTTTAGAAGACTGCTTTTCAAGCAAATGGACCCAAGAAGCAATCAGTAGTAGCTATTCTAACATCTGATAAAAAAGACTTTCAACTAAAATTAATCAAAAGAGATGGGGAAGGACACTTCATACTCATCAAGGGAAAATTCCACCAGGAAGACTTCACAATCCTGAACATCTATGCCCCAAATACAAGGGCAACCATAATTGATAAAACTTAAACCACATATAGATCCCCAGAAATTAATAGTGGGAGCCTTCAACATCCTATCTCTAAACAAAGGACAGGTCAAAAAAACAGAAATTAAACAAAGAAACTATGTCTCTAACAGAAGTCATGAATCAAATGGACCTAACAGATATTTATAGAATCTTACACCCAAACACAAAAGAATTTACTTTCTTCTCAGCATCTCAGGGAACCTTCTCCAAAATTGACCATATAGTTGGTCACAAAGTGAGCCTCAACAGATACAAGAAGATTGAAATAATCCCTTGTATCCTGTCTGATCACCATGGAATAAAGCTGGACCTCAACAACAACAAAAATAACAAAAAGCCTACACACATGGAAAATGAGCAACTTGCTACTAAATGACAGCTGTGTCAGGAAAGAAATAAAGAAAGAAATTAAAGTCTTCCTAGAATTCAATGAAAATGAAAACACAACATACCCAAACTTGTGGGACACAATGAAAACAGTGCTAAGAGGAAACTTCATAGCATTAAGTGCCTTCAAGAAGAAATTCGAGACAGCTCATTCAAGTAACTTAAAGGCTCACCTAAAAACCCAAGAAAAAGAAGAAGCAGACACACCAAAAAGGAGTAGACACCTGGAAATAATCAAACCAGGGCTGAAATCAATCAATTAGAAAGAAATAAACAATTCAAAGAATCAATGAAACCAAGAGCTGGTTCTTTGAGAAAATCAACAAGATAGGCAAACCCTTATCCAAACTAACTAAGACTGAGAAACACTATCCAAATCAACAAAATCAGAAATGAAAAGGGGAACATAACAACAGACACTGAGGAAATCCAAACAATAATTAAGACTTACTTCAAAAGTCTATATGCCACAAAATTTGAAAATATAAATGAAATGGACAATTTTCTTGATAGATTCCACTTGCCAAAACTGAATCAAGACCAGGTAAATCAATTAAATAGTCCTATACCCCCTAAGGAAATAGAAGCAGTCATTGAAAGTCTCCCATCCAAAAAAACCCAGGACCAGATGGTTTCAACACAGAATTCTACCAGACCTTCAAAGAAGAGCTAACTCCAATTCTCTTCAAACTATTCCACAAAATAGAAACAGAAGGAACATTGCCAAACTCATTCTATGAAGCAACAGTCACCTTGGTACCTAAACCACACAAAGACCCAACAAAGAAAGAGAATTTCAGGACAGTCTCCCTTCTGAACATTGATTCAAAAATACTCAGCAAAATACTTGCAAACCGAATACAAGAACACATCAAAGATATCATCCACTATGACCAAGTAGGCTTCATCCCAGGTATGCAGGGGTGGTTCAATATACGGAAATCCGGGGAGGGGCCAAGATGGTGGCACCAAGAGAACACCATGTCTGAGAAGCAGAACAACACACTCAGTGCAGCGACCAGGAGACTGAACTCTGGGCCCTAAAACAACAGCAATCGACTGTGTTTCCCAGGTGAGGGGAGGCTCCCAGGGCATGGGAAGCGATCGGGTCCACTATAGGCTCCCCAGCCAGAACGCGGAAGAGAACCCAGCAACACGGGCTTTGGGTCTCCAGGCTAGTGCCGCAAGCCTGCTTATCACGATCAATTTCCCAGGCTGATTGGTGGGCACAAGGGGGCCTAAGGCTGCGAGTCCCAGTCGCAAAAAAAAACCCACGGGGAAGGAAAGTTGCCAGACTGCTCACAGGTCACCCAGTCTTTCCCTGGAAGGTCTCTCCGACCATGGCAGATACCTGCCACCATCACAACTGAGCTCCCGCCTCGGGCGGATAGCAGCTACGCGCCCAGTTAAAAATCCCTACTCCCTCTTTGGAGGAGGCAGGAGGTGCCCAACAGAATCTGCCACAGACCACATTGTCTGTACCCCAACCCGAGATCGGGGCTGAGAAAACCCAATCCTTTCAGGCACTTCCCCAAACGCCACCATCACCCTGCCACAGCAAAGCAGAAGGATAAAGAGGCGCACAGCGGCTTCACAGTGCTGGAACTCCAGTGCTGCCGGCTGCTCCTAGCAAACAAACTACAGCTCGGGATCTGGGACTGTGGTCATTCTACACATCCTGAGATTATCCTGAGTCCAGCGCAAAAAGATCTAGCAGCAAGTTCTTTCCCCCCCCCCCCCCCCCCCCGGCAGAGAAATGCCACGGGCTCAGGGCTAAGGATCCCATTGAGAAGCCCCAACCCCTGCTGGCACTCCCCCGAGAGCACCTCCATAAGCTCGCCCTAGCAGAGGAGAAGGTCAGAGGGGAAGGACAGAGAGGCAGCCTGCCAAGGACACAGCACCCTCTCTCCAGCGGCCCCTAGCAGAGAAACCCAAGCTCTGGATCTGAGGAAACTCAACCCTACCCGGTACTCTCTTGGGATCAGCAAACATAGATTCTACTGCTAGGCTGCTTCTGGCAAAGAGATCTGGGCCCGGGATCTGGGATTGAATACACTCACCCTAATTCTTTCCCGTGCCACCCAGGGACCAGTCAACACAACCCCTCCTGGCAGAGGGAAAGAACAAAGAGGCAGCACACAGGAAAGGTGGACACCGAGTCCTGCGGCCACAGTGTCACAGAGCTGATTGTTACCCTACCCGTGCACTTCTGCAACAGGACCAAAGCTGAGAGTAGTGAGCAAGGGGAACCCCTGTGCATTCCAACTGGTCCTGCAAGAGAGTGAGTGAGCCTTCTAGGGAGAGATTGCCCCAGACCCAGGGCCTCTCCACAGAAGCAACCAGACGAGATCCCTGCCACCCACACTCCTAGTGTGGGCATAAGAGGGATTAATGGAATAGCGACATTGAAGCCTCTGCCTTGCTGGTCCATCAGGGTAATCCAGGCAAACAATCCCTGGATCTCAGTCAGAACTGCATAATAGTGGCTTGCAGGCCACTGCAATAGTCAGAAAATCCGCGCATGCACACTGTGCCCGCTAAAAGCGCACGCGAATAGCGCCAGCGTCACATTCTTTACTTAGGTAAAACTGAAAACACAGTGCACACCCCCAAAGCAGTAAACCTCTCTCATCTTCCTGAAAAAACAGTCCAGAAAACAGAAAGAGAGGATCATAGCCCAATCTACAATCTCGAGGAACAACCAGTGAGGATTATAAATAACCAGATGGCTAGAGGCAGACGTAAGAACACTCCCCAAAAAAATCAGGACATAATGATCTCACCAGCAACCCCACAAAACAATGGACACTTCAATTCACTAGATATACAAGAAAACGACCTCAAAACTATGTTTCTCCAGCTATTAGAGGCCCATAAAGATGAAATGAACAAAGCCCTCAGAGAAATAACCAAAGAAATCGAGACTAACCAAGAGGAAACAAATCGTGCTCTCAAAGAAATGACCACAAAAATTGAGGCAAACAGAGAAGAAATGCACAAAGCTCTCAAAGAAATGTCCACACAAATGAAGGCAAGTAAAGAAGAAATAAACAAAGCTCTCATAGAAATACAGGCAATTATACCCAAAGAAGTAGAGGCACAACTAGTGATACATAGAGAGGAAACGGACAAAAAAAATAGAAGCTATCATTGAAAAACAGGAGTCCAAATTCAAACAGATGAAGGAAATGGTGCAAGACATGAAAACAGAATTAGAATCAATAAAGAAAACACAAATAGAGAAAAACCTGGAGCTGGAGAACATAGAGAAAAGATCAGGCACCACAAAGGTAAGCATCACCAACAGAATACAAGAGATGGAAGAAAGAATCTCAGGAGCCGAAGATACACTTGCGGAAATTGACACGTCTCTCAAAGAAAAAATAAAATCAGAAAAGTTCCAAACACAAAACATCCAAGAAATCAAAAACACCATGAAAAGACAAAACCTAAGAATAATAGGAGTAGAAGAAAAAGAAGATATCAGGCTCAAAGGTCCGGAAAATATTTTCAAGAAAATTATAGAAGAAAACTTTCCCAACTTAAAGAAGGAGATGGCCATAAACATACAAGAGGCCTACAGAACACCAAGTAGACTAGACCAGAAAAGAAATTCTTCACGTCACATCATAGTCAAAACACTGAACCTACAAAACAAAGAAAAAATTCTAAAAGCAGCAAGGGAAAAAGGCCAAGTAACATATGAAGGTAGACCTATCAGAATCACACCAGATTTCTCAAGAGAAACTATGAAAGCCAGAAGGGTCTGGACAGAAATCATACAGTCCTTAAGGGACCACAGATTCCAACCGAGACTGCTATACAAAGCAAAACTTTCAATCAACATAGATGGAGAACTCAAGATATTCCAAGACAAAACCAAATTTAAACAATATCTACATAGTAATCCAGCTTTACAGAAGTTACTAGAAGGGAAACTCCAAACCAAAGAAAACGTAGTTATTGAAGGAAACAGAGGAAATAGATAACTACACAACAAAAAAACCAAAGGAAGACAAGCAATGAAACTCAGTGACACCACCAACACCACATCTAAAATAAGTAACAATTGTTGGTCACTAGTTTCTATCAACATCAACGAACTCAACTCCCCAATAAAAAGACACAGACTAACGGAATGGTTGCAGAAACAGGATCCAACATTCTGATGCATCCAAGAAACACACCTATGCAACAAAGATAAACACTACCTCAGAGTAAAGGGCTGGAAAAATGTCTTTCAAGCAAATGGTTCCAGAAAACAATCGGGAATAGCCATCCTAATATCTAATAAAATAGACTTTCAACCCAAGTTAATCAAAAAAGATAAGGACGGCCACTATATTCTCATCAAAGGAAAAATCCACCAAGAGGACATCACAATTTTGAATATCTATGCCCCAAATACAAGAGCAGCTACATTTGTAAATGAAACATTATTAAAGCTTAAATCAAACATTGATCCTAAAACCCTAATAGTGGGAGACTTCAACACTCCACTCTCACCAAGGGACAGATCAACTAGACAGAAAACAAATAAGGAAATAAAAACACTTACAGAGACCCTAAATCAAATGGACCTAATAGACGTCTACAGATCTTTTCCTCCAAACTCAAAAGAGTATACCTTCTTTTCAGCACCACATGGAACCTTATCCAAAATAGACCATATAATTGGTCATAAAGAAAGCCCCAACACATACAAAAAGATTGAAATAATCCCTTGTATTCTATCTGACCACCATGGACTTAAGCTGGACCTCAACAACAACAGAAATAACAAACAGCCTACACGCACATGGAAACTGACCAACTTGTTATTCAATGACAGCTGGGTTAAGGAAGAAATAAAGAAAGAAATTGAAGACTTCCTAGAATTCAATGAAAATGAAGGCACAACATACCGAAATTTATGGGACACATTGAAAGCAGTGCTCAGGGGGAAATTTATAGCACTAAGTGCCTGCAAGAAGAAATTTGTAACATCACATACAAACAACTTAATGGCCCAACTGAAAACCCTAGAAAAAAAAGAAGCAGATACACCCAAGAGGAGCAGAAGGCTGGAAATAATCAAACTCAGGGCTGAAATCAATCAATTAGAAACAAATAAAACTATTCAGAGAATCAATGAAACAAAAAGCTGGTTCTTTGAGAAAATCAACAAGATAGACAAACCCTTAGCCAAACTAACTAAAAAGCAGAGAGAATCTATCCAAATCAAGAAAATCAGAGATGAAAAGGGTGACATAACTACAGACACAGAGGAAATTCAAACAATCATTAGGTCATACTACAAAAGCCTATATGCCACAAAATTTGAAAATCTAAATGAAATGGACAATTTTCTTGATAGATTCCATCTTCCAACATTAATTCTAGATCAGGTAGAAAGACTGAACAGCCCAATATCCCCCAAGGAAATTGAAGCAGTCATTCACAGTCTCCCCTCCAAAAAAAGTCTTGGGCCAGATGGTTTCAGCGCGGAATTCTACCAGACCTTCAAAGAAGTGCTCACACCAATTCTCCTCAAACTATTCCACAAAATAGAAACAGAAGGTACATTACCAAACTCATTCTATGAAGCAACAGTCACCCTGATACCTAAACCACACAAAGACCCAACAAAAAAGAGAACTTCAGACCTATCTCTCTTATGAACATTGACACAAACCGAATCCAAGAACACATCAAAGATATCATCCACCACGACCAAGTAGGCTTCATCCCAGGCATGCAAGGGTGGTTCAACATACGGAAATCCATCAATGTAATCCACCACATAAACAAACTGAAGGAGAAAAACCACATGATCAACTCCTTAGATGCTGAAAAAGCATTTGAAAAGTCCAACACCCATTCATGTTTAAAGTCTTGGAGAGATCAGGAATACAAGGCACATACCTAAACATAGTAAAGGCAATATACAGCAAGCCTATAGCCAACATCAAACTCAATGGAGAGAAACTTAAATCAATCCCACTGAAATCAGGGACAAGACAAGGCTGCCCACTCTCTCCCTACCTCTTCAACATAGTACTTGAAGTCCTACCCAGAGCAATAAGACAACTAAAGGAGATCAAGGGGATACAGATCGGGAAGGAAGAGGTCAAAGTGTCACTATTCGCAGATGGAATGATAGTGTATATATGAGCGACCCCAAGAATTCAACCAGAGAACTCCTCCAGTTGATAAACACCTTCAGCAAAGTGGCAGGATACAAAATCAACTCAAAAAAATCAGAAGCCCTCCTGTATACCAAAGACAAAATGTGATCCACCATATTAACAAACTGAAAGAAAAAAAAAACATTATAATCTCCTTAGATGCTGAAAAAGCATTTGACAAAATACAACATCCATTCATGTTTAAAGTATTGGAGAGATTATGGATACAAGGCACATATCTAAACATAGTAAAGGCTATATACAGCAAGCCTATAGCCAACATCAAACTAAAAGAAGGGAAACTTAAATCAATCCCACTGAAATTAGGGACAAGGCAATGCTGCCCACTCTCTCTATATCTCTTCAACATAGTTCTGGATGTCGTTGCTAGAGCAATAAGACAGTTGAAGGATATCAGGGGGATACAAATTGGAAAAGAAGAAGTCAAATTATCACTATTTGCAGATGATATGATTAGTATACCTGAGTGACCCCAAAAATTCTACCAGGGAACTCCTACAGCTGATAAACACCTTCAGCAAAGTGGCCGGAAACAAAACTAACTCAAAAAAAAAAAAAATCAATAGCCCTCCTTTATTCAAAAGACAAAAGGGCTAAGAAAGTAATTAAGGAAACAACAGCCTTCACAATAGCCACAAATGACATAAAGTACCTTGGTGTAACCCTAACTAAGCAATTCAAAAACTTGTATGAAAAAATCTTCAAGTCTCTGAAGAATGAATTACAAGAAGATATCAAAAGATGGAAAGATCGCCCATGATCATGGCTTGGCAGGACTGACATAGAAAAAATGGCCATCTTACCCAAAGCAATCTACAGATATAATGCAATTTCCATCAAATTACCAACATAATTCTTTACAGACCTGGAAAGAAAAATTCCCAACTTCATATGGAATAATTAGAAACCAAGAATTGCTAAAACAATCCTCTACAATAAAAGATCTTCTGGAGGTATCTACATCCCTGATCTTAAGCTGTACTATAGAACAATAGTAATAAAAACTGCATGGTACTGGCATAGAAATAAAATGATGTATCAGTGGAACCGAACAGAAGACCCAGAAATAAACCCACAAAATTATGGATAGCTGATCTTTGACATAGATGCCAAAAATATACAATAGAAAAAATATATCATCTACAACAAATGGTGCTGGTCCAACTGGATGTCTACATATAGAAAAATGAAAATATATCCATACTTATCACCCTGCACAAAACTAAAGTCCAAGTGGATCAAAGACCTCAACATAAAACCTGAGACATAAAATCAGTTAGAAGAAAAAGTGGTGAAGATCCTAGAACTCATTGGTATAGGAAACAACTTCCTGAACAAAACACCAACTGTCCAGGCTCTAAGAGCAACAATCAACAAATGGGACCTCCTGAAACTGAAAAGCGTCTGTAAAGCAAAGGACACTATAGTCCAAACAAAATGACTGCCTACAGATTGGGAAAGAATCTTCACCAAACCATTATCTGACAGAGGGCTAATATCCAATACATATAAAGAACTAAAGAAGCTGAAAAGCAGCAAACTACCTAATCCAATTTAAAAATGGGGAACAGAGCTAAACAGAGAACTCTGTGTAGAGGAATATCAAATGGCAGAGAAACACTTCTCAATGACATTAGCCGTTAGGGAAATGCGAATCAAAACGACCCTGAGATTTCACCTTACACACATCAGAATGGCCAAGATGAAAAACTCAAGTGACAACACATGCTGGAGATGTTTTGGAGAAAGGGGAAACCTCCTCCACTCCTGGTGGGAATGTAAACTGTTACAACCACTCTGGAAATCAATCTGGCACTTTCTCAGACAACTAGGAAGAACACTTCCTCAAGACCCAGCCATACCACTCCTAGGCATATATCCAAAAGAGGCTTAAGTACACAATACGGACATTTGCTCAAGCATATTTGTAGTAGCTTTATTTGTAATAGCCAGAAGCTGGAAACAGCCCTGATGCCTATCAACTGAAGAATGGATGCAGAAATTGTGGTACATCTACACAATGGAATATTACTCAGCAATAAAAAAAATTAAGGAAATCATGAAATTTGCAGGTAAATGGTGGGACCTGAAAAGGTTCTTCCTGAGTGAGCTGTTCCAGAAGCAGAAAGATACACACAGTATATACTCACTCATATAGACATATAATGTATTATAAACCTACTAAAATCTATATATCTAAAAAAACTAATCAAGAGGGATGAACCTGACTAAAGTGCTCAATCCCCATCCCAAAATACAAACAGGATTGATACCAGAAGAAGTAGCAAACAGGAAACAAGCTAGGAACCTGCCACAGAGGGCCTCTGAAAGGCTCTGCCATCCAGACTATCAAAGCAGATGCTGAAACTTATGGCCAACTTTTGGGCAGAGTGCATGGAATCTTATGTAAGAAGTGGGAAATGATAAGATCTGGAGAGGACAGAAACTCCACAAGGAGAGCAACACAACCAGAGAATTTGAACACAGGAGTATTCCCAGAAATTCATACTCCAACCAAGTACCAGGCTTGGAGATAACCTAGAACCCCTGCACAGATGTATCCCATGGCAACTTATTGTCCAAGTGGGTTTCATTGTAATAGGAGCAGGGACTGCCTCTGACATAAACTGATTGGCCTGCTCTTTGATCACCTCCCCCTGAGGTGGGAGCAGACTTACCAGGCCACAGAAGATGACAGTGCAGCCACTCCTGATAAGATCTGATAGACTAAGATCAAAAGGAAAGGATCTCCCCTATTAGTGGACTTGGGGAAGGGCATGGGTGAAGAAAGGGAGGCAAGGTGGGATTGGGAAGGGAGGAGGGAGGGGCTTATGGAGGAATACAAAGTGAATAAAGTGTAATTAATAAAATTTGAAAAATAACCATGGTTAAGATCTAATAAAATGGAAGCTGAAATGAATACCTGCCACAAACTACATAAAATTCTTTTTTATAATTTTTATTTTTATATTAATTATAGTTTATTAACTTTGCATACCATCTGTATCCCCTCCCTCATTCCCTTCCAATCTCTCCCTCTTTCCCACATCATCTTCCATGTCCCTCTCCAGGTCCACTGATATGGGAGGACCTCCTCCTCTTCCCTATGACCATAGCCAATCAGGTCTCATCAGGACTGGCTGCATTTTCTTCCTCTGTGGTCTGGCAAGGCTACTCCCCCTTCAGGGAGTAGTGATCAAAAAGACAGCTACAGAGTTCATGTCAGAGACAGTCCCTATTCCTCTTACTAACGAATACATCTTGGAAACTGAGCTGCCATGGGCTACATCTGTGCAGTGGTTCAAGGTTACCTCCATGCATGGACTTTGGTTAGAGTATCAGTCTCAGAAAAGACCTCTGGGCCCAGATTTTTGGTTCTGTTGCTCTTATTGTGGAGCTCCTGTCCCCTCCACATCTTTCTATCTCCCCCTTCTTTTCTAAGATTCCCTGCACTCTGCCCAATGTTTGGCTATGAATCTCAGTATCTGCTTTGATATTCTGTTCAATAGTCTTTTAGAGGCCCTCTGTGGTAGACTCCTGTCCTGTTTCCTGTTTTCTCCTTCTTCCACTGTCAAGATCATCCTGAGTGAGGTATCCCAGAAGCAGAAAGATACTCATGGTATATACTCACTTAGAAGTGGATATTAGATATATATTATAGGATAAACATATTAAAATCTCTACACCTAAAGAATCTCAGTAAGAATGGGGACCCTGTGTAAGATGATTATTCCTCACTCAGAAAGACAAAAGACATATAATGATTCTTAATTATAATTTTGTAGTCAGTCATTTCTTTCCTTGCTCTAACAATCTTCCCTTAGTCTGATACAATTATATGTATCCAATTTACCTACTACAATGAACACATCTATCCTGCAATACCTCTTCATATACTTAATGAAACAGAAATTCAGCTCTACTTGTTCCAAGCCTATTCTCAAAAGTGTACTGCCAGCTAGCTGTCAATGCCTGTGGATAATATTTCATCGTTGTTATGAGTTTTAGTTCTGTTGTACTATCAATAGTAAACTGAGTTGCATAAACTCCATGGAAGTCTGTTTCTGGCAGTTATAGAAGATTTGATTAATCTATGATGACCTCAGAGAAGCACAGCATGCCCAAGTTTCTTGAATGAAAGATAATTTATGCTGGAATTTGTCTCTGATATTGATATTATACAATTTTCTCCAAGCTGTCCTTTCTCATAGCCGTGATTTACCTGTGTACCATTTTATTCAACTGTATATGTCTCATGTCATCAATAATCAGAAAATATTTTCCACTGCTCCTCACATACAATTGTCTTTGAATTTCAGGAGTTCCATTTCACCTAGCACCTAATGTGTTCTCACCCTGTAGAACAGTTTTTTTTTTTTTTTGTCCTGAAAATACTGTTTGTACACATGCACAAATCATGGTAGTCTCAAAATTATCAATTAAGTATAATACATTTCCAAACCAAAGGAACTTATCCAAGTCATGTCACATACTAGTGAGCTTGTTTTTATGGGATCTTATTCTTTTGTTCTACTAATGTATCATTTGTATATTTGTTTATATTAATAGACTATATGTATACAGAATGTTATATTTTGAAATTAGGTATATAACACTGCAAGAACCACTGTGCTTGTATTCTTGTGAGCTTCATTCTAGGACAAGAAAGTAAAGAGCAAAGAAAACAAAACTGTTTGTAAAAATGATAAATATCTTCAAAATGAAATAAAGCAGTGTTTGGTGATGGAATTGGGTGAAAATATACAGCACAAGAAAGCTAACCAAAAAACAAACAAACAAAAAAAAACATTGGAACTAACAGATATGTGGAGAACCATCCAGCCATGGCAGAGGGGTGATGGTCAGCTCAGGAAAGGTAAGCATAAACCTACAAGCATCAGAAAGAAAAATAATATCTTACAGACAGGGAAATAATAGCGGAGAAAAAAACTTCTTAGAAAGGTGTTAAACAGAAAAGAAAGAGTCTGTATTGAGAGCAGCATACTTTTCAGTTTAATTTCCCTGCCTATTTTATGCACACTTGCTTTCTAAGAAATACCTTAACCATGGCAATTTTCTCCCAGGAAAGAAAAATCAGCTGTAGCACTTTGTTTTCACAATTCCTAACATTCTGAGAGCAATGTGTGCCATTTAGATGTGTGTTTTATCAACAGCCATATCACTTCTGACAGTGAATTTTTGCTTCCAACTTCCATTAAAATATCTTTGAAGTCTAGAACAAAGTCTTAAAATATTTGTGTTATTGATCAGCAGAGCAGTTTTGACTTTCTCCATTTCTGACCTGGGCTAGTTCACTCCTCCTTAGGCAACCTGTTTGCCTCGCTACAGGAGGTCACCATATTGATGCTGACACCCCATTGGCATAGCACACTACAGCTCAGAACTCTTGGACTCAAGCAATCCTCCTGTCTCAGCCTCCTGAGTAACTGGGATTACAGGCATGTGCCAATGTGCTGGGCAAGTAGGAGAAGAGAGCGAACATGACAGAAGCCTACCACAGAGGGCCTCTGAAAAACTCTACCCAATAGGGTATTGAAGCAGATGTTGAGACTTATGGCCAAACTTTGGGCAGAGTGCAGGGAGGGAAGAAAGGGTTAGAGATAGAAAGACCTGGAAAGGAGAGGGGTGGCACAAGGAGACCAAAAGGACAAAGAAATTTGGGCCCAAAGGTTCTTATAGAGACTGATGTATCAACCAAGAACCATGCATGAAGATTATCTAGACCCCTGATCAGATGTAGTCCATAGTGATCTCAGTCTCCAAGTGGGGACCCTAGTAAGGAGAACAGGAGATGTCTCTGACATGGATTCACTAGCCTGCTCTTAGATCACCTCTCCCTGGGAGGTGCAGCCTTGCCAGGCCACAGAGGAAGACAATGCAGCCAGTTCTGATGAGACCTGATAGGCTAGGGTCAGATAGAATGGGGGGAAGACCTCCCCTATAGTGGATTAGGGGATGGGTATAGTGGAAGAAGAAAGAAGGAGGGTGGGATTTTGCAGAGATATGGGAGGGGGCTACAGCCAGGATACAAAGCAAATAAATTGTAATAAATAATAAACAAATTAAAAATTAAAATTATTTGTATATTTTATATATGTAACTTACTTTTAAGATGTTAGAATATTTAATATTTTTGCAATAAATAAACTTTAGTTTATATACAATAAAAATGTAAATAATAGCAAACACTCACAATCAGATGGCTTCCTTAATCCAAAAAGTTTGATTAAGGTATTAATTTTCTTTTAAAATTTCTTTTTTCCTTTTTTTTGGATTATTTTATTTTTCTTTATTAATTACACTTTACTCACTTTGTATCCCCCCCCCCCATGGTTCCCTCCCTCCTCCTGTCCTGTAGTGAGGTTATTTCCTATGATTTCTTGAAAGTAGTTAGTTTTCTTGGGTTGTATTTTTCCTTCTAGTATCTTCTGTAATGCTGGATTTAAAATTTCATATGTATTCTACATACACTACTTGCCAATAAATACTGCAAGACAGACACATTCACAACAGTTTGACTGTGAATTGTTAAATGGAAGAGATGGTTTTAAAAGTGGCTAATAAATTTTTTCTTCCCCAAGTGCTATTAATTTTTATTAATGCAAATATCTATGTATATATTTTTTTTGCCATGACCAGAGTTTTAATAAATAACACAGATTATCTTTGAACACACACACTTTTTCTACCTCAGCTTCTTAAGTGTTGGAACTAAAGATTGTACAAAAATGCATTCATAAAAAATAACATACAGTCAATATGTACATGTATCATAGAAATAAATGTTTGAAATTTATAAATATGGCAATAAGTATATATATTGATTATGAAGAAGGCATATATTTTCCTGGCTAAAATGACAACATAAGATTTGGAATGACAATTTGGTTACAGTCTAAATTTCACTGAATTTAGAAATACATTTTACAGGTATCTTCAGGACTGGCTGAAATGTCCTCCTCTGTGGCCCAACAGTACTGCTCCTCCCTTGGGGGGTGGGGAGGTCAAAGAGCCTACCATTGAGTTCCTGTTAGAAATAGTCCTTGTTCCCATTACTATGGGAAACCAATTGGTTACTGAGCTACCAAGGGCCACATCTGAGCAGAGGTTCTAGGTTATATCCATTCATGGTCTTTGGTTGAGTATCAGTCTCAGAAAAGACCCTGTGCCCAGATATATTTGGTCCTTGTAGAGCTCCTATCCTTTCCACATCTATATCTACAAATATAATTTCCAAAATAGAGGGGAGGCCAAATGGCGGCGCTGGGAGAGCACTGTGTCTGAGAAGCAGGACAGCACTCTCCATGCAGCAACCAGGAGACTGAACTTTGGGCCCTAAAACTACAGTGATCGTGTTTCCCAGGTGAGGGGAGGCTCCCACAGCATGGGAATCGATCAGGTCTACTCTCAGACTGCACAGCCAGAACCCGGAAGATATCCCAGTAACATGGGCTTTGGGTTTTTGGGCTGGAGGCACAAGCCTGTGTGTCCTGACAACTTTCCCAGGCTGATCAGTGGCCACAAGGGTGCCAGAGACTGAGAGTCCCAGTCACATGAAAACCCCACGGGGGAAGGAAAGTTGTGAGACTAATCACGGGTCACCCAGTCTTTCCCTGGACTGTGGTCATTCAACACGTCCTGAGATTCTCCTAGGTCCAGCCCAATAAAGTCTAGCACCAAATCCTATCACTGGCAGGCCCCCCGACCCCTGGCAGAGAAAACCCGGGTCAGGATCGGACTGAGAAGTCCCAACCCCTTATGGCACTCCGCTGAGAGGACCGCCATAAGCTTGCCCTAGCAGAGGGGAAGGTCAGAAGGGAAGGAAAGAGAGGCAGCCTGCCACAGGACACAGCTCCCCCTCTCCAGCACACCCAGCAGCCCCAGGCAGAGAAACTCAAGCTCTGGATCTGAGGACACTCAACCATACCTGGTACTCTCTCAGGATCAGAAAACATATGTTCCTCTGCCAGGCTGCTTCTGGCAGAGAGATCTGGGCCCAGGATCTGGGATTGAGAACACTCAACCTAATTCTTTCCGTGCTACCCCGGGACCAGTCAACATAACCCTCCTGGCAGAGGGAAAGGCCAGAGAGGCAGAACACAGAAAAGGTGAACACCGAGTCCTGCGGCCACAGTATCACAGAAATGACTGTTAGCCTACCCAAGCATTTCCTGCAGAAGGACCAAATCAGACAGTAGAGAGCAAGGAGAACCCCTGTGCATTCCAACTGGTCCTGCAAGAGAGTGAGTGAGCCTTCTAGGGAGAGTGTGCCCCAGACCCAGGGCCTCTCCACAGAAGCAACCAGACGAGATCCCTGCCACCCACACCTCTAGTGTGGGCATCATAGAGATTCTTGGGATAGCGACCCCAATGTTGAAGCCTCTGCCTTGTGAGTCCACCAGTGTAATCCAGGCAAACAATCCCTGGATCTCAGACAGAACTGCATAATAGTGGCCTGCAGGCCACCTATAGTCAAAGAATCCACGCATGCACACTGCACCTGTTAAAAGTGCATGTGAAAGAGCAGCAGCACCACATTCCTTACTTAAGCAACACTGAAAACACAAGGCATACTCCCAAAGCAGTGAACCTCGCTCATCTTCCTGAAAAAACAGGTCAGGAAACAGAAAGAGGCGATCATAGCCCGAACTACAAACTCAAGGAACAAACATTGAGGATTATAAATAACCAGATGGCTAGAGGCAGATGTAAGAACACTCCCAACAAAAATCAGGACATAATGACCTCACCAGCAACCCCACAAAACAATGGACACTTCAATTCACTAGATATACAAGAAAACGACCTCAAAACTATGTTTCTCCAGCTATTAGAGGCCCATAAAGATGAAATGAACAAAGCCCTCAGAGAAATAGCCAAAGAAATCGAGATGAACAAAGAGGAAACAAATCGAGCTCTCAGAGAGATGACCATGAAAATTGAGGCAAACAGAGAAGAAATGCACAAAGCTCTCAAAGAAATGTCCACACAAATAAAGTCAAATAAAGAAGAAATAAACAAAGCTCTCATTGAAATACAGGCAATTATAGCCAAAGAAGTAGAGGCACAATTAGTGATACATAGAGAGGAAACGGACAAAAAAAATAGGAGCTGTCATTGAAAAGCAGGACTCCACATTCAAACAAATGAAGGAAATGGTGCAAGACATGAAATCAGAATTAGAATCAATAAAGAAAACAGAAATAGAGAAAAACCTGGAGCTGGAGAACATAGAGAAAAGATTCGGAACTACAAAGGTAAGCATCACCAACAGAATACAAGAGATGGAAGAAAGAGTCTCAGGAGCTGAAGATACACTTGCAGAAACTGACACATCTCTCAAAGAAAAAAATAAAATCAGAAAAGTTCCAAACACAAAACATCCAAGAAATCAAGGACACCATGAAAAGACAAAATCTAAGTATAATATGAATAGGAAAAAAAGACATCAGGCTCAAAGGAACAGAAAATATTTTCAAGAAAATTATAGAAGAAAACTTTCCCAACTTAAAGAAGGAGATGGCCATAAACATACAAGAGGCCTACAGAACACCAAGTAGACTAGACCAGAAAAGAAATTCTTCACATCACATCGTAGTCACAACATTGAACCTACAGAACAAAGAAAAAATTCTAAAAGCAGCAAGGTAAAAAGGCCAAGTAACATATGAAGGTACACCTATCAGAATCACACCAGATTTCTCAAGAGAAACTATGAAAACCAGAAGGGCCTGGACAGAAATCATACAGTCCTTAAGGGACCACAGATTCCAACCCAGACTACTATACCCAGCAAAACTTTCAATCAACATAGAAAGAGAATTCAAAATATTCCATGACAAAACCAAATTTAAACAATATCTACATAGTAACCCAGCTCTACAGAAGTTACTAGAAGGGAAACTCTAAACCAAAGAAAACAACTGCATCTAAGGAAACAGAGGAAATAGATAACTACACAACAAAAAACCCGAAAGAATACAAGCAATGAAACTCAGTGACACCACCAACACCACATCTAAAGTAAGTAACAATTGTTGGTCACTAGTATCTATCAACATCAACAGAGTCAACTCCCCAATAAAAAGACACAGACTAACAGAATGGTTGCAGAAACAGGATCCAACATTCTGTTGCATCCAATAAATACACCTATGCAACAAAGATAAACACTACCTCAGAGTAAAGGGCTGGAAAAATGTTTTTCAAGCAAATGGTTCCAGAAAACCTAGCTGGGGTAGCTATCCTAATAACTAATAAAATAGACTTTCAACCAAAATTAATCAAAAAAGATGAGGAGGGGCACTACATTCTCATCAAAGGAAAAATCCACCAAGAGAACATCACAATTCTGAACATCTATGCCCCAAATACAAGAGCGCTTACATTCGTAAACGAAACATTATTAAATCTTCAGTCCCACACCACTCC
The DNA here is from genome assembly GCF_907164565.1 of Psammomys obesus. NCBI lineage: Eukaryota > Metazoa > Chordata > Mammalia > Rodentia > Muridae > Psammomys > Psammomys obesus. Next base: position 513,454 of record NW_026585987.1, read on the forward strand.
CAACACCTTAGTAGTGGACCATTTCAACACTCCACTCTCACCAATGGACATATCGCTAGACAGAAGACAAATAGGGAAATAAACGCACTTATAGAGGCTCTAATTCAAATGGATCTAATAGATGTCTACAGAAATTTTCACCCAAACTCAAAAGAGTATGCCTTCTTTTAAGCACCTCATGGAACATCTCCAAAATAGACAATATAGTTGGTCACAAAGCAAGCCTCAATAGATACAAGAAGATTGACATAAGCCCCTGTATTCTCTCTGACCACCATGGACTAAAGCTGGACCTTAACAATGGAAATAGCAAAAAGCCTGCACACACATGTAAACTGAACAACTTGATAATCAATGACAGCTTGGTTAAGAAAGCAATAAAGAAAGAAATTAAGGATTTCCTAGAATTCAATGAAAATGAAGGTACAACATACCCCAATTCATGGGACCCAATGAAAGCAGTGCTAAGAGAAATATTCATAGCACTAAGTGCCTTTGAGAGGAAATTAGTAACATCTCATACAAGCCACTCAATGGCTCACATAAAAGCCCTAGGCAAAAAAAAAAAAAAAAAAAAAAGAAGCAGATACACCCAAGAGAAGCAGATGGCTGGAAATAATCAAACTCAGGGATGAAGTCAATCAATTAGAAAAATTTAAACTATTGAAAGAATCAATGAAACCAAGAGCTGGTTCTTTAAGAAAGTCAACAAAATAGATAAGAACTTTGCCGAACTAAATAAAAGGCAGAGAAAAACTATCCAAATCAGCAAAATCAGAATTGAAAAAGGGGACATAACAACAGACACTGAGGAAATCCAAACAATCATTAGGTCATACTACAAAAGCCTATATGCCACAAAATTGAAAAATCTAAAAGAAATGGACAATTTTCTTGATACAGTCCATCTACCAAAATTAAGTCAAGATAAGGTAGAAAGATTGAATAGCCCTATATTCCCCAAGGAAATTGGAGGAGTCATCAACAGTCTCTCTTCCCAAAAAAGCCCTGGGCCAGCTGGTTTTAGAGCAAAATTATACCAGACCTTCAAAGAAGAGCTAAATCCAATTTTCCTCAAACACTTCTACAAAATAGAAACAGAAGAAACATTACCAAACTCATTCTATCAAGCCACAGTCACCTTAAAACCTAAACCACACAAAGACCCAACAAAAAATAGAACTTCAGACCTATCTCTTTTATATATATTGATGCAAAAATACTCAATAAAATACTTGCAAACCTGAATCCAAGGACATATAAAAGATAACGTCAACCATGACCAAGTAGGGCTTCATCCCAGGCATGTAAGAGTGGTTCAACATACGGAAAACCATCACTGTAATCCACTAAATAAACAAACTGAAGGAGGAAAACTACATCATCATCTCCTTAGATACGGAAAGAACATTTGACAAAATCCAACACACATTAATGTTAAAATCTTGGAGAAATCAGGGCTACAAGACAGGTACCTAAACATAGTAAAGGCAATATACAGCAAGCCTATAGCCAATATTAATCTCAATGGGTAGAAACTAAATCAATTCCACTGAAATCAGGGATAAAGCAAAGCTCAACACTCTCTCCATATCTCTTCAATATAGTACTTGAAGACCTAAAGTAATATAATAAGCTAAAATAATAAGACAACGAAATGTGGATCAAAGTGATATAAATAGGAAAGGAAAAGGTCAAAGTTTCAATATTTGCTGATGATATTATAGTATACATGAACAACCCCCAAATTTTTTTAATATTTTTTATTTTAATTTTTATTAATTACAATTTATTCATCTTTTATCTTCCCATAAAACTCTCCCTTCTCTCTTCCCAATTCTACCTTCCCTCCCCCTTTTCTACACATGCCCCACCCCAAGTCCATTGATAGGGGAGGTCTTCCCTTCCCTCTGATCCTGGTCCATCAGGTCTCATCAGGAGTGGCTGCATTGTCTTCCTCTGTGGCCTGGTAAGGCTGCTCCCCTATCAGTGTGAGGTGAACCAAGAGCAGGCCAATTAGTTCATGTCAGAAACAGTCCCTGTTCCCATTATTATGGAACCCACTTGGACACTAAACTGCCATGGGCTACATCTGTGCAGGGGTTCTAGGTTATATCCAAGCATGGTACTTGATTGGTGTATTAGTCTCAGGAAAGACCCCTGTGCTCAGATTTTTTGGTTCTGTTGCTCTCCTTGTGGAGCTCCTGTCCTTTCCAGATCTTACTGTTTCCCACTTCTTTCATAAGATTCCATGCACTGTGCCCAACAGTTGGCCATAAGTCTCAGCATCTGCTTTGATAGTTTGTAGGGCAGAGCCTTTCAGAAACCATCTGTGGCAGGCTGCTAACTTGATTCCTGTTTTCTTCTTCTTCTTATGTCCATCCTCTTTTCCTTTCAGGATGGGATTGAGCATTTTATCCAGAGTCCTCCCTCTTGATTAGTTTCATTGGGTGTACAGAGTTTAGTAGGTTTATCTTATACTATGTGAATATATGAGTGAGTATATACCGTGTTCATCTTTGTGCTTCTGGGATAGCTCACTCAGGATGATCTTTCCCAATTCTCACCATTTACCTACAAATTTCATGATTTCCTGAGTAATGGCTCAGGAATTTTTATTGCTGAGTAATATTCCATTGTGTAGTTGTACCACAGTTTGTTTCCATTCTTCAGTTGAGGGGCATCTGGATTGTTTCCAGCTTCTGGCTATTACAAATAAAGCTGCTACAAACATGGTTGAGCAAATTTCCTTGCTGTGTATTTGAGCATCTTTTTGCTATGCCTAGGAGTGGTATAGCTGGATCATGAGGAAGCACAATTCTAGTTGTCTGAGAAAGCACCAGATTAATTTCCAGAGTGGTTGTACAAGTTTACATTCCCACCAGCAGTGGAGGAGGGTTCCCCTTTCTCCATAACCTCTCCAGCATGTGTTGTCACTTGAGTTTTTCATCTTGGCCATTCTGATGGGTATAAGGTGAAATCTCAGTGTCCTTTTTATTTGCATTTCCCTTAAGCTAAGGACCTTGAGCATTTCTTGAAGTATTTCTCTGCCATTCGATATTCCTCTATCAAGAATTCTCTGTTTAGCTCTTTTACTCATTTTTTTAAAAAATTGGATTGCTTGATTTGTTGCTTTTCAACTTCTTTAATTCTTTATATGTACTGGATATCATCCCTCTGTCAGATATAGGGTTGGTGAAGATTCTTTCCCAATCTTTACGCATTCATTTTGTGATGATGACTGTCCTTTGCTTTACAGAAGTTTTTCAGTTTCATGAGGTCCCACTTACTGATTGTTGCTCTTGGAGCCTGTGCTGTTGGTGTTCTGTTCAGGAAGTTGTCTCCTGTACCAGTGAGTTCAATGCTCTTCCCCACTTTTTCTTCTAACCAATTTAATGTGTCTGGTTTTATGTTTAGGTCTTTGATCTACTTGGACTTTAGTTTTGTGCAGGGTGGTAAGTATGGATACATTTTCATTTTTCTAAGGTAGACATCCAGTTAGACCAGCACCATTTGTTGAAGATGCTATCGTTTTTTGTTTGTTTGTTTGTTTGTTTGTTTGTTTTTCATTGTATGGTTTTGGCATCTTTGTCAAAGATCAGGTGTCCATAAGTGTGTGGGTTTATTTATGGGTCTTCTATTCGGTTCCATTGACCTACCATGCTATTTCTATGCCAGTACCATGCAGTTTTTATTATTGTTGCTCTATAGTACTCTTGATATCAGGGATGGAGATAGCTCCAGAAAATCTTTTATTGTAGAGGATTGTTTTAGCAATTCTGGGTTTCTTGTTATTCCATAGGAAGGTGAGAATTTTTCTTTCAAGATGTGTAAAGAATTCTTTTGGCAATTTGATGGGAATTTCATTAAATCTAGAGATTGCTTTTGGCAGGATGTTTATTATCACTATGTTAATCCTGCCAAGCTATTAGCATGGGAGATCTTTCCATCTTCTGAGATCTTCTTTTAATTTTTTCTTCATCCCTGATCTCAAGCTGTACTTTAGAAAAATAGTAATAAAAACCCCATGGTATTGGCATAGAAGCAGAACAGCGGATCATTGGAATAGAATAGAAAACCAAGAAATAAACCCACACACCTATGAATAATTGATTTTTGACAAAACCCCAAAACTATTCAAAGGAAAAAGGACAGCATCTTCAACAAATGGTGTTGGTCCAAATGGATGTCTTTATGCACAAAAATGAAAATAGATCCAAATTTAACACACTGCACAAAACTAAAGTCCAAGTGGATCAGAGACCTCAACATAAAACCAGACACACTAAAACAGTTAAAAGAAAAAGGGGGAAAAGCCTTGAACACAATGGCACAGGAGACAACTTCCTGAACAGAACACCAACAACACAGGTTCTAAGATCAACAATCGATAAATGGGACCTCATTAAAAGCAAATGACACCATTGTCAGAACAAAACTGCAGACAATAGACTGGGAAAGGATCTTCACCAACCCTATATCTGACAGAGGGCTGATATCCAGACTATATAAAGAACTAAAGAAGTTAAAAAGCAGTAAATCAAGCAATCCAATTAAAAAATGGGATATTGAACTAAACAAGGAATTCAGTGTAAAGAAATATATAATGGCAGAGAAACACTTAAAGAGATGCTCAACATCCTTACCTATCAGAGAGATGCAAATGAAAAGGACCCTGAGATTTCTTTTTTTTTTTTGAATTTTATTTTTTTCTTATCAGTTACATTTTATTAACTCTGTATCCCAGCCGTGTCCTGATCCCTCATTCCCTCCCAGTCCCTCTCTCCCTCCCTCAACTCCACCGTGCCCCTTTCCAAGTCCACTGATAGGGGGGGACCTCCTCCCCATTCATCTGATCCTGTTTTATCAGGTATCTTCAAGACCGCACCCATCAGAATGGCTAAGATAAAAACTCAAGTGACAACACTTGCTGGAAAAGTTGAGGAGAAAGGGCAACCTTCCTCCATTGCTCGTGGGAATGTAAACTTGTACAACTACTTTGGAAATCAATCTGGTCCTTTCTTAGACAACTAGGAATAGTGCTTCTTCATGATCCAGCTATACCACTCCTAGGCATATATCCAAAATATGCTCAAATATACAACAAGGACATTTGCTCAACCATGTTTGTAGTAGCTTTGTTTGTAATAGTCAGGACCTGGAAACAACCCTAATGTCCCTCAATATAGGAGTGGAAACAGAATTTGTGGTACTTTTGCACAATGGAGTAGTACTCTGTAATTACAAACAAGGAAATCATGAAATTTGCAGTCAAATGGTGGATCTAGAAATTATCATTCTGAGTGCGGTATTCCAGAAGAAGAAAGACACACACAGTTTATATGCTCTTATAATTGGGTGCTAGACCTATAAGATAGGATAAACACACTGAAACCTGTAGAGGTAAAGAAGATTAACAAGAAAGAGGACCCGGGATCAATACTCACTTAGACAAACAAATGGGTGTTCCCCACTTTTTCTTCTAACAGATTTAGAGTATCTGGTTTTATGTTGAGGTCTTTGATCCACTTAGACTTTAGTTTTGTGCAGGGTGATAAATAGAGATCTATTTTCATTTTTCTGCATGTGGACATCCAGTTGGACCAGCACCATTTGTTGAAGATGCTGTCTTTTTTCCATTGAATGGTTTTGGCTTCTTTGTCAAATATCGAATATTCATAGGTGTGTGGGTTTATTTCTGGATCTTCTATGTGGTTCCATTGATCCTCCTTTCTGTTTTTATGCCAATACCATGCAGATTTTATTACTATTGCTTTGAAGTACAACTTGAGATCGGGGAAGGAGATACCTCCAGATGATCTGTTGTTGTACAGGATTGTTTTGGAGATTCTGGGTTTTTTGTTTCTCCATATGAAGCTGAGAATCTTTTTTTCAAGGTCTGTAAAGAATTGAGTTGGTATTTTGATGGGAATTGCATTGAATCTGTAGATTGCTTTTGGCACAATGGCCATTTTCACAATGTTAATCCTACCAATCCATGAGCATGGGAGATCTTTCCATCTTCTGAGATCTTCTTCAATTTCTTTCTTCAGAGACTTGAAGTTTTTCTCAAACAGGTCTTTCACTTGCTTGGTTAGTGTCACCCCAAGATACTTTATGTGGTTAGTGGCTATAGTGAAGGGTGTTGTTTCCCTAATTTCTTTCTCAGCCCTTTTGTCTTTGGTATACAGGAGGGCTTCTGATTTTTTTGAGTTGATTTTGAATCCTGCCACTTTGCTGAAAAGTGGGGAACAGCCTAGAACTCATTGGCACAGGAGACAACTTCCTGAACAGAACACCAACAGCACAGGCTCTAAGAGCAACAATCAATAAATGGGACCTCATGAAACTGAACAGCTTCTGTAAAGCAAAGGACACTGTCATCAAAACAAAACGCCTGCCTACAGATTGGGAAAGAATCTTCACTAACCCTTTATCTGACAGAGGACTAATATCGAGTATATACAAAGAACTAAAGAAGCTGAAAAGCAGCAAACCAAGTAATCCAATTAAAAAATGGGGAACAGAGCTAAACAGAGAATTCTCGACAGAGGAATATCGAATGGCAGAGAAACACTTAAGAAATGCTCATAAATGTATTTATACTTTTTATATAAAGCTGATATTAGAATAACAAAATGCATAGTTTCTTTGTTTTATTAATGTGTGTGTTTTTGAAGTACAATGTATTGGGCATTTTTTTCTTCAATAAATGTTGAATGTTTAAAAAAAAAAAGAAAAGAAATGCTCATCCTCATTAGCCATCAGGGAAATGCAAATTAAAACGACCCTGAGATTTCACCTTACACCCATCAGAATGGACAAAATGAAAAACTCAAGGGACAACACATGCTGGAGAGGTTGTGGAGAAAGGGGAACCCTTCTCCACTGCTGGTGGGAATGTAAACTGGTACACCACTCTGGAAATCTATCTGGCGCTTTCTAAGACAATTAGGAATAGTGCTTCCTCAAGACCCAGCTATACCACTGCTAGGTATATACCCAAAGTTTGCTCAAGTTCACAAAAGGGATATTTGCTCAACCATGTTTATAGCAGCTTTATTTGTAATAACCAGAACCTGGAATCAACCCAGATGTCCATCAACGGAGGAATGGATACAGAAATTGTGGTATTTTTACACAATGGAATACTACTCAGCAATCAAAAAGGAGGAAATCATGAAATTTGCAGGCAAATGGTGGGATCTAGAAAAGATCCTCCTGAGTGAAATATCCCAGAAGGAGAAAGACAAACACGGTATATACTCACTTATATAGACCTATAAGATATAATAAACATAATGAAATCTGTACACCTAAAAAAGATAATCAAGAGAGTGGACATGGGGTAAGATGATCAATCCTCGTTTTGAAAGACAGATGGGATGCACATTGAACATTGACGGAGTCTACTGAGCGCATTGGAAAGACTCTAACTAGCAGTGTTTTCAAAGCAAAGACTCATGACCAAACCTTTGGCAGAGTACAGGGAATCATAAGAAAGAAGGGGAGTTAGTCTGATGAGGAAAGGAGAGGAGCTCCACAAGGACCAAAGATATCTGGGCACAGGGTCTTTTCTGAGACTGACATGCAACCAAGGACCATGTATGAATGTAACCTAGAACCTCTGCTCAGATGTAGCTGGTGGTAGCTCAATAACCAATTGGTTTCCAATAGTGAGGGGAACAAGGACTATTTCTTTTTTTTTTTTTTTTGGCCTTAAACTTTAAAAAAAAATTATTATCAGTTACATTTTATTGTTTTTATCAGTTACACTTTATTCATTTTTTTTCTTTTTTTTAATTTTTTATTAATTACACTTTATTCATTTTGTATCCCCCCATAAGCCCCTCCCTCCTCCCCTGCCGATCCCACCCTCCCTCCCCTTTCTGCATGCATGCCACTCCCCAAGTCCACTGATAGGGGAGGTTCTCCTCTTCTTTCTGATCTTAGTCTATCAGTTCTCATCAAAAGTGGCTGCATTGTCCTCTACTGTGGCCTGGTAAGGCTGCTCCCCCCTCAGGGGGAAGTGATCAATGAGCAGGCCAATCAGATTATGTCAGAGGCAGTCCCTCTTCCCATTACTATGTAACCCACTTGGACACTGAACTGCCATGGGCTACACCTGTGCAGGAGTTCCAGGTCATCTCCAGGAATAGTCCTTGGTTGGAGTATGAGTCTCTGGGAAGTTCCCTGTGTTCAAATTATCTTGTTCTGTTGCTCTGCTTGTGGAGTTCCCGTCCCCTCCAGCTCTTACTATTTCCCACTTCTTACATAAAATTCCATTCACTCTGCCCATCAGTTGGCCATCAGGCTCAGCATCTGCTTTGACAGTCTATACTGCAGAAGCTTTCAGAGGCCCTCTGTGGCAGGTTTCAAGGTTGTTTCCTGTTTTCTTCTGGCTTTCAGAGGCCCTCTGTAGCAGGTTCCGAGGTTGTTTCCTATTTTCTTTTTCTTCTGACGTCCATCCTCTTTGCCTTTCAGGATGGGGATTGAACATTTTAGTTAGGGTCCTCTCTTTTGCTTAGTTTGTTTAGATGTACAGATTTTAGTGGGTTTATTCTATATTGTATGTTTATATGAGTGAGTATATACCATGAGTGTCTTTTTGCTTCTGGGACAACTCACTCAGGATGATCCTTTCCAGATCCCACCATTTACCTTCAAATTTCATGATTTCCTTATTTTTCATTGCTGAGTAATACTCCATTGTATAGATGTACCACAGTTTCTGCATCCATTCTTCAGTTGAGGGGCATCTAGGTTGTTTCCAGCTTCTGGCTATTACAAATAAAGCTGCTACAAACATGGTTGAGCAAATGTCCTTTTTGTGTACTTGCGCCTCTTTTGGGTATATGCCTAGGAGTGGTATGACTGGATCTTGAGGAAGCGCTATTCCTAGTTGTCTGAGAAAGCGCCAGATTGATTTCCAGAGTGGTTGTACCAGTTTACATTCCCACCAGCAGTGGAGAAGGGTTCCCCTTTCTCCACAACCTCTCCAGCATGTGTTGTCCCTTGAGATTTTCATCTTGGCCATTCTGATGGGTGTAAGGTGAAATCTCAGGGTTGTTTTGATTTGCATTTCCCTAATGGCTAATGAGGTTGAGCATTTCTGTAAGTGCTTCTCTGCCATTCGATATTCCTCTGCAGAGAATTCTCTCTTTAGCTCTGTTCCCCATTTTTTAAGTGGATTACTTGGTTTGTTGCTTTTCAGCTTGTTTAGTTCTTTATATATATTGGATATGAGTCCTCTGTCAGATAAAAGGTTGGTGATGATTCTTTCCCAATCTGTAGGCAGTTGCTTTGTTTTGATGACGGTGTCCTTTGCTTTACAGAAGCTTTTCAATTTCATGAGGTCCCATTTATTGATTGTTGCTCTTAGAGCCTGTGCTGTTGGTGTTCTGTTCAGGAAGTTTTCTCCTGTACCAATGAGTTCTAGAGTATTCCCCACTTTTTTTCTAGCCGATTTAATGTGTCTGGTTTTATGTTGAGGTCTTTGATCCACTTGGACTTCAGTTTTGTGCAGGGTGATAAATATGGATATATTTTCATTTTTCTACATGTAGACATCCAGTTGGACCAGCACCATTTGTTGAAGATGCTATCTTTTTTCCATTGTATGGTTTTGGCATCTTTGTCAAAAATCAGGTGTCCGTAAGTGTATGGGTTTATTTCTGGGTCTTCTGTTCGATTCCATTGATCCACCATTCTGTTTCTATGCCAGTACCATGCAGTTTTTATAACTGTTGCTCTATAGTACAGCTTGAGATCAGGGATGGGGATACCTCCAGATCTTTTATTGTAGAGGATTGTTTTAGCAATTCTCGGTTTCTTGTTATTCCATATGAAGTTGAGAATTTTTCTTTCCAGGTCTGTAAAGAATTGTGTTGGCAATTTGATGGGAATTGCATTAAATCTGTAGATTGCTTTTGGTAAGATGGCCATTTTTACTATGTTAATCCTGCCAAGCCATGAGCATGGGAGATCTTTCCATCTTCTCATATCTTCCTCTAATTCTTTCTTCAGAGACTTGAAATTTTTTTCATACAAGTATTTGACTTGCTTGGTTAGGGTTACACCAAGGTACTTTATGTCATTTGTGGCTATTGTGAATGGTGTTGTTTCTCTAATTTCTTTCTCAGCCCTTTTGTCTTTTGTATAAAGGAGTGCTACTGATTTTTTTTGAGTTAATTTTGTATCCGGCCACTTTGCTGAAGGTGTTTATCAGCTGTAGGAGTTCCCTGGTAGAGTTTTTGGGGTCACTCATATATACTATCATATCATCTGCAAATAGTGATAATTTGACTTCTTCCTTTCCCATCTGTATCCCCTTGATCTCCTTCGACTGTCTTATTGCTCTAGCAAGGACTTCCAGCACTATGTTGAAGAGATATGGAGACAGTGGGCAGCCTTGTCTTGTCCCTGATTTCAGTGGGATTGCTTTAAGTTTCTCTCTGTTCAGTTTGATGTTGGCTATAGGCTTGCTGTATATCGCCTTTACTATGTTTAGATATGTGCCTTGTATCCCTGATCTCTCCAGTACTTTAAACATGAATGGATGTTGCATTTTGTCAAATGCTTTTTCAGCATCTAGGGAGATTATCATGTGGTTTTTTTCTTTCAGTTTGTTAATATGGTGGATCACAAGGACTATTTCTAACAGGAACTCAATGACTGGCTCTTTGGCCTCCCCACCCCCCAAGGGAGAAGCAGTCCTGTTAGGCCACAGAGGAGAGCTTTGCAGCCAGTCCTGAAGATACCTGATTAAACAGGATCAGATGAATGGGGAGGAGGTCCTCCCTATCAGTGGACTTGGCAAGAGGCATGGTGTAGAGGAGGGAGGGAGGGAGGGACTGGGAGGGAATGAGGGATCGGGACACGGCTGGGGTACAGAGTTAATAAAATGTAACTGATAAGAAAAAAAATAAAATAAAATAAAATACAAAAAAAAAAAAAGAAAAACAAATGGGATGGTTGTTGCACATAGGAGAAATCAAGTAACAGGATAGGAGCCTACCACAGAGGGCCTCTGAAAGAGTCTACCTAGTAGTGAATCAATGCAGATACTGAGACTCATAACCAAACCTTCAGCAGAGTGCAGGGAATCATATGAAAGAAGGGGGAGTAACTCAACACTGGAGAGGACAGTAGCTCTACAAGGACCAATTATATCTAGGTACAGGGTTTTTTATGAGACTGTATCTCCAACCAAGGACCATGTATGGATATAACCTAGATCACCTGCTCAGATGTAGCCCATTGTAGCTCAGTCTCCAAGTGGTATTCCCCAGTAAGGGGAGCACGGACAATTTCTGACATGAACTCAATGGCTGTCTCTTTGACTGCCCTTGCTCCCCAAGGAGGAGCAGCCTTGCTAGGCCACAGAGGAGGACTTTGCATCCAGTTCTGAAGACACCTGGTAAGCTAGGGTCAGATGGAAGGGAAGGATGTCCTCCGTAATAAGTGGACCTGGAAAGGGTCAGTGAGGAGATGAGGGAGGGAGAGTGGGATTGGGAGGGAATGAGGGAGCAGGCTACAGCTGGGACACAAATTTAATAACCTGTAACTAATATTAAAAAATAAAAATTAATTAAAATTTAAATAAAAATATTAACAATATAGAAAATACCATATCTTTGTTGATGCTCTTATTAGAACTGTAAAATGCTAAGTGTAGCATAAAGATTAAAATATTTGGAAAAATGAATTTGGGGGACAGATTGTGGCTCAGAAGTTAAAAGTATACACTGCCTCTAGAAAGGACTAAAATTTATTTTCAGCATCTATATCTGACCTCTCAGAACTGCTTATAATGTCGGCTATTAGAGAAACCATGTCTCTTACCACGAAACACTGAACTTGCTTGTGCATATGCCCATATACATATAGACATACATATATACACATAATTAAATTAAAAATAATATTTAAAACAAAAGGAAAACAGACTTAATGAAGTAGAAAGTAATAATAGAATTAGCTATATTGAAATGTAAAAACTACGTAAAAATAAAAACATACATGTAGCTTTTTTTTTTTTAGGATGTTGTACATGAGATGAAGATGGAATTCAATATTCTAAGCTTTGAAAAGAATAAAGACATTTGGCAAAACTGTGTAACTGCCAAGTCAACAAAGTTATTGACGGAACACAAAGAATTATAAAAGCCAAATTTCTAATCCCTCGGAATATAAATCTACTGAGCAACATGTAAATCACAATCTTGGCTAAAAATCTTGTTAATTAAATATGAGAAAATAACATAAACTTAAGAACGCAGAGTATGCTTAAACTGTAATATTATGCTAAACATTTTCCATCTGTGTATTAAATCTGACAATTAACTTTTTAAAAATCTATTTGTGTGGAGCACTGTGTAGCATGACTGTCTTTATTATAAAAGTAAGTTATGTGTGCTCATGGAAGAGGTGGCTTGTCGGTTGAGGGCACATTCTCTGCACCCACTGGGGACTGGGGTTTAGATCCAGCTCCAAATATCAAACAGACATCTAATACCCTGAGGAGCTTGGAGACAAGAAGATTTTCAGAGCTTACTATCTTTCACAGTAACAGAAAAAAACAAACAAACAAACAAACAACAACAACAAAAAAAAAAAAAAACCTAAGAGCCACAGGTTTAGGAAAAGAATCCGATTCAAAGAAATAAGGATTGCCCTGCAGAGGAGGACACCTGACGCCATCTTTTGTCACCTTGCCCATGTGCAGGTGTGCTCAGTTCCTTCCAAAATACTCATATACAGTCACGCAGACATAGGTAAACACGCACATACAAGCACACCCAAGCAAATATATAAGTAAATAAAATACGAAAAGAATTCTGTTCAGTGAGAGCCAAAATATTTCTATAAAACTGGAATAAATATTTTCAAATTAAATGAAAATTATATTAGAGCAGAACAAAAACTCACCATGACTATAGACATACTGCCCTTCATTAACATTATCTATGTATTTTAATTCAATTCATTTTACACCTTCTTGACAATTTTGTTAAGCAAGCAATTTCATTTATCTTAAAATTCTCAATCCATTTCATTATAAAGCTAACATCACGGTATTTGCAGGTAAATAGATAAACTGAGACCAAGACAGAGAGATGCTGCATGCTTTTTGTAATGTGAGGTTTCTAGCTCCAAAACAGATAGAGGTGTAGCTAGCAATCATCATCAAAGAAACTTCTTGTTAAAGAAAATAGCGAGCATAACAGAAACCTGCACTGAACACAATGCAGAGATCAACCTTTCCGTAGATCCTGTTTTTTATTAGAAACATCTGCAGCATTCAATGACTGGCTCTTTGACCTCACCACCCCCCAAGGGAGGAGCAGTCCTGTTAGGTCACAGAGGAGGGCTTTGCAGCCAGTCCTGAAGATACCTGATAAAACAGGATCAGATGAATGGGGAGGAGGTCCCCCTTATCAGTGGACTTGGAAAGGGGCACAGTGGAGATGAGGGAGGGAGGGTGGGATTGGGAGGGAATGAGGGAGCGGGATTCGGCTGGGATACAGAGTTAATAAAATGTAACTGATAAGAAAAAATAAAATTAAAAAAAAAGAAACATCCACGGCATTGTTCCTGTATCTGTGGTGCAGGGAACATGGTAAGAGAGGGGGCAAAAGATGGTAAGAGCCATGGTACCAGAAAGTCAGCAGGGAAACTGTCTTCCTAGAAATGGCTGGATAAAGTAGACAGGGACAATTTCTATTAATAGAAATGACTTTGCAGGAGGAAAACTCACATGTTCCCAACCCTATGCAAAGAGTAATCATTGTTGTGAGAGGGAGAACTTTCCTCTCCCAGCCCTAAACTTATATATACCCAAAGAAGAAAAATGAGCTCAGCAGGTTCAATACAAACACACAGATCACATGTACATGTGTCCATATACATACATACATATATATATATATATGTGTGTGTGTATGTAAGATATATCTATATCTATCTATCTATCTATCTATCTATCTATCTATCTATCTATCTATCTATATTACACGCAAACACATACATATGTGTTTATTTGTTGGTTACAATAATTAACAAAGAAATGTTGATGTGAGAGTAGGGTGTAAGAATCTTGAGAATGTTAAAGGGAAAGCACCTGGAAAGCACTGGTAGAAAGAAAGAGGAGGGCAAAGTTGATATAATGATGTAAAAATTTTAAAAAAACCACAAATGAGAAAAATCATGTTTATGATAACAGACCATATCACTAAAAATAACAGTATTTTTTCTTTGTTTTGTGAACAGTTTTCGGTATTATTGGATTCTAATATGTACATTTTTATTTTATTGAATTTTTAATTATTTTCATATGTTCATGTGTGTATTTGTGTGTTTGGTAATGTGAGTACAGGGTCTCAGAGTCCAGAAAATAGTGTCAGATGTCCCAGAGCTACAGTTACTGGAAGTCATAAGCAACCCGATATGTATCCTTGGAACTGAACACTTGTTATCTACAAGAGAGTTACATACTCTCCACCATTGAACAATTTCTCCAGGACACTAAATTTAATTTTTTAAATCACCTTTGGTTTGTTTATACTTCTTACCAATATTGGTCATGAATGAATCAGGTGGATAGTGAGCATCAGTACCTTGTAACTTGCTACATGGAAATACACCAAGTCTCTACTTTGCACAACAATAAGATTTTCTTTCTTTTTCCACATGTGATATTTTTTAATTTAATTATTTATTTTTATTAATCACAGTTTATTCACTTTGTATCCCCCCTATAGCTCCCTTCCACCTCCCTTCCCCATCCCTTCGTTTCCCCCCGCCCCTTGTCCCTCTCCCAGTCCACTGAACAAGGAGATCCTCCTCCCCCTCCCTCTGACCCTATTCTATCAGGTTCCATCAGGACTGGCTGCATTGTCTTCTTCTGTGGCCTGGTAAGTCTGCTCCCCCCTCAAGGGGAGGTGATCAAAGAGCAGGCCAATCAGTTCATGTCATAGACAGTCTCTGTCCCCATTACTATGGAGGCCACTTGGATACTGAACTGCCATAGCCTACCTCTATGCAGTGGTTCCAGGCCATCTCCATGAGTAGTCCTTGACTGGAGTATCAGTTTCAGAAAAGACACCTGTGCCCAGACTTTTAGGATCTGTTGCTGTCCTTGTGGAGCTCCTTTCCTCTCCAGGTCTTACTATCTCCCACTTCTTATAAGATTCCCTGTTTTATCAGGTATCTTCAGGACTGGGAGGGAATGAGGGATCGGGACACGGCTGGGATACAGAGTTAATAAAATGTAACTGATAAGAAAAAAATAAAATAAAAAAAAGACTTAATCAAGTAATAAACTGAGAAAATGCTGGAACAAGACTATCTACAAATTTCTTTTACATACTTTTGTTCTCCAGATTCACTTAAATTGTTTAAACTGCACTTTGGAGCCTGTATCTCAAGTGAACACTAATAAAATAACCTGTTATTACAGGTAAAAAAAAAAAAAAAAAGATTCCCTGGACTCTGCCCAAAGTTAGGCTGAGTCTCAACATCTGCCTCGATACTCTGCAGGGTAGAGTCTTTCAGAGGCCCTCTGTGGTAGTCTCCTATCCTATTCTTTCTATGTCTATCCTCTTTGCCTTTCTCAATGGGGATTGAGCATCTTAGCCAGTCTTCCTTCCTGATTAGCTTTCTTAGGTGTACAGATTTTAGTATGTTTATCCTATATTATATGGCAAGATGGCAGCACTGTGTCTGAGGAGCAAGATTTTCTTAATAGTATTATGAAACATCTATTGCTAATAGATAATATGTAAACTTTTGTATATTTGTAAATGACCGTATGGTTTTCACAGTGATGCATCACCCACTCCTATTTGTTTGGTGAATGTTCCATATAGAAGGGTACATCCTTCATTTCTAAAGTGTGCCTGGCAAAACTATCACTTTTCCACATTAAGGATACTCTCCAAATTCTGATATACAGGCTACCATCTGCTATTCATTTTCACTCTCAATAACTTCAAATTCAGGTGCACAACTGGGAATCTATTACTTGGAAGATACCTTACAGCCTTCAATAGCATAACTAATGGTATTAAAATCAAATTAAAGTATTGTTAAACTGAATTTATTATCTTAGGAATTTAATGAGATATTTATGCATCAAGTTGTCATTATGCATATTAAGTGTATTTTAATGAACAGTTTGAAAACCTCTGCAATGCAATTAATAGGTATACTGAGACTACTGATCAAGAATTTAAATGCCTTATTCCAGGATTTTGGTACCTATTTGTATGTTATTCTTTTAGAGGTTCTAATGATTTATTTATGTTGAACACAATAATCCCCCAAAGTACATTCCCCTGAAGGATTGACTAATTTTACATCTAAGCAAGCACTTTAACAGCTTTTAAAACTTAAGTTCCTAATTAATTGTTGACTTCCATACTACTTTAGAACACGTTTGTTAAGAAATAAGATGAAACTTTTATTACATTAAAAAGGCAAAAGAAACAGGGTTTTCCCCAAATAAACTTTCACTCTCTAAAAATTCATTATGCTCTGTCTGAGGCAAATTGATTTAGTTTTTCAGTAACAAAGCAAAGAATTTCCTGAATCAAGAGATCAAGTGTAAATTTACGTGATCCTTAAGCGCAAACTCCACACTACGTCTCTCCACTGGTCTCTTTAGCACTCTTTGGAGCCAAATGTAATATCCATGCATCATCAAAAACTAACATGTATGTCAACAGAATTTATCAACAGACTTTTTCATTGAGTAATCATTTTTATTACACTTATGAATAAGTCTCAGACTGGCATTTATTTTATTAATCTTTTATTATACATGGCATTCTTATAATTGTTAGTTTGATGGCTCAGGGTAAATCTTTTCTGAGAAATGAGGAACAGCCTGGAGCTTTGAGGCTATGTTAAACTGATCCTTCAGGCATTGTCTGTTGATTTCAAGACAGAAACTGAGGATTGTTTCCTCACCCTCCCCTCTCCCCACCACCAACAGCCTAAACTCTTTTTAGAAAAATATTACTATATTATAAATGCCAGTATCAAATGTATCCTTATTTTTTGTTTATTTTTTAACTTTCTTTTTAAATTATTTTTATTTTTATTAATTACAGTTTATTCACTTTGTATCTTTCCCATAGCGCCCTCCCACCTTCCCTCCCAATCCCACCCTCCATCCCTCTTCCCCACCCATGCCCCTCTCCCAGTCCACTGATAAGGGAGGTCCTCCTCCCCTACCCTCTGATCCTAGTCTATCAGGTCTCATCAGGAATGGCTGCATTGTCTTCCTCTGTGGTCTGGCAAGGCTGCTCTCCCTTCAGGGGAAGGTGATCAAAGAGCCAGCCACTGAATTCATGTCAGGATAGTTAGGAGATAATTTTGCAAAACAGCACCAATCTTGCATTTCATCTTTTAAAGTTATAATTTTAGAAAAAAAAGTGTTCTTTTTTTTATATGTTCATGTGCATATGTTTGTCTGTAGGGCGAAGAACAACACATGGGATTCTGTTTTCTTTTTCATTATTATTATTATTATTATTATTATTTATTAACTGCATGAAGATTGGTATTTTATTTTCAAATGCCAAAACATTATTTATATTTTAAGTTTTATTATTTATTTATTCATTACAATTTATTCACTTTGTATCCCCACTGCAGCCCCCTCCTTTGTCTCCTCCCAGTCCCACCCACACCCTCTCTTCTCCCTCTATGTCTTTTCCCTAGTCCCCTGATAGGGGAGAACCTCCTCCCCTTCTATTTGACCCTAGCTTATCAGATCTCATCAAGGCTGGCTGCATCAGCTTTCTCTGTGGCCTGGCAAGGCTGCACCTCCCAGGGGGAGGTGATCAGAGAGCCTGATACTGAGTTAATGTCAAAGACAACCCCTGTACCTCTTACTAGGGAACCCACTTGGAAACTGAGCAGCCAATGGGCTTCCTTTGAACAGGGAGTTTAAGTCCGCTACATGCATGGTCCTTAGATGGAGTATTGGTCTCTGCAGGTCCTCCTTGGCCCAGGTATTTTGGCTCTGTGCTCTTTTTGGTGTTTCTGTCCCCTCTCGGTCTTTCTGTCTTTTTGAATCCATAAAGATTTCTGAATTATTATTATTATTATTATTATTATTATTATTATTATTATTATTTGCAATTTATTTACTTTCTGTCCCAGCTGTAGCTCCCTCCCACATCTCCTCCCAGTCTGAACCTCCCTCTCTCTTGTCCCCCATGTCCTTCCCCTAGTCCACTGATAAGGAAGGTCCTCCTCCCCTACTATCTGACACTAGCTTATCAGGACTTCATCAGGACTGTCTGGATCCTCTTTCTTTGTGGCCTACTAAGGCTACCTCACCAGGAGGAGGTTATCAAAGAGCAGATAACCAAGTTCGTGCCAGTGACTACCTCACCAGGAGGAGGTGATCAAAGAGCAGACAACCAAGTTCATGCCAGTCACTGTCTCTGCTCCTCCTACTAGGGAACCCACATGGAGACTGAGCTGCCCATGGGCTACATCTGAGCAGGGGGTCTAGGTCCTTGGTTAGTTCTTCAGTCTCTGCAGGCCACCCTGGGCCCAGATTTGTTGGCTATATTGTTCTCCATATGGAGCTCCTGTCCCTTCCTGTCTTTCTATCTTTCCCTTCTTCCATAAGATTCGCTGTTCTCTGTCCAAAATTTGGCTCTCAGTCTTAGCGTGTGTTTTGAAACCCTGCTAATAGATTCTTTCAGAGGCCCTCTGTGGGAAGCACCTGTCCTTTTCCCTGTCTTCTACTTTTCTACCATGTGGGTATTGTGGCATGAACTGAGATCATCAGGTTGGAAGGTACCTTATCTGAATGTGTTGTAACTTGGGAGTCATTTTGCTAGACTGTACACAATTCAATGTGCTAAAAAAATATCATATATTTTACTTATTTAAGTTAATATATATACATATATATATATATATATATATTGAAAGCACAATCTGCTATAAAATTATGTGATATTCCTCAGAATTACAGCTGCTATCACAGTACAATTTATATCTTTTACTCTTGGGTACATGTACAATATATGGTAATTGTTAATTTTGAGTATTTTCTTTTTTTTTTTCATTTACTACAAAGCTTTATTCTTCCTTTTAGAGAACAGATGTGAGGCTCCAGCTGAGTTTCTGAATGGGAAGGCTGTCCTGAAAAACACCACATCTGGACCCAGCCTGCGGTTTTCCTGCCACAGAGGCTATACTCTGGAAGGATCCCCTGAGGCATACTGCACTGAAAATGGAACTTGGAGTCAACTGACTCCCCTCTGTAAATGTGTGTGTTGACTTTAGGAGCTATTTTAGTTACCTTCGACTTCATGCTCAGCTTCCCATATATCTCAAATGAAGGGAAAACACTGATAAGTGAGATTAGCCCAGGGAAGGCCACCTTTGGCCATAAAATTCAACTTTATGGAAAAAATTTAAACTCTACTTGTTTATGTTATAATAGCCTGCCTAAGAATCAGCTTTTTTTCTTTTTTTTTATTAATTACACTTTATTCATTTTGTATCCCCCCATAAGCCCCTCCCCCCCACCCCTCCCGATCTCACCCTCCCTCCCCTTTCTGCATGCAAGGCACTCCCCAAGTCCACTGATAGGAGAGGTTCTCCTTTTCTTTCTGATCTTAGTCTATCAGTTCTCATCAAAAGTGGCTGCATTGTCCTCTACCACAAGGAGAGCAACAGAACAAGATAATTTGAACACAGGAAACTTCCCAGAAAATCATACTCCAACTAAGGACTATTTGTGGAGATGACCTGGAACCCCTGCACAGGTGTAGCCCATGGCAGTTCAGTGTCCAAGTGGGTTCCATAGTAATGGGAACAGGGACTGCCTCTGACATAATCTGATTGGCCTGCTCGTTGAGCACTTCCCCCTGAGGGGGGAGCAGCCTTACCAGGCCACAGTAGAGTCATTTTCTTAAGAATGGAATATTTTGTTATCTTCCTGACACATATCTTCTTGTAGCTTTGTTTATTAGCATGAAGAATACATTTTTCAAAGTACTTGAATGGATGAATTTATTTTATTTGTAATTATCCAGTCATAATTTATTTTTAGAAAATAAAAACACTGCCATTAAAATATAATTATTCAGTTGCATAGTGCTCCCACATAGAGACTATTATTGTTTGATTGATAAAAGTTAAATGAATAAACTGAAAGGTCAGAATGGGTGATTTTTAAGGTTAACAGAAGAATTGAGGAGAGAGTAAGTGCATAGCTATTTTAGGTTAACTCAGACATTTTCAGAGAAAATGAGCAATTTAATAAATATGGCACAATACCTAGCCAAGTAATAGAAGAGAAAACAGCACATATAAAGGATGCTGAATGTATTCTCTAGAGAATAATGTTACTTTAACTTCTCTCTCTCTCTTCCTCTCTTTCTCTCTCTCTTTCTCTCCCCCTTTTCCTCTCCCTCCATCAAATTAACAGATTGTTTTTAGGAAACACACAAAAGCTTCCCCCGAATCTAATAAACAGCAAATAGAATTCAGATAGTACTAAACTTCTTTCTAAAGCACAGTGTTTCTTAAATAAGCAATAATTAACTTTTGTGGTATTGGTGTCTAAAAAGGTACTTTTGAAATCAAAATTGTAGCAAACCCTACCTGTTAAAATACCTACTAAATACCTACTAAAATCTACTAATATTATCTATATTAGACACACCAAATTTTCTCTACTCTCTGTGCACAACACCCCTGTACTTGCTGGTCAATTTAAGGAGAAACATCTGTACATATGTAGGTGGTAACGTGCCTCGTTCATCTATGGATGGCCAAGAACTGCATACTGTAACAGCAACAGAAGCTTGAAGATGGATCATAAGAATGCCCATCATTTGCCTTTGGAGTATCTATCAGGATATTTCTGAACACAAAACAAAATTAAACTCAGAAATATATTCAAAGCAGATTTATTTCCATTAACAGAATTATGGACAATGAAAGACAGTTTAAATTAATTAAGTAAAGTAACCACTTCATGGACAGATAGTGTTAGTACCACTTCAAGAAGATTGTCACAGTGTTCCCCTTTGCTGTTTCCCACTTTTGTGTGTGTGCAAATGTACCCTCTCATGTTTATAAAAAGGTAAAAGCCATCTTAATAGTTTATTATATAAACTGGAAAATCTAAAGCAGTGACGGAAAAGAACATGTTTCAGCAATGCATCTTTTATTCAGAAAATGGGAAGTGTTTTTGAAGCCTCTTAAAATCCAACAGATTATTTCTACTATTAACAATGCCTGTCAAATATCTGAAGATATGTGAAATGCCTGTGGGTTATCAATAAAGTGAGAGCATAAAAGGTGTGTGTTTAATATGCTTTAAATTAGGATAATAGTAATTTTTCAGCCATTGAGATATTTTTAAATATGAAAAGATTGAATGTACTCAAAACAATACTTCAGGTCTTTTGTTACAGTGACAAGAGCAAAGAAATTCATTCTTTGCAGCTGACATTTCCAGCTCCTGTTGTGAATTCTTGTTTCATAATGGGGTTTTAAAAGGATGACAGTTTTTAGTTATCCTTTGTTGGTTTAATTCAAACTGCACGGCACTTCTCTTTTTGTATTTGTTTTTGTCTTCTTTTTGACACGTTATGAGGCTGTGGATAATATGTTTTATGAACCTAAAATAGACCAAAAGGTACAAAATTGCTTCATCCCTTATTTTTAAAAGCACTCGATTCTTGAAAGTTGGCTGTGCATATTAAACATATTTAAGTGAGCTTATAAATTTTTTTCATTATTCATAAATTATATCATATGACCCTGTTAACATTTAAGAGTCATGCCCATCTATTTTCCAGTGTAAGAAATGAACAGAACAGTTATGTCTAACCATTCTTAATCTTTTACTATTAAAGCTTAGCTTATTTTAATAAAAATAACTTTAATTACATCAGAATTTATTAAAGAACATATTTTAATCAACCAAAAAATAATTGCCCAGTCCCCACATCAGTACATCGAGTCAATTTTGCTATAGACATAATGCCAACTGTGAAGCAAAGGGCGTTGCTTAGGATTTTTCACTTTTGACTGTACAGACATGTTTCATACTTAGCATGAATTAAAAGAACCATAATGCACAGGAGGTTATAGTACATGTTTGCAAAAATAACATGCATTAATTTAAGTACTTTTTGCATTCATATGCATATCTAGGTACTTTCCGGAATGTTCATAAGATACTATCTTATTTGTATGATTATAGATGAGAGACTTGACATAAGAACCATATACAATTTTAGAAAGTGGTTCTGTTCTCCAGCAGGATTTCCTTCAAGAAAGATTCCAGATAGATGCTGTAAAGCTACAACTATATATCATAGGATTTCGTGGATCATCACATATTTACCATTTTTACACCAGGCTCAAGCTTTCTCTTCTCTATCAGTTGATCATAGGGAATTCCTAACCAGAACAAGAATTTTGGCCATATGTGGGAAGATAATTTAGCAGTAACATGTGTCCCGTTTCTTTTAGCCAAGTTCTTGTACCTTCAAGGCCAAACTAAACTACTTCACATTATGTCACATTCATTTAGTAATAGTGTATGATATTTATGTTCTTATATACAACTTTAATCAGTAAAATCAGGTCATGATGTAACTGCTCAACATTTTCTATAAACTCTAGCCAAGGAAGCATGTCAAAACCTCTTTCCCTTTATAGAGTTATTGTTACAAAGAACAGTAAAATTTTGATCAGAAATTCAGTGTGTCCTTGTTATAATTGAACTGTTGGAGCTACACATAAAAAATAAAGACTCTGTAGCTTATCTTTCTACCACCATTGGATCTTAAGACAAAGAAAACATTTGGCAGAATATTCATTCTATCACAATACCCTTGGTTTTTGTTGTCTTTTGTTTTGTTTTTTTAGTATAAAAATGCCTCATGCAGCATTTCTTTTTTTTTTTTTTTTTTTTTTTTTGCTTTAAGATGAGCGGCCTGATGTATTCACAACTATAGACTGTGGAAAAGTTCAGGGATGTGGAAGGTCTTTTCATTTTTGTGGGATTCAATTCTCATTCTACAACAAATAAATATCTATAAATATTTGTTAACATTTTTTACCACCCTGTTCATTGAGCCACATCAACATCCTCTTATCAAAGATTTGAAAGAGTTTGTTTCATAGAAAGCAGTGTGCTCAGAGTCCATGCAGTCTGAATTGTACTTTTGTACTTGGTATTATCAAATTGACACAGTGCTCAAAAAAGATGGTGAATAAAACCGCAGTGCTGTCCTTGACATCTGAAGAAAAGAGCTTGGGTTATTTTTAAAGGAAGGGAAACAGAGAAGCAAACCAAGAAAGAACACCAATAACAACAACAACAAGGAAACAGATAAACAAACACAGGCCAGTACCTGAGGATGTGTTAACTTGCTCTAGCAAGAGACTCAATTGTAAAATAGCAGTTACGTTTACAGTCATTTCTGTAAACAATTCATTGACTTTCTTTTCTGCATGAGCCAGAGAAGCAAGCTAATTGGGGATATTGGGAGATAATTTTAATTACACATTTCAGGTTCTTTATGTACTAAACACTGTAATCTGTCCTGGAGTCAGATTCTATTTGTTTTCTTTGTTGTTGTTGTTTAGTTTTGTTTTAAGTCTGCTATAAGGTCTTTCACATAGCATTCCTACTTTAAAATACGTCTGTTGTAATCTGGGTATTAATGGAGATCTTGTGAGTTTCTAAACATGTTCAGTGAGAATAACTGTACCAGTTGTGGATTCTGGAGCAATGAAATAACTTAAATTGAGACCCTAAATGATGATAAAGTTCATACATGTTGTACTGGCTCTGGAGTTTGTATTGGATCTTGTGGCAGAAGAGAGAGTGTTAAAATATTGTCATGGCAGTTCAGTGTCCAAGTGGGTTACATAGTAATGGGAAGAGGGACTGCCTCTGACATAATCTGATTGGCCTGCTCTTTGATCACCTCCACCTGACGGGGGTGGGGGGCAGCTTTATCAGGCCACAGAAGATGACAATGCAGCCACTTCTGATGAGAACTGATAGACTAAGATCAGAAAGAAGGAGAGGAGGACCTCTCCTATCAGTGGATTTGGGGAGTGGCATGAATGCAGAAAGGGGAGGGAGGGTGGGAAGGAGAGGGGAGGAGGGAGGGCCTTATGGGGGGATACAAATGAATAAAGTGTAATTAATAAAAGTTAAATAAAAAAAATTAAAAAAATACTGTGACAGAAAAAAACAATATTTTACCTGACTTTGCAGTGGTAATTCTAGGTTCATTTTGAGTGGTGCCATGAGATTTGTTGAAGAAATACTTGAAATCAAGTTTTGAGAACCAAATAATAAAATAAGTAAATATATGCTTTAATTGGGATAATGTTACTCATTAATTATTTTTTAAAGTTCAGATCATTTTTATAATCCCAGCACTTGGGAGTTTAGAACAGACTCAGAACACCATAATTAAAACTACAATGTTAAGTTAAACCATTATCTTGCCCAGGGGCTTCCATAATTCAGAATTGATAAATATGTAAAAAGAGCAGAAAAAAATAATATCAAGCCAGAGAGTGTTAAAGTAATAAAAGCATGTGTGGGATGGTGTAATGGAAAAAGACAGATTATGGAGACAAGAAAATGATCCTGATGTAAGATGAGAAAATTGGTAAGAAAAGAAGTACATGGACTGAAACATTTATCAGATAAACACTCAAAGTCAAAAAATTTCAATTTAATATTTACTTGACTCACCAAAGGATAAAAATAATATACTAGAGAATAATGTCACAGAAGTTAAACAAAATCATTCTAAAGAAAAAAAAATAATGGGGCACAGATTAAATAATGCATGAAGGTCAGGTGATAGTTGAACTGGAAAGTATTTATTACATTTTGGATACAGGAGACACTTTATGAACTGTGTAACACATCAATTTGCTAAAACCCGAAAAGGGTGGAAGTGTTATGGCAACAAGTTGAGGAGCTAATGGGAGGTCAGAAAAATGACAATCTTTCTAGACTATAGAAGATTCGATTTAAAATAAAGTGCATTATACTGCTAGAAACAGAGACAAGGGATATTTATATTTAGCTGCAGATGGTTCAGCACATTTTAAGAGAGGAGAAAATAACAGATGAAACCTGTAATACAAAGCATAAACTGTGTGAAGACAGAATTCCCATGTGTTTGCTTTATGGTTATCTTGTATGTATACCATTAAATTGAAAATATACACAGAACAAAAGTGTTAAATAACCTAAACTACAAATGTAAGAAGTAAGATTTTTTTTTACTTTTTAAAAATTGTATTTATTACAATTTATTCACTTTATATCCCAACTGTAGCCCCTTCCCTCTTCTCCTCCCATGCCCCTACCCTAGTAAAGCCCATAGAATTAACAGGGAAGACCATCTCTGTGGTCATTGTAAAAGAAGACACCTAAATTAACGCTGAAAAAAAAAAACATGTTTGCACTTTATTATATGATATTGGAGCTGGAATTATCATGGCTTGTCTGACAAAGGGTTCTTGTTAAAGGATTTAAAGTAGACTCATTCCAATTATATGGCCCAGAAAGGTTCCTGTATGGTTATTGTTTATCATTTCTAACTACCTCTCCCAATTGGGAGTGGATAATTTGCACATCTTCTGCCTTCCTTGGATGTGGACACATGCCAAATTACTAGACAGGCAACAATCATAGTTAAAACCATAGTTAAAAGCATTGTGATGAACTAAATACAGCAGATACAGTAATGTACAGTCTACTTTTAGTACATTATATTCATGTTCCACAACTCAGAGATGATCCCAGCCTTTCAGTTCAAGGGTGCGGAAAAGCTTCTGGCCAGATCAGAAAAGATCTGGACACTGTTCTATATGCTCCAAGGATTCATGAATTTACCCTTTAGTCAGGCTTGTGAAAATTATTCTTTCTACCTTTCTTCACTTTCCCCAAAACTACATGGTTTATGTCATAAGTCTTGTATAAAACAAAATACAATGGCAACAGTTATAAATCTAATAATGAAAATTTGTTGTTGTTGTTGTTTTTAATGTTTTCAGCACATTGAGCAGTTCTTTAAGTGTTTCTCTGCCACTCCATATTCCTGTGTTGAGAATTCTTGGTTTAGCTCTGAACCCCATTTTTTAATTGGATTGCTTGATTTGTTGCTATTTAATTTCTATATATTCTGGATATTGGCCTCTGTCAGATATAGGGTTTGTGAAGATGCTTTGCCAGTCTGTAGGCTGTCTATTTGTTTTGATGACAGTGTCCTTTGCTTTACAGAAGCTTGTCAGTTTCATGAGGTCCCACTTATTGATTGTTGCTCTTAGAGCCTGTGCTATTGGTGTTCTGTTCAGGAAGTTGTCTCCTGTGCCAATGAGTTCAAGGCTCTTCCCCACTTTTTCTTCTAACTGATTTAGTGTGTCTGGTTTTATGTTGAGGTCTTTGATCCACTTGGACTTTACATTGCTGCAGGCTGATATCTATGGGTCTATTTGCATGTTTCTACATGTAGACATCTTAGATATATACTCACTTATAAGTGGATATTAGCCACTTAATATAGGATAAACATACTAAAATCTATAGTGCACAAAAAGTAAACAATGAGGAGGAACCTAGGTAACAGACTGAAACCTCACTCAGAAGGGCAAACAGGATAGACATTGGAAGTAGGAAAAGACAAGGAACAGGACAGGGGACTTCTACAGGAGACCTCTGAAAAAAAACTCTACCCATTAGGGTATCAAAGGAGATGCTGAAACTCATAGCCAAACATTGGGCAGAGTGCAGGGAACCTTATGGAAGGAGATAGAAAGACCTAGAGGATGCAGAAACTTCAAAAAGAGACCAACAAAGCTAAATATCCTGGGCCCAGGGGGTCCTGCAGAGACTGATACTCCAACAAAGACCATGTGTGGAGAGGACATAGACCACCTGCTCAAGGGAAGCCCGTAGGCTGATCAGTTTCCAAGTGCGGAACAGAGACTGTCTCTGACATGAACTCAGTGGCCAGCTCTTTGATTACCTCCTCCTGGGGGTGCAGCCTTGCCAGGCCACAGAGGAAGATCATGCAGCCAGTTTGATGAAACCTGATAGGCTATGGTCACATAGAAGGGGAGGAGGTCTTCCCCTAATAGTGGACTAGGGAAAGAGCATAGGGGGAGAAAAGGGAGGGTGGGTGAGACTGGGAGATGAGGAGGGACTACAGTGTGGATACAAAGTGAATAAATTATAATATAAGAATTATTTAATTAATTAATTTAAAATAAAATGTTTGCAGTATTTACTCATATTGTGAGAGAGAGAAAGAGGTTTAGGGTATGTATGCGGAAAGGAACACACACAAGGCAATGGTCTCATTCGTGTCATCAATAGTTCTATTTAGTTCATCTCTAAGCACAGTTAGTATGAGAAAAATGAATCTGCTCAGTTTTGAAGCAGATGGGATAAAGATTATTGCATGGTTAACCCAGACAGACAGATCAATTGAATTATATTTTATTTATTTGCTACAGAATAAAGTATGTGATTACCTTCCAAAAATAAAGCAGAAAATTCATGTATGCTTACATAAAATATTATGCATAAATTTTCTATAGGTTGTTTTATGTTTGACTGTTAACACAAGGGGAAATAAAACTAAAGAACCTGCATAGACATTAATTTTATTTCCGTCGCGTGATAAGATACCATGACCATGGCCAGAGCAGCTTAAAGAAAAAGAGTGTATTTGGGGCTCACAGTTTCAGAGGGCAAGTTCTTACAATTATGGCTGTGAGTATGGTAGGAGGCAGCAAGTGAGGCAGGCCCTGGAGCTGGAGCTGAAAACTCACATCTGATCCACAAGCATGAAGCAGATACAGTTAACTGAGAATGGTATGAGCTTTTGAAAACTCAAAGCCTTCAACAATGCCAAACATCTTATTCTATCCCAAACCATTTCACCAGCTAAGACACAAGCATTCAAATATTTGAGCCTATTGAGGGTGGGCTTTTTCTTTCAAACCACTAAAATGAGAAACATCAAGAGTACATAAAACTTTATATTCTAAATCAAGTTTCATTCTAATAAAATTCCATTTGTTCAATTTTTCCTCTACTACTAATAAATAAAAGTATAAAATACTTCTTGCTTGTTGTTCTGATTATAATGTTTTCGTTTGCTTCTGGAGAGAAAAGTTGCACAAGAAAAGCTGATACTCAAATTATAAATTCTGAAAAGTATTAAATATGTTTTCAAGATCAACTGTTCCAACTTGAGAGTGAACCCCTGGAGGCCCAAATGTAATTTACCTATTAATCAGAAAAGATAACAGATAATTAAAAATAAATATTCTGCACATATTTTAAATTCCTCTAAAGAAAGAATGCTATAGCATTCTTTTAATTCATCAATTAAATACCTCTTATAGTAAGAGGAAATTAAAATTATGTTTTTTAGAGCACTGCTTTTTCTATATCAAGTTATTGTACAAGCTGGCTGTCATCCCCCCTCCTTCTCTTATGTGGTACACTCTGCAGTTTCTGATATGAGGAAAGATTTGTGAGGAGCAGAGACACGACAGCTGTCAGGTTCTTTGTCCAAATTTAGTCAGGCATCAACCATAGAGAAATGTCCTAATCCATCAACACCTGCTTGGGATAAGCAGTCAACCCACCAGAGACAGAGCCAAATATAGTGATTTAATTAATTGAAAGGTTTTGGCAGATCATCAGTGTGTAGTGTTTCAGAGCCAGTTCTGGCTCTAGCCAACGTAGAGCAAAATCTTCACAATAGTATATTCACACTCTATTTTGATAGACATTTACTTTTTAATCCTAGACAACTGGAAAATATTTCAGAGAATGTAATAATATATTAAGCAACACACCTTTTTCTATTAATGTGGCATTTACCAACTCTTACAAATTTTAAATACTGATAATTTATAATTATCAGGCCCTGAATCATTCCCCTCACATTAATTTATTAATTTTTCTTATATTCTTGATATTTATTAAATTAGTATTGATCTTTATTTCACAGTTTTGAGATGTAAAGGAATGTGTTAAACATATCTGTTTAAAATTAATATGCAATTAAAGGTGATCAAGGGGATACAAATTGGAAAGGAAGAGGTCAAAGATTCAATATTCACAGATGTTATAATAATAAAAATGAACAACCCTCAAAATTCAACCAGAGGACTCCTTCAGCTGATAAAGACCTTCAGCAAAATGGCTGGATACAAAATTAAATAAAAAAAATCAGAAGCCCTCCTGTATACCAAAAACAAAAGGGCCGAGAAAGAAATCAGGGAAACAACACCCTTCACAATAGCCACTAATAATATAAAGTACCTTGGGGTGACTCTATCCAAGCAAGTGAAAGACCTGTTTGAGAAAAACTTCAAGTCCCTGAAAAAAGAAATTGTAGAAGATATCAGAAGATGGAAAGATCTCCCGTGCTCATGGATTGGTAGGATTAACATTGTGAAAATGGCCATTCTGCCAAAAGTAATCTACATATTCAATGCAATTCCCATCAAAATACCAACACAACTCTTTATGGACCTTGAAAGGGAGGAGTAGCCTTGCTAGGCCACAGAGGAGGACAATGCAGCCACTCCTGAAGAGTGGTCAGAGGGAAGGGGAGGAGGACCTCCCCTATCACTGGACTTAGAGAGGGACAGGGAGGATGAGGGAGGGAGGGTGTGATTGGGAGGGAATGAGGGAAGGGGTTACAACTGGGATACAAAGTTAATAAACTGTAACTAATATAAAAAATAAGAAATTTAATTTAAAAAATTAATATCAATTCAGTGATACATATCAGTATAAAAATAAGCAAACAAGCTGGAAGGCATGACACCCACCTGTAATCCCAGCATTCAGGGAAGCAGAGGCTGGTGGATCTCTGTGAATTTGATGGCAGCCTGGTCTAAAAAGCAAGTCCAGGGCAGCCAAGTCTACACAGAGAAACCCTGTCTCAAAAACATAAACAAAAGGCAAATGAAAGTAACATAAACCAAATAAAACCAAATAATGGAAATTACCTTCAAAGGCACATGAAAGGAACCAGGATTCTTGGAACCATCTTGCTTCACCAAATGGCACTGGTTGCCTTTCCAAACATAAGAATAGAATTTCACTTTTCTTTTTCTTTTACTGTGTTCCTGCGAGAACACCTGCCCTGCTCAGTTTTGAAGCAGATGGGATGAATATTATTGTGTGGTTCACCAAGAAAAGAAAACCTCTCATCCTATGTTTACTCCTTCAACTTTAGGCTTCACCACTTGCTGAAAAGATACATATAATTTCACAGAATCTTCCAGGGAGCTAGGATGAATGTAATGTAAGATCCATATTGAAAACATGCAATAGTTTGTGATGACATTTTACTTTCTAAGAAAAGGTAATAACATTATTTCCACTTATTTCTAATAAATCAATAGTGGAAATAATGTGCTATATTATAAATAATGTGCAAAATAAACACATTGTGCTATATTCAGGCTTTTCTGGCATTCCATATAATTATTCATGAAAAAGCATTATTTTGCAGAATTTATACATATAAGACATTATGACTAAGTCTTAGCATCCTGTGCAAAACTATAGCATATTTTCACTATGTATGACAAATGTAGCTTGAATCCAGATTCACATGATTAACTCTTTGCTAAGAGGAGATATATACATATACATACATATACATACATATACATATATATATATGTGTATATATATATATATATATATATATATATAGTAAATAATTGAAAGGATAAGCTTGAGTATACTTTTTTTTTGAAAATATTTTTTCTGTCCTATAATATATCCCAAACAGACACTTTCCCCTTCTGCCACCCCATCTTCTCTCTCCTCCAAATCTACTCTTTCTTTTCAGAAAACAGGAGGCTTCCAAGAGACTACAGCCAAACAGGATAAAACAAGATACAATAAGACAAGGTAAAAAGCTCTTATAAGGTGGCTGGATAAGGCATCCCAGTAGGAGGAAAAGAGTTTCAAGCCCAGGCAAAAGACTCAGAGACAAACTCCACTGTTAGGAGTCCCTGAAAAACATGAAGCCAACAGCCCTAACACATACTTGGAGAACCTTGTGCAGACCCATACAGTCCTCCTGTTTTCCTCTTTAGTCTCTGTTAATCCATATGAGCCTTAATTAGTTGATTCAGTGGACCATGTTCTCCTGATCTCCTTGACATCTTTAACTCCTACACTCTTTCCTTCCCCTCTTCCAAGGAATTGTCCAAGCTCCAAGGGGAGGGACTCAGTGGGAACCGGTGATTTAGACTCAATCTGTATAAAATATCTGGCTATGGGTGTCTGCACCTGCTCGCACCAGCTGCTAGAGGAAGCCTCACTCATACTTCTGGACAAGGCACCCATATACAACTATAGCTGAATATCATGAAAAATCATTCATTGATTTTTCTGCATGCCAATAGTCACCAAAATAAAGAGCAAGTTCTCATCCAAAGAACAAAATAATTCCTTGAGTTTTTCCTTTTAGAAAATAGAGTAACAACATCTTGTCCAATTTACAAATTTCATAATACAATCCCCATGGAGAGGAAAAACAAAATCAAAACAAACAAACACAGAGACAAACAAAAACCAGCACCTACCTGTGATTAAATGGCTAATAAAAGCTGTTGGCTATTTCTTAACTATGTTTGCCTGCTAGGTTTCTAAAGAGAAAACAAAAGTCATCTCCTGTGTCAAACAGTTCAAAGCTCTTCCCCAATTTCTCCTCTAATAGATTTAGTGTATGTGATGTTATAGTCAAGTCACTGATCTACTTGTATTTGAGTTTTGTACAGGGAGATAAATATGAATCTATGTGCATTTTTCTGCATGTAGATATCCAGTTAGGCCAGCACATTTGTTAAAGACGCTGTATTTTGTCCATTGTATGATTTTGGCTCCTTTGTAAAAAACTAAGTGACTGTAAATATGTAGGTATATTTCTAGTTCTATTCAATTCCAGTTATCATCCAGTTTTTTCTATGTCAGTTCCATGCAGTTTTTATTACTATTGCTCTATAATATAGCTTGAAGTCAGGGATGGCGATACCTCCAGAAGTTCTCTTATTGTATAGGGTTGTTGTAGCTATTCCATTTCTCTGGTTTGTTTTTCCATATAATGTTGAGATTTATTCGACCTCAGGCTCTAATATCAACAATTAATATGTGGGACCTCTTGAAATTGAAAAGCTTCTATAAAGTAAAGGACACTGTCTATAGAACAAAACAGCAGCTTAGAGAATGGGAAAGTGACTTCCCCAATCCTATGTCTAACAAATGAGCCAATATCCAAAATATATAATGAATACAAAAAATACAACACCAATAAACTAAATCACCTAATTTAAAAATGGAGCACAGAAGTAAACAAAGAATTCTTAACAGAGGAAACTCCAATGGCCAAGAAGCACTTAAAGACACGCTTAGTCATTGGAAAAATGCAAATCAAACTGACTCTGAGATTCCATCTGAAGCCCAACAGAATGGCTAACAAAATCAACATAACAAGCTACAGCACATACTGGAGAGGGTGTGGGGAAAGCAAAACACTACTCCATTACTGGTGGGAGTGTAAACTTACATATCCACTTTGGAAATCAATGTGGCACTTTCTCAGAAAATTGGGAATAGCTTTACCTCAAGTCCCAGATACACCACTCCTGGGTATTTATCCAAGAAATGCTCCAATATCCAACAAGGACACTTGCTCAACTATGTTCATAGCAGCTTTATTTTTAATAGCCAGAATCTGGAAACAATCTAGATGTTTCTCAGCTGAAGAATGTATAAAGAAACTGTGGTATATATACCCAATGGAATACTATTAAAAATAGCCATTAAAAACAAAGACATCATGAAATTTGCAGACAAATGTATGGAACTAGAGAAGATCATTCTGAGTGAGGTAACCTTGATACAGAAAGACACACATGGTATATACTCATTTATAAGGGGATTTTAACCTATATAATACAGGGTACAGGATAAGCATACTATGAGGCACAGACCCAAAGAAGATAAATAATGAGGAGGATCCAAGGAGAGATGCATACATAACACACAGAAGTAAAAACATAATTGAGTTAATGGTTGAAAAGAAGGGAGAAGGTAGAAGAGAAGGCATAGAGAGTTAAAAGGGTAGAGATCAGACCTGGGAAGGGAGAAGGAGAAAGGATAGAAGGCCTGCAGAGAAAAGAGAACCTGAGAGTGGAGGTGTTTTGGTGACAAGCTGGAGACCTAAGTCAGAGTAGGGCACTAGGAGAATAAGAGAAGGATTCAAGTTGTGACTCCTAGTAACAGAGGCCATAGAGATTGAAGAGAACAGCGTCTAACTAGACTAGTCTCCTAGTAAAGGGAAGTGAACACCAATGCACACACACAAAAAAAACTTTGATCCCAAATTTACCCTGCCAATAAGATGTGCAGGGATAAAGACAGAGCAGATAGAGAAGATTGAGGGAATACCCAACCAAACATCCACCCTACAGAAGAGTGTCAACCCTGACATTATGAACGACATTGTGCTAAGCTTGCAGAATTGTCAGAGTTGTCACCTAAAAGACTCTACCCAGTAGTGCCTCAAAACTGATGCTGATATTCACAGCCAAACATTGGGCGATTTGTAGGGATTTCTGTGGAAAAGTGGGAGGAAAGAGGTGACCATAACTCCAATGAAGACCAGCAGAACAAACCAACCAAGGTCTAGAGGGGATTACTGAAATGGATGAATCAAACAAGGACCAGGCATGAACTGGACCTATGTCCCCTACAAAGATATAGCAGATAGAAATCTAGGGCTTCATATGGGTCCTCTCATAAGGAAAGAGGGAACTGCATTGGCCACTGACTCAGTTGCTAGCTTTTTGATTACTTCTCCCTGGTGGGAGTGCCTTGCCAGGCCACAGGCTCAGTCCTGATGCAACCTGACAAGCAGGGGGAAAGGGAGCTCTGGGTTCTGTGTGAGGTAGGAGGGGCGAAGGAGGGGAGGATGGATGGGGCTACAAACAGGATATAAAGTGAATAAAAAATATATTTAAAAAAGAGAGACAGAACACTAAAAAAGATGTGTTATGGAATTTGTAGGGAGGTGGGAAAAACTGGGAGGACATTATGGAGAGGAAACCATAATCAGAAGATATTATATGAAAAAATACTGTAAATAAAAAGAAAATTTTAATGGCAAATATTTTTTTAATTAATTTTTTATTCTTTATATTAATTACAGTTTATTTACTTTGTATCCAAGATATAGCCCCCTCCTTCATTCCCTCCTAATCCCACCCTCCCTCATCTCCTCCCTATCCCTCTGTAAGTCCACTGATAGAGGAGGTGCTCCTCCCCTTCTATCTGACCCTAACTTATCTGGTCTCATCAGAACTGCCTTCAATGTCCTCCACTGTGGCCTAGCAAGGCTGCTCTTCCTTCGGTGGGGTGGGGTGGAAAGTGTCAAAGAGGCAGCCACTGAGTTCATGTCATAGATAGTCTCTGTTCCCCTTACTTGAGTATCCACTTGGAGACTGAGCTGCCATGGGCTCCATCTGAGCAGAGGTTCTAGGTTATATGCATACATGGTCCTTGGTTGGAGAATCAGTCTCAGAAAAGACACCTGGGCCAAGATATATTTGGTCTTTGGAGAGCTCCTGTCCTCTCCATGTTTTACTAACTCCCCCTTCTTTCGTATGATTCCCTGCACTCAGTTGAAGATTTGGTTATGAGTCTCAGCATCTGCTTTGATTAACTGCAAGATAGAGTCTTTTAGAGGCCCTCTGTGGTAGGATCCTGTTCTGTTACTTGTTTTCTCCTCCTTCCAATATCTATCCTGTTTGTCTTTCTAAGTGAAGATTGATCATCTTACCCCGGGTCCTCCTTCTTGTTTAGCTTCTTTAAGTGTGTAGATTTTAGTATATTTATCTTATCATATAGGTCTAGGACCCACTTATAAGTGAGTCTATACTGTGTGTGTCTTTCTACTTCTGGAATATCTCACTCAGAATTATCATTTCTAGATCACACCATTTGACTGCAAATTTCATGATTTTCTTGTTTTTTATTGCTGAGTAGTAATCCATTGTGTAAATGTACCACAATTTCTGTATCCATTCCTCCATTGAGGGACATCTGGGTTGTTTCCAGGTTCTGGCTATTATGAATAAAGTTGCTACGAACATGGTTGAGCAAATATCCTTGTTGTGTACTTGAACATCTTTTGGATATATGCCTAGGAGTGGTATTGCTGGATCTGGAGGAAGCACTTTTCCTAATTGTCTGAGAAAGTGCCAGATTGATTTCCAAAGTGGTTGTACAAGTT
Organism: Psammomys obesus; assembly: GCF_907164565.1. Classification (NCBI taxonomy): domain Eukaryota; kingdom Metazoa; phylum Chordata; class Mammalia; order Rodentia; family Muridae; genus Psammomys; species Psammomys obesus. Next base: position 548,829 of record NW_026585987.1, read on the forward strand.
TACATTTCCACCAGCAATGGAGGAGGGTTCCCCTTTCTCCACAACCAAACTGAAAAACTTCTGTAAAACAAAAGAAACTGTGGTCAGAACAAAACGATAGCCTACAGATTGGGAAAGGATCTTCACCAACCCTATATCTGACAGAGGGCTGATGTCCAGAATATATAAAGAACTAAAGAAGTTAAAAAACAATAAACCAAGTAATCCAATTAAAAATGGGGTATGGAGCTAAACAGAGAATTCTCTGTAGAGGAATATAGAATGGCAGAGAAACATTCAAAGAAATGTTCAGTGTCCTTAGCCATCAGGGAGACACAAATCAAAACAACCCTGAGATTTCACCTTACACCCATCAGAATGGTTAAGATCAAAAACTCAAGTGACAGCACATGCTGGAGAGGTTGTGGAGAAAGGGGAACCTTCTCCATTGCTGGTGGGGATATTTTTAATATTTTAGCATATGAAATTCTTGTTGCCCTAGCCACAAAAATCAAATGATAGCAGATGTCAAAAGGTGGTTGGAAAATGGAAAACCTTATTCACTATTATGGGAGTGGAGCAACAATAAATTAAGCATAGGTTCTGTAAAAAACTAGACATGGCACTTCCATTTGACTCAGATATACCACTTCTGAGCATATAAGAGGCACTTGGTCATTCATGTTCACTAACATTCTTTTCTCAAAAGCCAGTAAATTTAAACCAATCTAGATACAGTTCAAATTGATAGAAAAATGTAACCATATATAGAAGTTGAAATTTTATACAGCTGTAAAGAAAATTAACCTATGAATGTTGCTGGTTAATTGTGGAACTGAAAAATAATATGGACACCAGGTGTTTTACTCTATGATGAACCCTATGAAGTACAAGATAAATCTGCCAGGTAAGATGCTTTTACTGGTTCAATATTAGCATACCTGTTATGGGTTAACTATCAGCTTTTGCATTGTATCTGTGGCCCTATCAATGGTGGTTAAAACCTTTCTTTTAGTAAATCTGACCAAATATCTTGGCTTGGGGGAGATCATTAGTCCTATAGGTGAGGTTATGACTTTTACTTGGCTGAATTGGCATGGTGCTAAACTGCTTTCTAAATATTTATGTTTATACCCATAGAAAAAGAATATCCTCACTCATATATGATAAACTTTGAATTGGATGGTTGTGGTAAATTGAGAGACTCATAACTACTTAATGTGCTCAAAGAAAAAGTTACAGTTTAGTGCTTATGTATAATGAGAAAATTTATCATATTCCATATAAAATTCAGAGAATTTGAGGAAGGGAGAGTAGAAAGAATGTAATGATTAGAATATATGAACAAGGGGCTGGTAATATATTTTTAGGGCATAACAATTTTGTTGCAAACATATTCTCACTCATAATCACTGTGTTTGCCTTCATTGGGCCAATAAAAGACTGAGCTTTATGGAATTAATTTGCCTAAACACAGCAGTCAATCATGAATGACATAGTGGCCCATAGTGTTCTACCTTTTTCTGCTACTATTAACTGCTGACAGATTCTGCAAGAAGGAGAATAATTTTCAAAAGTTCTGGTCTTTACTACTGCCCATAAGCTGCAATGGATGATTCTGAACTCATGGCCACACAGATGGTTCTGGTCCACACAAATGAACAAATGGGTCACAACCAAAGGCGAAATATGTAAATGTAGGAAAGGCACCTGTAGGAAGGATGAAAGGACAACAGATGTAGGAGAAAAGCAAGTGGGTAGCAGGTTTAAGTAAAAAAATAAAGTAACACCTATGAAATTCTCAAAGAACAATCAATCAATATGAAGGTAAGTAATCTGAATAACAAATTCAACCTGAGCAATCAAACATTGATAATAGGAATTCAAGTGGCACATGTTTGTCATTTCATTTTGTGTTCTATATAATACTCATACATGGTAAGGTGAAACAATTTTCCTCTAAATATACTCATGAGTAATCATTTAATCCAATTCCTCATTAAATAATTACTTTTTAAAATTAATTTGTTTTTTATTCACTTTACATCCTGGTTGTGGCCCCATCCATCCTCCCATCCCAGTCCCACCCTACCATCCCCCACAGCCCTTGCTTATTCCTCAGAAAAGGTGAGCTCCCTTTCCCATCCACTCCAGCTCATCAAGTTGCATCAGGACCCAGTGACCCTCTTCCCTGTGACCTGGTAAGGCAATCTCACCAGGGAGAAGTGATCAAAAAGATGGCAAGTGAGTCCCTGTCTGATACAGTTCTCACTTCCATTACTAGAGGATCCACATGAAGCCTAAGCTGCCTATCTGCTACATATTTGTGGGGGGCATAGGTCCAGTTCATGCATGGTCCTTGGTTGATGCTTCATTTTTAACAAACCCCCTGGGCCCTTGTTAGTTGGCTCTGTTGGTCTTCTTGTGGAGCTCCTGTCATTGACCATATGCTCAGTCACAAAACAAGCCTCAACAGATAAAAGAAGTTTGAAATAACTCCTGGTATCTTATCAAACCACCATGGATTACTCAGGTTCAAACTTTGGGCAGAGCACAGGGAGTCTTATGGAGGAAAAGAGCGGTAGGAATAGAGCAACATGGAGGGTTCATGAGTTCCACAAGGTGACCAACAAGACTAAAAGATCTGAGCCCAGGGGGTTCTGTAGAGACAGATGTACCAAAGGAGGACCATGCCATGGTTAGGACCTAGATCCCCTGCTCAGATGTGGCCAGTTAGCAGCTCGGTCTCCATGTGGATCTCTGAGTTAGGGAAGCAGGGGCTGCCTCTATCATGAACTCAGTTGACTGCTCTTTGATCACTTGCCCCTGGTGATGCAGCCTTGCCAGGCCATGGAAGAGGAGGATCCAGGCAGTCCTGATGAGACTTAACAAGCTTTGGGCAGATGGCAAGAATGGAGAACTCTCCCTTTCAGTGGACTAGGGGAATGGGATAGGGGAAAGAGGGAGGGAAGGTGGGACTGAATGGAGTTGAGGGAGTGGACTTCAATAGGGATATATAATGAAAATATTGTGAAGGAAATAAAACTTAATTTAAAAATAAAAAAATGCTGAAACTCAAGAACAACAGAAACTACAGAAAGCCTACACACTTACGGAAACTGAACAACTCCGTACTCAACTACCACTGGGTCAGGGAGAAATAAAGAAAGAAATTAAAGACTTCCTAGTATTCAATGACAATGAAGACACAACATGCTCAAACTTATTTCACACAAGGAAAATAACTACATTTATTCTAGTTGTTTTTATTCTCTCTTTTTTTTTTTAAGGGCAATAGTGTGGAAGTGTGTGCACAGTGACATTTATACCACAATTGAGTAACAATGCTGGGTAGTCACATTTATATCACAATTGATCACAGTGCCTGAAAAAAAGTACTTACCCTTTTGGACTTGTCACTGACACATTCTATTAGAACCAGCTTCTTTCATGGAACAGTTCATTAAAAGTGAACCTGCCACAGAGTGTCCTTACAGTTGGATTTATGAACCATCATCAAGCTGAAAGGCAGGAGAGTGTAGCAGTCTTTAAAATGATGTATGATTATGTCAGGAAGCTTGAACCTCTCCAAAGTTCATGAAACTACAAAGTGTCTTAAAATAATTAATTTTTATAAGCTCATCCTCTCCATTACTACTTTATACTGATTTTTATAGGACTTTATCTGCCAATCCTTCTCACATGCCCTTTCGTAATTGCTCTGATTCAGATTTTTTTCATACATTTAAATTTCATCATGAGTTAAAATCTTGCGAGTGAAACAAACAAACAAAAAAATCCATAATAATAAAGAAACATTTTCATATACATTTTAAATGAATGGGATTTAGGAAAAAACAAGAAACATCTATTACAGAATAACTAGACTTCCCAACATCAATTGAATATTTTCTCTTGAAACACTGAGAACAAATTTTCTCTTTGTTTGGGAGTCTTGTATAAGTAATTTTGATGATATTGCAATAAATATTTAGTAATTGAGCTAGACAAAATACCAAAAATTTGAATAACATTATTATTAAAATAAAGTATTGACAATTTCAAATATTTTGTGTTTACAAATTTTGTCACTGTCTATAAAAACAAAGAGGTCTGGTTAGTGTTTCAATTCCTTAAATAGGTTTAATCATTCTGTTTTACTTTTTTTATGAATTGCAAAAAATTTTGCAAAGGATGCAAGTTAACCTTCAGGGAAATGAGTTGTCCAGGGAAAGATGTAGAGAGTGGCTAGAAGTGAAGAAGAAGGGACTGTATCTCCTCTCTTAGACACTACCCTGCCAGCACATCCAAATGTTAAACACCATAATGCTCTTTAGCCCCAGAGTATGGAAAATCAAAATTTTCATAAGCAGATATTTAACCTTCAAATTACTGGGCCTTTCATAGAATTTTATATACATATATTCTTTATGCTGCTTGTATCCACTTCTGAATACTCTTTTTCGCTTTTACTATTTTCTCCCTCTATAGTGATGAATTGTGAGCACTTTGTAATTCAGAATCTATTTATTAAAAATTTGTTATGTTTGTGATTTTGAGATTGTACAGTTTTACTTAATACGATGAACTTTCTTTTCATCTTACTGGAAAAAATTATTTCATTTATCTTCATGGTTGAGAAATATCTGTAAGTTACCTTTGATTCATTTATCTCTTAATGAGTTACTATCCTCATTGAAAACTTAGCTCTTATGAATAGTGCCAAAAAGCATTCGTACATGCATAGATGTCACACATTAAGATAATTCGGATCCTTTGGCAGGAATTATCAAGAGGGATGATTAGACCATAAGGCAGATGTAATTTCAGTTTACAAAAACACCTGAATATTATATAATGGTTATTGTATATTTTCATCAGCAGTATATTAATGGAAACTTTCCTCCTTTCCATAACAATTTATGCTGTTATTTATTTTATTGGCAATAAACATTCTTACTGGGTAATATAGATATGTATTTTAATTTTGATTTTAGTTTTCTTCATGACTATGTATCATGAAAATTTTATTTATATCATTACTTAAAGCTGGATTTCCTATTAAAATGGTGTATACAATTCACCTCTTATGCATTTTTAAAATTTTATAGGGAGGTCACGTTCTCATTTTTTAAATTTGTGTGCCTATGGATTTTAATCATCTATCATCTGAACAGCATTTAAAATATTGTCATTATTTAATCTTTTATTCATATCATTATTTTTATCTTTTCTGTGTAGAAGCTTTTATATACCTTTTATTTTTCCATAATTAGTATTCATTTCTGGACTACTGGAGACCTACACAGTAATTTTTTAATGTTTATATATTGGAACAATTACCTGATGCTCTCTAGCACTGACACATTTTATGTCTAAGTGGCTGATGCACCTTTAAATAAATTTTGTACATGCTAAAAAGTATATATCCAGTTTCATTCTTCTACTATATGAATATCCAGGGTTTTTTTCATCACCACTGTCTTAAAAAGGTCTTTACTCTGTTGTAGATTTCTAGCTATTTTTTTTTAAAAGAAACTAAAAAAATCTGTAGTTTTTTGTTTATTACTTTTTTAACATTAGACTAAATTCATGTTTTGAAAACACCATTAACTATTCAGGGGATCTTGGACAGTATAAGAGAGAAAAAATAGTAGCTACAAGCAAGCAAGCAAGGGTAAATTTATTTTCTATTTTACTCTGAAAGTGGATGTCATGTGACAAGCTGTTTGACTTTCCCTCACTTCCCCAAAATAATGAAATGTAAATTAAATTCTTAACCAAATAAAACATCTCCTTCCCTTCTGTTACTCTTGGACAGGGTATTTTATCATAGCAAGAAAAATGAAGCCAGGAAGACAGCCAAGGAACTTGGTCTTAAATGGGATTTATTTCTTTTTTTTTTTTCGTGAGTGGTATATGATTTTTTGCATATATACTCCAGGGTTAAAGTTCTCTTTACAAAAATTATGATTCATATATTTGTAGTGCATATATATAAATATCATCATTTCCACTTTCATTTTTTCAATGATAAAATAATTTTTACAACAAGCCACATACAACACAAAAGCAGAATTTAATTAGCTAATATCGTTTTACTCTGAATTTATTAGTATGTTGCAAAGCTGTTAATATGTTTCATTTTAAAGAGTATAGTCTTAAAATTCAATTATCTTTTGTTATGGAATAATCAAGTTATTGTTTTTTTTTCTGAAACATAGTTACAATTATTTTAATGAACAGGATCTTGAAAATACATACAAGGTATGGAACATTTATTAAAATAATTATCCTTTGAGTACTTAGCTACAAATTTCATACCTTCTGGCTGAGGAGGAAAATTGAAATAGCAAACATGACATAATGCAATTTACAGCATAATTAGTTGTGGGTAATATCATGTATTTTATGTTATGCCATTATTAAAACATTTACAGTTTACATGATCAGACAAACAATTTAATAAGATTGAGATAAAAGAGCTTAGTTTTCTCCAACATATCATAAAATCCCACCCTGAACTAGGCATTTTGGTCATTGTTAAAACCTGGAAAGGGTCTAACTGACTTTAGCCAGGAAGGGAAGCTCAAAGGAAACACAGAAAAATGAAATTTAGCATTAAATTATGATTGCTCTAATATTACTGTGAAGGATTAGCCACATGATAGTAAAATAAAATGTTTTACCACCTAAATTCCATAAATTTTACACTTGCCATGAATCACAAAATAATTTATGTTATAATTAAGAATGTATTACAAGAGTTCATTTTTATATTTATGAGGATTTTTTAGTATTCAATTTAATTTTATTATTGTTTTTATAATTTTTTTAATTCACTTTACATTCTTTTTGTAGCCCCATGCCAACTAACCTCCCATTGCCACCCCCTTCTCTCTCTCTTCTTCTTTTTTTTTTTTTTGGCTTCTTTTTTTATGTGAACATGAATTGATGAATACATATTTAATAGACTTAGCAAAAATCATAATCAATACAATTTTTCACGAAATATCAAAAATATAATTTCTCAATTTTCAGTTGTGTCCTAAAATTCTTTAAATGCCAAAGCAAGGATCAGACTATTGCCTTTCATATATAAATCTTTATGTAGAAACAGATGTTCACAGCTTCTGGCTATTACAAATAAGACTGCTACAAACATGGTTGAGCAAATGTCCTTATTGTGCACTTGAGCCACTTTTGGGTATATGCCTAGGAGTGGTATAGGTGGATCTTGAAGAAGCACTATTCCTAGCTGTCTGAGGAAGCTCCAGATTGCTTTCCAGAGTGGTTGTACAAGTTGACATTCCCACTAGCAATGGAGGAGGGTTCCCCTTTCTCCACTACCTCTCCTGCATGTGTTGTTACTTGAGTTTTTGATCTTAGCCATTCTGATAGGTGTAACGTAAAAAAAGAAGACCCTGACATAAATCCACACACTTATGGACACCTGATTTTTGACAAAGATTCCAAAACCATTCAATGGAAAAAAGATAGCATCTTCAACAAATGGTGCTGGTCTAACTGGATGTCTACATGTGGAAAAATGAAAATAGATCCATACTTATCACTCTGCACAAAACTACAGTCCAAGTGGATCAAAGACCTCAATATAAAACCATACACACTAAACCGCTTAGAAGAAAAAGTGGGGAAGATCCTTGAACTCATTGGCACAGGAGATGACTTACTGAAGAGAACACCAACAGCACAGGCTCTAAGAGCAACAATCAATAAATGGGACCTCATGAAACTGAAAAGCTTCTGTAAAGGAAAGGACACTGTAGTCAGAAGAAAACCATAGCCTACAGATTGGGAAAGGATCTTCACCTACCCTATATCTGAAAGAGGACTAATATCCAGTATATATAAAGAACTCAAGTTAAACAGCAACAAATCAAGTAATCCAATTGAAAAATGGAGTACAGAGCTAAACAGGGAATTCTCAATAGAGGAATATCGAATGGCAGAGAAACATTTAAAGAAATGTTCAACATCCTTAGTCATAAGGGAAATGCAGATCAAAACGACCCTCTCCTCTTCTTTATTCCTCAGAAAAAGATCATCCTGAATGAGGTATCCCAGAAACAGAAAGACACACATGGAATATACTCACTTATAAGTGGATAGTAAAAAAAAAAAAAGCGGATAGTAGACATATAATATTGGATAAACCTACCAAAAGCTTTATTTGTAATAGCCAGAAGTTGGAAACAGCCCAGATGCCCCTCAACTGAAGAATGGATGCAGAAATTGTGGTACATCTATACAATGGAGTATTACTCAGCAATGAAAAATAAGGAAATCATGAAATTTGCAAGTAAATAGTGGGACCTGGAAAGGATCATCCTGAGTGAGTTGTTGCAGAAGCAAAAAGACACACACGGTATATACTCACTCATATAAACATACAACATAGGATAAACACACTAAAATCTTAACATCTAAACAAACTAAGCAAAAGAGAGAACCCTAACTAAAATGTTCAATCCCCATCCTGAAAGGCAAAGAGGATGGACATCTGAAGAAGAAGAAAACAGGGAACAACCTAGGAACCTGCCACAGAGGGCCTCTGAAAGCCTCTGCCCTGCAGACTATCAAAGCAGATGCTGAGCCTGATGGCCAACTGTCGGGCAAATGAATGGAATTTTATGTAAGAAGTGGGAAAAAGCAAGAGCTGGAGAGGACAAGAACTCCACAAGGAGAGCAATAGAACAGGAAAATTTGAACACAGGCAACTTCCCAGAGACTCATACTCCAACCAAGGACTATTCATGGAGATAACCTAGAACCCCTGCACAGATGTAGCTCATGGCAGTTCAGTGTCCAAGTGGGTTACCTAGTAATGGGAAGAGGGACTGCCTCTGACATAATCTGATTGTCCTGCTCTTTGATCACCTCCCCCTGAAGGGGGAGTAGCCTTACCGGGCCACAGAAGATGACAATGCAGCCACTTCTGATGAGAACTAATAGACTAAGGTCAGAAAGGAGAGGAGAACCTCCACTCTCAGTGCACTTGGGGAGGGGCATGCATGCAGAAAGGGGAGGGAAGGTGGGATCCAGAGGGGATGAGGGAGGGGCTTATGGGGGGATACAAAATGAATAAAATGTAATTAATAAAAGTTAAATAAAAATAGAAAAAAATATCTGTACACCTAAAGAAGGTGAGCTAGAAGAAGGACCCCGGGTAAGATGATCAATCCTCAATCAGAAAGGCAAATGGGATGGACATTGGAAAAAGGAGAAAACAGGAAACAGAACAGGAGCCTACCATAAGGGGTGAGGGTTGGGGAGGTTCTGAAAGACTCTACCCAGCATTGTATCAAAGCAGATACTGAGACTCATAAATAAACTATCAGCAGAATGCAGGGAATCTTAGGAAAGAAGGGTGAGATCGTAAGACCTGGAGAGGACAGAAGTTCCACAATGAGAGCAACAGATCCAAAGTATCTGGACGCAGGGGTCTTTTCTGAGACTGATGCTCAAACCAAGGACTATTCATGGATATAACCTAGAACTCCTGCTCAGATGTAGCCATGGCAGCTCAGTCTCCAACTGAATACTCTAGACAGACTCTGTTCCCATTACTAGGGAAACCATTTGGAGGAATAACCACCACCACCCCCCAAAAAAATGTTCCAAGTAATATCTAAAGATATTTCACACACACACACACACACACACACACACACACACACACACACACACACACACAAAGTATAAGAAAATCCCTTGCTCCTATCCATGTGCCTTGTCCTACTTATTTTTCTTGTTTCTATAGCTTTATCTGTGTCCTTTTAGTGAACTTGAAGACAATTTTATTGGAGTCCAGACACTAACTGAAAGTAACATTTTGTCACTTGTACTTCTAATAACTGATTATAATGCTTTTCCAGATAACTTCCTTGTTTATGTTCAAAGATTTCACATTTTCAGAAAAGCTCAAAAATATTATACTTAAATTCACTCATTTATCATAAAGGACACATGTAAAAGAATATAGCTAGCTTTTCTCCAGAGTTTTTTTTATCTCTATTATTTTATTTATTTTTTAAATTTTTACTTGTTTATTTATTGATTCATTAATAAAACATATATCTGGGATATATATTAGCTGTGGAATTTTATTTTTCTCTGTGTTAGACCTATCTGAGCCAGAAATATTTAAAATACTTAATTTGCTCATTTTGTGATCTAATGTGTACTGAGCTACATGGTTTAAAATCTGAAGTGAAAGCAAGCACTAAAGAATGATGTCATGTATTGAATAATTACCCACATGCAAATTTAAATATGAGAGATTTGCATACGGTGCAATAATTAAAAATCTTGTAATCTAGTTTCTGAAAACTTAAAAGGAATTTAGTAATATTAAATAATTGAAGATGAAGAGAATTTTCTAGGTTTGGGAATGTTTGCAAAGCTAGATATATTTTAAATCTGATGGCAAAGAACTTTATAAAATATGCTTGCCAGCTGTTTGTAGATTTTCTAAATTACAGAAAATGAGTTGTAAAAGCTAAATGCCAGATGGAGAAAGCTGGATATTTCCTAAAGTGTTACTGAATTTTAGATAGAATAAGTTAGATGCAGATAAAAAAAAAATATTGGTATAAGATTGATAATGATTTCAGCAAACCAGCATCTGCCACAATAAGTTACTTATCTTCCATATTAGAGCATGCTTTCCTTATTTGTTACTATACTTATTAAATAATAAAATACTAAAAAATGTTCCTGTCTCAATAAATTGCAATGAATGAATGACATTTACTTATGCCGTGCATAACAATGCTAATGTTGTGTTAGTGCAATGATTTAAGCATACAAGACTCTGTTGGTCTCCTTGTGGAGCTCCTGTCCCCTCCGGGTCTTTCTATCTCCCCCTCCTTCCATAAGATTTCTGGCACTCTTCCCAAAGTTTGGCTATGGGTCTCAGCATCTGCTTCAATACCCTGACAGGTAGAGTCTTTCAGAGGCCCTCTGTGGAAGGCTCCTTGTCCTGTTACTTGTTTTCTTCCTCTTCAGATATCTATACAGATTACCCTTCTGAGTGAGGATAAGTCCTCTTCCCTAAGGTCCTTTTTGTTGTTTAGCTTCTTTAGGACTGTAGATGTTAGTATGTTATCCTATAGTATATGGCTAACATCCACTCATAAATGAGCATATTCCATGTGTATCTTTCTGCTTCTGAGTTACCTCACTCAGATTGATCTTTTCTAGTTCCATCCATTTGCCTAAAATTTTCATCATTTCCTTGTTTTTAATTGCTGAGTAGTATCCCATTTTGTAAATGTACTGCAATTTCTTTATCTATTCTTTGGTTGAGGGACATATAGGTTGATGGTATCCTAAGTATGTTTCCTTGGGAAAATTATTAGAAATAATTATTAACTCATAATTTAAAATGTATTATGAAAAAACATATACCAATAATTTATTTTACTTTATTATTATGCAAATATTTCAAAAATTATATCTCCTCTTTTATAGAAGTAGAAATTAGATTTTGGTACTATTACATAAATTCAGTGTCTTAATTATTTTTTTATTTAGTGCTAAAATGTTTTCTCTATAGATAGAAATTTCTTTTTTTTTTTAATTTTATTTTTCTTTTTAGTTACATTTTGTTAACTCTGTGTCCCAGCTGTATCCCGCTCCCTCATTCCCTCCCCAACCCCGCACTCCCTCCCTGGTCTCCTCCCTGCCCCTTTCCAAGTCTACTGATAGGGGAGGACCTCCTCCCCTTTCATTTGACCCTGTTTTATCAGGTACCTTCAGGGCTGGCTGCAAAGTCCTCCTCTGTAGCCTAACAGACTGCTCCTCCCCTGGGGGGGGGGGTCAAACAGCCTGCCCTTGAGATCCTGTTTCAGAAATTTCTTAAGAATCAGTTAGAAAAATGTTCTTCTGGGACATTTTAGAGTCCGTATAGAAACTGTAAATATGATAACTTTTTGAATTTTGTATATATTTACCAGTTCAATGAGTGAAAGCTGTTAAACGGGAGAATATGTTCTAAAATGAGGGATGATCTTATCAAGGAATAGAAATCTTTTCAGTTATTGAAATGTCAGCATGTTATATTGAATTTGGTACTCTACCCTATTCCAAATTGGTTCTATATCTTCTTGTAGAACAAATTTATAATTATTTAAATCAACTGACATGTTTAGTTTAAAACAATGTTCCTAATTGGAAGACATCCAGAAATTTAAATGTTAATTAAGAAGATACTATAAGCAAGTTAAAAATACTTACACATTGCATGGCTATAGTCTTCTCAGATGTTTTTTGGGGGGTGCACATATTGTAAATTGAACAGAGCCCATCTAGCACTGAATAAAGTGATGCATACAGGAGTGTTACTTGTGCCTGATAATATGTGTTCTCGCCCATTATGAATGAAGAAAGGTGTTTGTAATGAAACTGAGCAGAGCACCGCAGTAAATAATGAAAGACAGATCTCAGGACTGTGATACCTACGTGAACCACTCTTCTGATGGGTTTTCAAATCTGGTTAGGTGGTTCTGAAGTAGGATTGATGGAAACAGTTCCTCCTCATGATATTACACTGATGATTATGGCAAGAGCTAATTAAAAGTCCTGGTACTAACTACCTAATGAGGAGAAGGGGCATATTTATATTTCGTTATATATTAACTAACTGACATGAAGTATAAGACCAAGGCAAACAGACAAATACTTATTTTTCTCTGTCCGGATCAAATAAAGATGTTCATGACTACATTAAAAACAAGCTATGATTTTAGCTGGGTACAGAACAGAAGATGTTGTGGAATTACTGGCCCAACTTTTGTTTTTCTGAACAATATTCACCAAATCATGTTTTCTACCTATTCACAAATGTGTGAAATTATCAGTACTTAAGTAGCAATCTAAACCACACTAGCTTCCATTAAGTTTTAAATGGCATTGATTACTTGGTATGGATAGTACGACTTTAAGCTTACACTAAAAATATCCCCTTTTTGGTTATGCTCTTACATAGGATTCAGTGACTTGCCATCACCAGAATACAACCAAGAAAAGGGAAATGGTTTTAAAATTGCTCATATTTTGTGCCTTGTAAGCTGTTTCTATTTTGAATAGTTCTGTGAAAGGGATTAGTTGGGATAATAAACACAACAGGAAAAAGAAATGAAATAGCCTATGACAAACAGATGGCAAACAACTTAGTTCTTTATTCCAGTACCTTCCAAGGAAGGAAGACTTGCTATAAAGTATAACAGCTACTCAATTTGAGACTGTAGCTTTGTTTAATATCTTTTTTCTTTTTCTTTTTTATATTAATTATAGTTTGTTCATTTTATATCCCAGTTGTAGTCCCCTCCCTTATTCCCTCCAAATTCCATCCACTCTCCCTCATCTTCTCCCATGCCCCTCTCCAAGTCCTCTGATGGGGGAGGTACTCCTCCCCTTCCATCTGACCTTAGCTTATCAGGTCTCACCAGGACTGGCTGCATTGTCTTCCTCTGTGGTCTGGCAAGGCTACTTCCTCCTCACAGGGAGGTGATCAAAGAGCAATCCAGTGAGTTTATGTCAGAGACAGTCCCTGTTCCCCTTACTAGGGTACCCACTTGGAGAATGAACTACCATGGAGTACATCTGTGCAGGGATTCTAGGTTATCTCCATGAATGGTTCTTGGTTGGAGTATCAGTCTCAGAAAAGACCTAGATTATTTGGTTCTGTTGCTCTCCTTGTGGAGCCCCTGTCACCTCCAGGTCTTATGATCTTCCCCTTCTTTCATAAGATCCCCTGCACTCTGACCAAAATTTGGTTATGAGTCTCAACATCTGCTTTGATACACTGCTGGTTTGTCTTTCAGAGGCCCTCTGTGGTAGGCTCTTGTTCTGTTCCCTGTTTTTTCCTTCTTCCAATGTCCATCCTGAGTGAAGTATCCCAGAAGGAGGAGGACACACGTGCTATATACTCACCTATAAGTAGATAGTAGACATATAATATAAGATTAACATACTAAGATCTGTACAGCTAAAGAAGCTAAGCAAGAAGAAGGGCACTGGGTAAGATAATCAATTCTCACTCAGAAAGATAAACGGGCTGGAGATTGTTTAATACCTTGATTTCAACAAAGAGGCGGAGGAGGAAGAACAGAAGGACAAGGAGAAGTTAAGCCTTGTATGTTCTAGTCATATTTTAACACACATTTTATTGGACAAAGTGTTCTTACTGTATTTTCAAACAAGAGTAAGAAACATAAAAATGAATTACTTTTTTCACCTCCTTCAGATATGCCACTGAGCTCACAGAGCCAAAGAGCATTTCAGATCATACAACTTTACAAATTATATATAAACAATTATTCAATAAAACTGCCCCTACCCACATAAAAAAAAACCTGAAAATCAATTTTGATTGTTATTGTTTAGGTTGATATCTACTTCTTTTCCACTTGGATTAACTGACAGCTAGAAATGCATCTCTCCACAGATAGGTATTCTGTTGTTATCACTGTATGGAAATAATGCTTACCTCTTAATTTCTTTTAGTGTATTTCTGGCAGATACCTATAGGAGTTTATTAACATATTTAAGAAATTGATAACAGAAACTTAATTTTGAAAGTCATGTCAATTGATAGCATAGATTTTTTCCTTTCAGCTTAGCTAGGTTGGCTCCTAAGATCAATCCTAAAGAACAAACCAAACTTTAAAGGTAGTTAAAGGAAAAAAGACTCTTGTGGAAAAGCGATACTCTGCATTGTTATTGTACTTGTATTTCACCGATCTCATTTTTATTTTTTATATTTTTACTTACAGCTTATTCTCATCACACAGTTCCCATCTGCATCAGCAGATTGTCTTTGTCCCCTTAGGTTTACAGATAGTTTTAATAATAGGCTTCAAGATCCCCACAGCAACACACAGGAAAAAAAATAAGGACAGAAGAAAGGATATAATCATCCCTGGAGAAGCAAATCAGTGTTTCCCTGTTTACCTTTTCAAGTCACAATGTGCTGATAGACAGGATGAAGTAACGTGCCTGCGAGGAGGGATTGCTTTCAGAAAGCATTTCCAATATTCACATTCATCATTGAATTTTATTTTTCTCTAGATATGCACAGTTGATATCCATACATATAAATTAGAATTAATTTCATTTGTCTTTATTAGGAGATTAATTTGTAAGTGTACTCAATAAGCATCCAAACAATCCCAGGGATCCTGATTTTTTTTAATGTATTCTTATAAGTAGCAAACTTTGGAATTTTCCCTGTAGTTAGGACAAATTTACTTAATGTCAAAATAAATAAATTGATATTAAACCATCTAATCCTTTTGTGGCTTACCATAATAAAACAAAAACTACCTTCACACTCACACAGCTGGTTAACATGAGCACATACATACAATGTACTAGTTTGGACACTAAATTGCTAATTTTAAAATAACTACATCCTTAACAGGGTATAAGGAGACAGGTGCATAGTTTACTATCAAGTGTGTACTTTTTACCTGTGCTCATTTTTTGCTTAAAGAAACAATCACAGAGACTGATGCAACAACCAAAGACCATTCATAGAGAGGACAAAGACCCCCTGCTCAGATGTAGCACATAGACAGCTCAGTCTCCATGTGGGTTCCCAAGAGGAGAAGAAACAGTATTTGACATGAACTTGGTGGCCTGTTCTTTGATCACTTCTCCCTGGTTGGGAAACCTAGTCAGCCCACAGAGAAAGAGTATCCAGGCAGTCCTGATATCACCGGATAGGCTTCCTGATAGGGTTGGACAGTAGGGGAGGAGAACCTCCCCTATCGTTGGACTAGGGGAGAGGGAGAAGAGAAGAAGGAGGAGGGTGGGATTGCAAGGAGATGAGGTAAAGGCCCACAACTGGGATACAAAGTTATTTCATTATAAATAATAATAATAATAGTGTACTCACTACAAATATTTAAAAACTATTAGAGGATATGTTTTTCCAGCAAAATCAGAGTAGTAAATTAGCTCTTCAGGCCTACATACTCCCCGACCAAAAATTTTTAGCAAAGGTTTAGTATTACTCATGCATTCTTTTCTGTAGAAAGAGCATCAAATTGAAACAGAGAGGAGTTGACTGCACCTGTAACTATTATGCCACTATTATACTATTGGCATATCTTGTTTGAAGCATTGATTTGAGCTCAAAGAATTTTTGACCTGGTGTTCTGAATGCAGTATTTCTATCACAAATATATTTGTGAAGAAAAATGAATGAATGAACAGCTGTGTTCTATGTGATCCTGTAAAAAATGTGCTTAGATAGATAATGACTCGGAGGATAAATTTCTCTTAATTTTCTAATGTAAATCGGTCCAAGAGATAACTATTTTTTTTGCTTCTACTATATAATATCTCCACATGAATTAGTGCTTTGTACTTAATAGTTTTAGTGTAGCATTAATATTTATCAATGATTATTTTTTGTGATACAAATATCTATAATATTAATTATATTTTTTCTTAGATTGTTCTGTTTAACTTCTTTGTAAATACTTGATTATAAACATTTTTCTGCCCTGTGTTTCACTTCATGGAGATTTTTTTGTGTTTTAATAAACTATAAGAGCTGTAATATTGTCCCTCAGAAATTAATATTAACTCTTATTCTACTTCATTTGGGATTCTAATGATTAATGTGTTTGATGAGATTGCCACAGATTTTAGATTTTGTGCCTTAGTTTATTCTTTAATTTTTTAATTTAAAATATATTTTAGCCATTTCCATTTTTTCTCCTGAGAAATGTTCTGTTTATTTCCAGATTCTACATTTTTAAGTAGGCTGAGTGCATTACAATTGTTCAGTTTTAAAATTGCTTTGTATATCCTAAACACAATTCTCTATCAAATGTATAGCCAGCCATTATTTTCCCACACAGTAGGCTATGTCTTCTGTAGTGTAAATGAATCCATAATCTACTAAGGTTTGTTTTTGGTGTAATTTATTTTATGGTTGTATTTGTTGATGGTTGGTGCTATTTCATGGAAGACCAGATTCTTTTAAGAATGGCATTACTTGAGTTTTTATCCTGAATTGTTCTCCTTACACTTTCTTCTAGAGTTTCAGATTTGTCACAGAGATCTTAAATCTATTTGGAGTTGATTTGTGTACAGGTTGATAGAGAAGGCTAAAGTCATTCTTCTATATGTAGATGACAGTTTTCTCAATACTATGTTATTAGGTTTGTCTCTTTTTTCAGATTTTTTGATTATTTAATATTCCTTTGTTTTTTGTGTGTGCTTTTACTTGCATGTCTGTCTTCCTCTATCTTTTCCTTTTGTTTTTATTATTGTTTTCTTAAATTTAAACTTACAATATTACAATGCTGTGTAGGGATTCTCTGTGAACAGACACATTTTTGCAATCTTTATGCTTCAGGAGCCAACTTTCTCGGCACTATTGTTTATACAGCTAGAACATCTTAGTTAAAAGCATGACTAATTCACTCTTTTTACTACTAATACTGTTTTCTGGTTTATTTCTTGGATGGTTTTCTATTGATAGTGCAAGTATATTCATATACATATCCCCATTTTTAAAGGTAATTTATTTTCAGGAAGCTAAAGAATATTCATAATACAATTTGTCACTACTAGTAAAATACATACATGCTAACCTTTGTTATGTATATATGGGTTTGTGTGTGTGTGTATGTGTGGGTGATACCACAGTGCTTATACAATGATATATTTTGAAAGACCTTGATCACAGAAAAGTAGAGAAAAGACAATTAAATCAGTACTTATTCAGCCCTAACTTCCTTTACTATAGCAATATGAGAGATAATTTTGGGAATGGATAGTGAATCATTTAACATACATTAGACTTCTGATTCACTGCTACTTCCCAATGTCTCCCGGATAATTTAGAAAAGTTCTGCTTACAAGTAGTGGCAAACCATTATTTATGCATCAAATTAAGTTAGTACTGCATTGTGATAAATGTATCATGCTTTCGATATCCATTTGGACATCTAGGTTGTTTCTAGATTCTGTCTATTACAAATAAAGGTGATATGAACATAATTAAGCAAATGTCCTTATTGAATGGTGGGCATCTTTTGGGTATATGCTGAAGAGGGGTACAGTTGGGTCTTGAGGTAGCACTATTTCTGATTTTCTGAGAAAGTGCCAGATTGTTTTCCAAAGTGGTTATACAGGTTACAATCCCACTAGCAATGGAGTACGGTTTCCCTTTCTCCACAACCTTTCCAGCATGCAATTATAAAGAAGGAAATTATGAAATTTACAGGCTAATGATGGGAACTAGAAAGGATCATCCTGAGTGAGGTAACCCAGAAGCAGAAAGATACATATGGTAAATACTCACTTATATAGGATTAAACTTACTAATATATAGGTTATATAGGATAAACTTACTAAAATCTATAGTCCTGAAGAAGCTAAACAGCAAGGAGGACCCTAGGGAAGAGGCTTACTCCTCACTCAAAAGGGCAAACAGGATAGTCATCAGAAGTAGGAGAAGACAAGGAACAGAACAGGGGGCTTCTGAGAAACTGTACCCATCTGGGAATCGATGGAGATACTGAGACTTATAGCCAAACTTTGGGCAGAGTACAGAAAATCTTATAAAAGAAGGTGAGATAGAAAGACCTGGAGGGGACAGGGGCTCCAAAAAGGAGACCATTCAAGTAAAAAAAAAAAAAAAAAAACCTTGGGCCCTAGGGACCTGAAGAGATAGATACTCCAACCGAGGACCGTGGAGAGTAGCTGGAGCAGTTGCTTAGAGGAAGCCCATAGGCTGCTCAGTTTCCAAGTGGATTCCCTACTAGAAGGAGCAGGGGTTGTCTCTGACTTGAACTCATGAACTCAGTGCCAGCTCTTTGGTCACCTCTCCTTGGGGAGTGCAGTCTTGCCAGGTCATAGAAAAAGATGATGCAGCCAGCCTTAATGAGAACTGATAAACTATGATCAGATAGAAGGGGAGGAGTTCCTTCCCATCAGGGGACTAGGGAAAGGGCAAAGGGGGAGAAGAAGGAACTTGGGTGGGACAAGGAAGAGATGAGTGAAATGCTACAGCAGAAATGCAAAGTGAAAAAAATTGTAATTAATTAATTAATTAAAATGACAAAATTAAAAAAAAATTAGTTTCTGAATTTTCTTTAGTAACTCCTTGGTAGCTTCAAGGTAGAGCAAACACCCTTCCTCTTCAAGAGAACAGACTATGCTACTACTTGAAGTTCCACTATGTATGTAATTTTAAATGACTTTTATACCACACCAAAGATAACATTTTAAAAGCAGCTGCTTTATTTACTAAGTTAAGTGGTCCTTTTCAGGCTTTCATATAATATAACGGGCACTGATACCAGTATTAGGGTCATCTGAAACATAAAAATTATAGATCAGGTAGCTGTTGTTGAAATATCTCCCCTTGCTTATGGTATTCTATCTGCTGTTGTATCTTGGTGTGTGTGTGTGTGTGTGTGTGTGTGTGTGTGTGTGTGTGTGTGTG
>NW_026585987.1:568312-571331 GCF_907164565.1 Psammomys obesus
GTGTGTGTGTGTGTGTGTGTGTGTGTGTGTGTGTGTGTGTGTGTGTGCACGTGCGCTTCTGAGATCTCTGTCATAATAATCCAGATTTTGTGAATGCAATTCAAAAAAATACATTTCTTATCAAAAGAAAAGCAAAGAGTTTTTTTTTCCTCTTACAGTTAATTCCTCCTTCCTTCTTTAAAACACTGTCTTTTTTTTTTTTTTAAATAAAACCACTGTAAGGCTTCACATCTATAAGCACAGTAGTGGAGAAAGAAAAGACAATGCAGATCCAGAAAGTTGGTCAATAAAAGAGAATTTTAAAAGTGTTCTGTCTGCCTGGAGCGTTGAAGAAAATGATACCCCAACCAAGAACAATGCATGGAGAGGACCTAAAACTCCTGCTCAGATGTAGCCCATAGACTCAGTCTCCTAGTGGGTTCCTAGTAAGGTGAGCAGAGGCTATTTTCTGGCATGAATTTATTGGCTGACTCTCTGACCACCTTCTCCTGGGGGAGTGTAGCCAGTGCACTTAACCTCTGAGACATCCCTCAAGCCTCTGAGTGCACAGAATCTTATGGAAGAAGAGGGAAATAGAAAGTCGTGGAGGGGAAAGGAGCTCCACAAGGAGACCAAAACGGCCAAAATATCTGGGTGAAGGGACCCTTGTAGAGTCTGTTGAATCAACCAAGAACCATGCATGGAGAGGACATAGACCCCCAGCTCAGATGTAGCCCATAGGCAGCTCAGTCTCAAAGTGGGGTCTCTAGTAAGGGGAACAGAGTTGTCTCTGACATGAATTCAGTGGACATCTTTTTGATCACCTCCCTCTGGGTGCATGTGTTGGGATGCAGCTTTGACAGAAGAAGATAATGCAGCAAGTCATGATGAGACCTGATTGGCTAGGGTCAGATGGAAGGGGCTGAGGACCTCCCCTATTAGTGGACTAGGGGAGAGGTATAGTGGGATCACAGGGAGAGAGAGTGGGACAGGAAGGAGACCAGAGAGGGAGTAATAATAAATAAATAAATAAACAAACAAATAAATAAATAAATGTTAAAAAGGTTGTCACACCATTCTTCCAAGAAATATAAAAAAGCATTCTTAAATTCGTATAAAACCAAAAAGACTTCAGATAGCCAAAGCAACCTTGAGCAGAAACAAACCAATAAGTAAATAAACCAAAGTTATAGGGAAGAAATTTGTAGATTTTAAACTAGATTACAAAGCTGTAGTAAAAAAAAGAGAGATGATGATATAAAATTGTGCATACAGAAAATGGAAACAAAATAGAAAAAAAAACAAATATGACAATACATATCTAAAATCTAATTGCCTTTTCAGAAAATTGACAGAAGGACATAGTGGATCAAAGACAGCATCTTTAACAAGTGAATATGGGAAAACTGAATGTCCACATGTAAAACAATAAAATTAAACCCATACGTATCACTCTGCAAGAAATTACAGGTCCTAATTACCAAATATAGTGCAATTGTAATGAAGACCTGAAATACACATGTTAGAAATACACATGTCCTTAGACAAGAAAGACAGATAAGTCTTACCTTATGATGGAGTTAAAATATATCCAGACAAAGTCATCAGAAGTAAATAATGAAATTGGGATATAACACTTCATTCACTGGCCACTCAAAATCTAGTCTATTTACACATGGCGAGAAATTTCAGACTAATATATATATATATATTATATATATATAAAATTATTTGTTACATGTTTATACGAATACATATGTACAAATATATATAACAGCATATATTGTGAGATTTATTAAACATCAAATGAAATCTGGATACTTAATACTGTAAAAATATAATCATTACATTTTATTTTATATTCAGAATGCAGTTAATATTCTTAGATAATACAAAAAGTCATATATTTTATATCTAAAATTAGGTGCACAATATATGTCATTTGCTCACCTAGTTATGTCCATTGGAAAGGAGTTTTCCAGACTCCTATTCAAAGACATTTTACCTATAAATATGTACATGTTTTTTTTTAAACACTTTGTAGAACAAAGATTTATTTCTATTTAACCCAAATAGTATTTCCAAAACAATCTATTTTTGTAACACACAGTATATAACTTCATTTTCTTATAAAAATAAATCTAAAACTGAGCATTTCAGGATCTACAAGAGGAGAATAAAGTGATAATTAAAAAAAATAACAGTGTATAAACTCATGTCAAAACGAGAATACAAAAATCTTATATACTCCAATAAAATGTGTATTTATTTCTTAACAGACTACCTAAATGTGAATAGTTTTTTTTCAAACTTATATTTTTGAGTAAGTAATAAATAATTGGTTTGCATAATGGATAATATACCTGCAAACTTTAAGAATATTTAAAATTATCTAAGGGCTGTGGTTGACAGCTTTAAAATACTAAATACTCAGGCCTAGTAAGCAAGTGAAAGCACACTATATCATTAATAATCTCTAAATATTATTTGTTGCATCCATATTCTTTAACAAGTTATATGAGAAGGTGTATCTTTTGAAGGAATAAGAGAAGGACATGGTATTTCCTGCGCAGTGCATAAGTGTAATCAATCTCCTCTCACATGTTTATTCCTTACTTGCCACAACCAAAAAGCAAATACTAATGTGTTTGTGAATGTTCCTAATTGTGTAATAGGATAGACGCCATGCAGTTATGATAATCTCTGAAATGCATATGTTTCTTGGATAATATTTATCAACCTTTCAATCAAAAGGTGAAATACAGTAGTTCAAACTGTGCAGCTTTGATCTCAGAAGTGATACAATTTCCTATCAGGTGTGGTGCCTCTGATGAATTCACAACATATTCAAAGTGATGCCTCAGAGAAAATTTAGCTCTGTTTTAGAAGCCAGTTTGTTAAAAATATATTCTGGTAGTAAAAGAAAAACTGAACATACATGTTTTACATTCAATGATTTCTCTTTCTCTCTCTCTTTCTTTTTGTGTGTTTGTGGGGGGGGGTATGTGTGAACAGCTTGTGTCAAAGAAGGCCTTAAATT
>NW_026585987.1:571341-662270 GCF_907164565.1 Psammomys obesus
AACATCCTCCTCTCCTTCTTTCTGATCTTAGTCTATCAGTTCTCATCAGAAGTGGTTGCATTGTCAGGGTTCAAGGCTATCTCCATGGATAGTCCTTAGTTGGAGTATGAGTACCTGGGAAGTTCCCTGTGTTCAAATTTTCTTGTTCTGTTGCTCTCCTTGTGGAGTTCCTGTCCTCTCCAGCTCTTACTATTTCCCACTTCTTACATAAAATTCCATTCACTCTGCCCATCAGTTGGCCATCAGGCTCAGCAACTGCTTTGACAGTCTGCAGGGCATAGGCTTTCAGAGGCCCTCTGTGGCAGGTTCCTAGGTTGTTTCCTGTTTTCTTCTGGCTTTCAGAGGCCCTCTGTAGCAGGTTCCAAGGTTGTTTCCTGTTTTCCTTTTCTTCTGATCTCCATCCTCTTTGCCTTTCAGTATGAGGATTGAACATTTTAGTTAGGGTCCTCTCTTTTGCTTAGTTTGTTTAGATGTACAGATTTTAGTGGGTTTATTTTATGTTGTATGTTTATATGAGTGAGTATATACCATGTGTGTCTTTTTGCTTCTGGGACAACTCACTCAGGATGATCCTATCCAGGTCCCACCATTAAACCTGCAAATTTCATGATTTCCTTATTTTTCATTGCTGAGTAATACTCCATTGTATAGATGTACCACAGTTTCTGCATCCATCCTTCACTTGAGGGGCATCTGGGCTGTTTCCAGTTTCTGGCTATTACAAATAAAGCTGCTATAAACATGGTTGAGCAAATGTCCTTTTTGTGTACTTGAGCCTGATTTGGGTATATGCCTAGGAGTGGTATGGGAGGATCTTGAGGAAGTGCTATTCCTAGTTGTCTGAGAAAGCGCCAGATTGATTTCCAGAGTGGTTGTACAAGTTTACATTCCCACCAGCAGTGGAGAAGGGTTCCCCTTTCTCCACAACCTCTCCAGCATGTGTTGTCACTTGAGTT
Source organism: Psammomys obesus (assembly GCF_907164565.1). Classification (NCBI taxonomy): domain Eukaryota; kingdom Metazoa; phylum Chordata; class Mammalia; order Rodentia; family Muridae; genus Psammomys; species Psammomys obesus. Next base: position 572,298 of record NW_026585987.1, read on the forward strand.
TTTCATCTTGGTCATTCTGATGGGTGTAAGGCATAATCTCAGGGTTGTTTTGATTTGCATTTCCCTAATGGCTAATGAGGTTGAGCATTTCTTTAAGTGCTTCTCTGCCATTCGATATTCCTCTACAGAGAATTCTCTCTTTAGCTCTGTTCCCCAGTTTTTAAGTGGGTTACTTGGTTTGCTGCTTTTCAGCTTCTTTAGTTCTTTATATATACTGGATATGAATCCTCTGTCAGATAAAGGGTTGGTGATGATTCTTTCCCAATTTGTAGGCAGTCGCTTTGTTTTGATGACGGTGTCCTATGCTTTACAGAAGGTTTTCAATTTCATGAGGTCCCATTTATTGATTGTTGCTCTTAGAGCCTGTGCTGCTGGTGTTTTGTTCAGGAAGTTTTCTCCTGTACCAATGAGTTCTAGGGTATTCCCCACTTTTTTTTCTAGCCAATTTAATGTGTCTGGTTTTATGTTGAGGTCTTTGATCCACTTGGACTTCAGTTTTGTGGAGGGTGATAAGTATGGATCTATTTTCATTTTTTCTACATGTAGACATCCAGTTGGACCAGCACCATTTGTTGAAGATGCTGTTTTTCTTTTTTTTTTCCATTGTATGGTTTTGGCATACTTGTCAAAGATCAGGTGTCCATAAGTGTGTGGATTTATTTCTGGGTCTTCTGTTCCATTCCATTGATCCACCATTCTGTTTCTATGCCAGTACCATGCAGTTTTTATTACTATTGCTCTGTAGTACAGCTTGAGATCAGGGATGGAGATACCTCCTGAAGATCTTTTATTGTAGAAGATTGTTTTAGCAATTCTGGGTTTCTTGTTATTCCATACGAAGTTGAGAATTTTTCTTTCCAGGTCTGTAAAGAATTGTGTTGGCAATTTGATGGGAATTGCATTAAATCTGTAGATTGCTTTTGGTAAGATGGCCATTTTTTACTATGTTAATCCTGCCAAGCCATGAGCATGGGAGATCTTTCCATCTTCTCATATCTTCTTCTAAGAGACTTGAAATTTTTTTTATACAAGTCTTTGACTTGCTTGGTTAGGGTTACACCAAGGTACTTTATGTCATTTGTGGCTATTTTGAATGGTGTTGTTTCTCTAATTTCTTTCTTAGCCCTTTTGTCTTTTGTATACAGGAGTGCTACTGATTTTTTTTCAGTTAATTTTGTATCTGGCCACTTTGCTGAAGGTGTTTATCAGCTGTAGGAGTTCCCTGGTAGAGTTTTTGGGGTCACTAATGTATGCTATCATATCATCTGCAAATAGTGATAATTTGACTTCTTCCTTTCCCATCTGTATCCCCTTGATCTCCTTCAACTGTCTCATTGCTCTAGCAAGGACTTCCAGCACTATGTTGAAGAGATATGGAGACAGTGGGCAGCCTTGTCTTGTCCCTGATTTCAGTGGGATTGCTTTAAGTTTCTCTCCGTTCAGTTTGATGTTGGCTATAGGCTTGCTGTATATCGCCTTTACTATGTTTAGATATATGCCTTGTATCCCTGATCTCTCCAGTACTTTAAACATGAATGGATGTTGCATTTTGTCAAATGCTTTTTCAGCATCTAGGGAGATTATCATGTGTTTTTTTTTTTCTTTCAGTTTGTTAATATGGTGGATCACATTGATGGATTTCTGTATATTGAACCACCCCTGCATACCTGGGATGAAGCCTACTTGGTCATAGTGCTTAATATCTTTGATGTGTTCTTGGATTCGGTTTGCAAGTATTTTGTTAAGTATTTTTGCATCAATGTTCATAAGGGAGATTGGCCTGAAATTCTCTTTCTTTGTTGAGTCTTTGTGAGTTTTAGGTACCAAAGTGACAGTGGCTTCATAGAATGAGTTTGGTAATGTTCCTTCTGTTCCTACTTTGTCGAATAGTTTGAAGAAAACTGGAGTAAACTCTTCTTTGAAAGTCTGGTAAAATTCTGTGCTGAAACCATCTGGTCCTGCCCTTTTTTTTGCATAGGAGACTTCTGATGACCGCTTCTATTTTTGGGGGGAATATACGACTATTTTATTGATTTACCTGGTCTTGATTGAGCTTTGTTAAGTCAAATCAATCAAGAAAATTGTCCATTTCATTTAGATCTTCAATTTTTGTGGCATATAGACTTTTGAAGTAAGTCCTAATGATTGTTTGGATTTCCTCAGTGTCTGAAGTTATGTCCCCTTTTTATTTCTGATAATGTTGATTTGGGTGGTGTCTCTGTGCCTTTTAGTTAGCTTGGCTAATGGTTTTCGATCTTGTTGATTTTTCTCAAAGAACCAGCTCTCTGTTCATTGATTCTTTGAATTTATTTATTTGTTTCTAATTGATTGATTTCAGCCCTGACTTTGATTATTTCCAGTCATCTACTCCTTTTTGGTGTGTCTGCTTCTTCTTTTTCTAGGGTTTTTAAGTGAGCCATTAAGTTGCTTGAATGAGCTGTCTCGAATTTCTTCTTGAAGGCACTTAGTGCTATGAACTTTCCTCTTAGCACTGCTTTCATTGTGTTCCACAAGTCTGGGTATGTTGTGTCTTCATTTTCATTGATTTTCTAGGAAGACTTTAATTTCTTTCTTTATTTCTTCCCTGACCCAGCTGTCATTTAATAACATGTTGTACAGTTTCCATGTGTGTGTAGGCTTTTTGCTATTTCTGTTTTTGTTGAAGTCCAGCTTTATTCCATGGTGATCAGACAAGATACAAGGGATTATTTCAATCTTCTTGTATCTGTTGAGGCTTGCTTTGTGACCAACTATTTGGTTTATTTTGGAGAAGGTTCCATGAGGTGCTGAGAAGAAGGTAAATTCTTTTGTGTTTGGGTGTAAAGTTCTGTAAATGTCTGTGAGGTCCATTTCATTCATGACCTCTGTCAGAGATTGTTTCTTTGTTTAATTTCTGTTTTGTTGACTTGTCCTTTGTTGAGAGTGGGATGTTGAAGTCTCCCACTATTAATGTGTGTGGATCTATATGTGGCTTAAATTTTATCAATGTTTCTTTTACAAATGTGGGTGCTCTTGTATTTGGAGCATAGATGTTCAGGATTGTGATGTCTTCCTGGTGGAATTTTCCCTTGATGAGTATGAAGTGTCCTTCCCCATCTCTTTTTATTAATTTTGGTTGAAAGTCTATTTTATCATATATCAGAATGGCTACTCCTGCTTATTTCTTGGGTCCATTTGCTTGGAAAGTCGTCTCCAACCTTTTACCCTCAGGTAATGTCTATCTTTGTGTCTTAGGTGTGTTTCTTGTATGCAATAGATTCCTGGGTTTTGTTTACGTATCCATTCTGTTAATCTGTGTCTTTTTACTGGAGAATTGATTCCATTGATGTTGAGAGAAATTAATGACCAGTGGCTGTTAGATCCTTTGATTTTGATGTTGGCTGTGTTCATAAGGTTGTGTGCTTGGTTGCTTTTTGTTGCTGTAGTAAGGTTAATTACTTCCTGTGTTTTCTTGACAGAAGCTAAAATATCTTGGGTTGTATTTTCCCTTCCAGTATCTTCTGTAATGCTGGATTTGTGTGTAGGTATTGTTGAAATTTGTTTTTGTCATTGAATATCTTGTTTTCTCCGTCTATGAGGACTGAGAGTTTTGCAGGGTATAGTATCCTGGGCTGACATCTGTTTTCTCTTAGGGTCTGCATGATATCTGTCCAGGCCCTTTTGGCTTTCATAGTTTCTGTTGAGAAGTCAGGTGTGATTCTAATGGGTTTGCCATTATATGTTACTTGGCCTTTTTCCCTTGCAGCTTTTAGTATTTTTTCTTTGTTCTGTATACTTACTGTTTTGATCATTATGTGGCGGAAGGATTTTCTTTTCTGGTCAAATTTGTTGGGTGTTCTGTAGGCCTCATGTATCCTTATTGGCTTCTCCTTTAACTTGGGGAAATTTTCTTCAATGATTTTGTTGAAAATATTTTCTGCCGAGGGTTTGGTTATGAGTCTTAGTGTCTGCTTTGAAACACTGCTAGGTAGAGTCTTTCAGATGCCTTTTGTGGTAGACTCCTGTCATAAGTTCAATGCACATCCCATTTGTCTTTCTAAATGAGGATTAATCACCTTCGCCTGTGTCCACTTTCTTGATTATCTTCTTTAGGTGTGTAGAAAGGGGCAGGGAGGAGACCAGGGAGGGAGTGTGGGGTTGGGGAGGGAATGAGGGAGCGGGATACAGCTGGGACACAGAGTTAACAAAATGTAACTAAAAAGAAAAATAAAATTAAAAAAAATGTAACTGATGTAAGAAAAAAATAAAATTAAAAAAAAAAAGAAAATATTTTCTGGGCCTTGGAGAAGGGAGTCTTCTTTTTCCTCTATTCCTATTATTCTTAGGTTTTGTCTTTTCATATTGTCTTGGATTTCTTGGATGTTCTGTGTCAGGAATTTTTTAGATTTAACATTTTCTTTCATTGTATCTTCTACACCTGAGATTCTTTCTTCCATCTCTTGTAGTCTGTTGGTTATGCTAACCTCTGTAGTTCCTGTTTTCTTCCCTAGATTCTTCCTCTCCATTATTTCCTCCATTTGTGTTTTTTTTTTTTTTTAATTTTTTCATTTCTATCTTCAGGTCTTGAGTTGTTTTCTTTACTTCCTTCACCTGTCTGATTTTATTTTCCTATTTTTCTTTTAGTTCCTTCAACTCTGTTTCTTTTATTTCTTTCAGTGATTTAATTATTTCTTCTCTGAAGGCCACAAGCTCTTTGGCTGCATTTTCCAGTATTTCTTCATGGATGGCCATAATCTGCTTGTCTTTAACTTCCTCCATTTCTTTATGGATAGCCATGATCTGTTTGATTTTATCTACCTCTAATTCTTTACGTATTTTTTTTGTTTCCTCTATTATCCTCTTTATCAGCATAGATGTAAGGTCATCTTCTTGATTTTCTATTATGCTTTGTTGTCCACGGCTGTTTGCCACTGGATGGCTGGTTTCTGGAGTTGCCATAGTGCTCTGTCTTTTGTTGGTTGAGCTTTTACGCTGACCTCTACCCATTGGGCTGTTTTAGGTGTTGGCTGTTAGTTTCTGTGCTTCCTGGAATCCTGAGGTAGGAAGAATCCCCTTGGCCTAAAGATGATTTTTCCTGAAGGAGTCCTCCTCTGCTTTTTGGTTATGGTCACTGTATGGCCAGTGTTTCTCAGGAATTGCCACTGCTCACCTCAGGTGTATAGCCATGAGTAGTAGTTGTGGTCTTTGTTAGGCAGGGGGGCTCTCCTCTTACCCATAGAAGTTCTCAAGATAGCTGTCCCACTGCTGGGTTTATCGTTATAAATATAGTGAGCTGCTGCTGTTGTTACAGTTTTCCAGGAACAGTCTTCTTGAAGAACGTGCTGATTCCCTAGCTGTGGGGTTTTCTCCCAACAGGGAAACTCAGTCTGTTATCCTGGGGCACACAGTTCTGTCCAGGACGTGAGAGGAGCGCCCAGCAAGTCTCTGGCCCAGAGGCTGAGTGCTCTGCTCTGGGCCTGGAGAATGTGCACCTAGGTTGAGTTGGCACCTGGGGGCACCACTCTGATCTGGAGGCTGGGTGCCTCACTCTGGACCAGCAGCTGTGTGTCCCTGTTGGGATGGCGGCTGCAGGCACTGCTCTGCTCCGGATGCTGTGGGTGCAGCCCTCTTGAAGGACCAGGGATTCCCACAATTTTGTCAGTCTAGCTAGGGATAACTGGTTGATCCTTGGCACAGTATCTGAGGGCTGTTTTAATGGCTCTCTGGCTTTTGTAGGTCTGAGGATGCAGCTGTGTGTCCCAGTGCCCTAGGGGAACTCAATAATGTCGGCTGAGCACAGTGCTCCTGCCTGCATTAGAAAGCTAGTGCCTAGAGTCTGCATGAATCCAGAAAGTCTTTTAGTGCTGGGTGTCCTTAGCATTAGACCTGATGATCCCCCCTGCTGGGGGTTTCCTCCTGCCAGAGACACCCAGTCTTTTCTTTGGGGCCGGCCGTTCTGTCTGGGGTGGCAAGTAGAACCCACAGGCACAGACCCCCGCCCTTGGCCTCGCCTTTCTGGCCTTTGGGAGCCTGGGTGTCTGCCTAAACTCGATAATTTTCCCAAGACCTTTTAGGGGTGAGGGTGTCGGCTGAGTGCTCTGAGATCAGACCAGCTGTTTCCATCTCTGTGTGTTTGCACCCAACAGTAAAACTCAGTCTCTAGTGCCCTGGGGCCCACATTTCTATCTGAGGCAGCAAATCAGGTGCACAGGCAGGGCTCTGTGCAGGTGCCTGGGTCCCCAGCTCTGGCTCCGGGCTGGCTCCTGGGGCACCTGCGGAACCCGAGTCTTTTCCAGGGGATGTCTGGATGACCTAAGGTCTGTCCCAATTGTTTCCTGCTTCGTGGGGTTATCTCTCAACTGGAAATTCAGTCTGTGATGTTCTGGGCCCACAGTTCAGTCTGAGACAGTGACCAGATCACACTGCCCTGTGGCTCTGGGCTGGCGACCAAGCGCCTTGTGGAACCGGGATCTCTTCAGTGGTTTAGCCGGGTGAGTTAAAGTTGATTGAATCCCCCACAGTGGGGTATTCTCTCACCTGTGAAACACAATCACTTGTGTTTTATGGCCGTGAGTTCTGATTGCTGGTCACTGTGCTTATCCTGCTGCTGCTCTGAATGAGAGTCCTCCCGGTGACGCCATTTGCTCCCTCGCAAGGTTTTAAATGTAAGAAAGGTAATGGGAAATAGAATTGTACTACATTCTCAAAATTAAGAGAATTTTTTTTTTAAATTCAAACTTAATATACATGCAATACAATAATACAGTAGTTATTATTGAATCCAGAAAATTCCATAAGGATGATTAGAATATTCCCAAGCAGCTTCAAATGTTCTTTTTAAGATTCAGTTTAAAGTCAATTACTGTATTAAAAATCAAATTGTGTAATGTAATTCCCTTCTTACAGGACGACATTTAAAGAGGCTAAATGGAGTCTCTGTGTGACCATTCCTTAACTTCTGATCCATAATTTTTAATGCTCATCATAGGATTTTCAGTCAAATAAATAATCTATCAGTGTGCAGCATACTGAGAAAATGGGAAAATAAGAAGAATCTTTCACATATGAGGCAATGCAAGTGAATGTGTTTATAGAATGGTAGCCTGAGGAGACTGTGGCTGTTTTGAAAGAGAAGATAATGACAGGAGTGAAGACATAAATACTATAAATTGAGTATCATTCCATGTTTAATTATTCTAAGGTAGACCAGATAATGATGCTCTTACATTTTTGTGGCCCAACATTTTCAGCTGCTTTTTAAACCACTGTGTGTTGTGAAGCGAAGTTGGGAACTCTATAACGACATCCTTGCTTTCCTCTTCTCAGAAGCTTGTGAAGAAATTGGTGAAAACACCGCGATCTTAGATTCAGTTTCCTGTTGTGAGAATTAATACATTATTTTATTAGATTTATCACATCCTTATCACATGTTTATAATAACCCTTTAGAGAAAGACCTAACTAAGTTAAATCATACCTTTGAAAAGGTTTAGCTTTTTTTGTGTGTTGAAAAGAATAGTTTATTGATGTTAACAATTTCAGGGTTTTCTTTGTTTACCTGAAAATACCTATAACATGAGTCTCTTCCTCTCTTTCTTTATATTATCAATAATTTTGACATTTTCCATTTAAATAATTCTATATGCATCTTTATGAAGTGTATTGTAAAGCATGTAGTTTATTATTTATTAACTTCATTTTTAATATATCTTTTGATTTTTTCACTTAAATTCCAGATAGTAAACAGAAATTTACATTTTTTAAATGTGTCAAGATTGTATCAAAGAATGGTGATAAAAGCCTTCTTCTTGGAATAGTTTGAGAATGCACAAGGCAAATTTTAAATATTTTACTTCTCCCCCTTTGTCCCATATGTCTGTAGTCTGGCTATTGCCCTGCCTATGTTGGCTATCTGTTCTATTTCTCCATGCCTGTGTTCTTGTGCCTGTGTCTACTCTGTGCTGGTGCCTCTCCCTAACAAAGAAATTTCTTGGCCTGCTCTTTGATCACCTCCCCTTGAGGGAGAGCAGCCTTACCAGGCCACAGAGGAAGACAATGCAGCCACTCCTGATGAGACCTAACAGACTAGGATCAAGGAAGAAAAAGAAACCCTTCCCTACCAATGGACTTGGGGAAGGGCATGCGTGGAGATGGGGGAGAAAGGGAGGGATTGGGAGGGGAGGAGGGAGGAAACTAGAGGGGGGATACAAAGTAAATGAAGTGTAATTAAAAAATTGTGGCACATCTACACAATTGAATATTACTCAGCAATAAAAAAACAAGGAAATCATGAAATTTGCAGGTACATGGTGGGATCTGGAAAAGATCATCCTGCATGAACTTTCCCAGAAGTAGAAAGACACACACGGTATATACTCATTCATATGGACATATAATATAGGATAAACCTACTGAAATCTATACACCTAAAGAAACTAATCAAGAGGGAGGATTCTGGCTAAAATGCTCAATCCACATTCAGAAAGGCAAAGAGGATGGACATCACAAGAAGGAGAAAAAAGGGAACAAGTCAGGAGGCTGACACAGAGGGCCCCTGATAGGCTCTGCCCTGCAGACTATCAATGCAGATACTGAGATTTATGGGCAACCTATTGGGCAGAGTGCAGGGAATCTTAGGAAAGAAGTGGAAAACAGTAAGATCTGGAGAGGACAGGAACTGCACAAGGAGAGCAACAGAACCAAAAAATCTGAGCACAGGGGTCTTTCCTGAGACTCATACTCCAACCAAGGACCATGCATGGAGATAACATAAGACCCCTGCACAGATGTAGCCCATGGCAGTTCAGTATCCAAGTGGGCTCCATTGTAATAGTAACAGAAACTGTCTCTGACATGAAGTGATTGGCCTGCTCTTTAATCACCTCCCCCTGAGGGGAAGCAGCCTTACCAGGCCACAGAAGAAGACAATGCAGCCACTGCTGATGAGACCTAATTGACTAGGATCAGAAGGAAAGAAAAGAAGACCTCCCCTATCAGTGGACTTTGGGAGGGGCATGCATGCAGAGGGTGGAGGAAGGGAGGGATTGGGACAGAAGGAGGGAGGGAACCACAGGGAGGATACAAAGTGAATAAAGTGTAATTAATAAAGAATTAAAAAATAAAATAAAAATGAATAAAAAGTTATAAAAAAGAAATTTCTTCTGTATTTACTGAACAGCACACACACATGCATACACACACATACACAATATGAGAAAGAAATATAGCTCTTTAATTACAGATCTATTTAATACAGGTGTAGAAATATCAAATTCACTTTGCAGATGTAAGCTGGCCCAGGATAAACCTCAACTCTTCAAATATATGTAATCAACCCTATATCAATATTTTTCTTCAAACATTTATAGGATATTTGCTTTGTTTATGTTTACTTTCAACCTGGTTGCTGCTTTCAATAAATGATTATCAAAACACATACAAATATATACAAACATGCATTATTTTGTGTCAGGGGCATTGAAGAGCACATAATTATGTTTCAGGTATTTAGTTTCAGGTGTAAAACCTAATTACATGGGAAATCTAAGGCATAGGAAGGTTGGTTACATTGCTCTCTTAAAGGTAAGTTATATTTAAACATACTGAGTACACAGTATGACAGCAGGTTAAATGTGTTGTCTTAAATAATCTCAAGACACATTTTGAACTTGGCTGAAGGGTCTTTGAAATAAAGATATATTTTGAAAATAAAAATATTTCACCAGATTTATAAATTGCTACTTTAATGTTCAAAGGTGTTGGATTCTCCTGTCAAAATGGTAATCTCTGCTTCACCCAGTGATGGTTTTCAGATATTACTTTGTATTTTACTTGCTTTGTGTATATGTATGTATTCACTTAATATTTATTTCAGAGAAGGATACATTCACTACTTAACAATGTCAAATCCATGGTAGCATTACTATTTTTGTTTTCCTCTCCTAGTGAGGCTTACAGAGATATTTTAGGAAGTTCTAATAAATCAAATTACATTTTTGCATATGTATTTATGTGTTTTCCATGAGTGTATTTGTCATTGGATATGTGTGGATGTGGATGTTGGCTTGGTTAACATGCATGTGTATGTGTATGATCTTTTGGTGTCCTCGTGTACCACTCATGTATTGAGGCAGAATCTCCTGCTGAGCTCATGACTAGTCACTTAACCTTGTCTGACTAGCTTGCCTGGCTTGCTTTGGGATTCCTGGTTTATTCCCCCATGCTCTAAGATTACAGGAGTACCACAAGACATATAAGATGGCCTACGTGAACTCTGGGGATATGATGTCTGCTCCTCATGCTTATAGATGAAGTGCTTTACTCATAGTCATTTCTTCAATTATAAATTTAAATTTTTTAAATTTTTTTATTAATTACACTTTATTCATTTTGTATCCCCCCATAAGCCCCTCCCTCTCCCTCTCCCAATCCCATCCTCCCTCCCCTTTCTTCATGCATGCCACTCCCCAAGTCCACTGATATGGGAGGTCCTCCTCTCCTTTCTGGTCTTAGTCTATCAGTTCTCATCAAAAGTGGCTGCATTGTCTTCTTCTGTGGCCTGGTAATGCTGCTTCCCCCTCAGGGGGAGGTAATTAAAGAGCAGGCCAATCAGATTATGTCAGAGGCAGTCCCTCTTCCCATTACTATGTAACCCACTTGGACACTGAACTGCCATGAGCTACACCTGTGCAGGGGTTCTAGGTTATCTCCATGAATAGTCCTTGGTTGGAGTGTGAGTCTCTGGGAAGTTCCCTGTGTTCAAATAAATTTAAATCTTTATTAAATTAGAGGCCAAGGATTTTGAACTACAATTAATTCTCAATGTGAAATATCAGAGCCATTTGTTTAATTTATAAATCTGTTGGTTTTAATAGTTTCATGGTTGTCATTGATCCTCATTATGTGACTGGCTACTTGAAACTAAAAAAAAAAAAAATGTTTGGCTGTTTCAATGTTTAGCCTTCATTCTTTTTTAATTAAATTTTTATTTTTATATTAATTATAGGTTATTCATTTTGTATCTCAGCTGTAGCCCCCTCTCTCATTCCCTCCCAATCTCCCCTCCCCCCTCCACCTCATCCCATGCCCTTCTCCAAGTCCACTGATAGAGTAGGTTCTCCTCCCCTTCCATCTAACCCTAGCTTATCAGGTCTCATCAGGATGGCTTCATTCTTCTGGCTTTCCACATGGAAAATTTATGAATGAAGAAACACTGTAGGACATTAAATACTGTTAATTTTATATTACATTGAATTCTCTTTTTACTAAAACTCTGGCTTCTTAAATTTGGCTAACTTCATGTTTAAACATGCCTTCAAATTGGTATTATTTTCAAAATCTGCTCTCTAATTGTCTAGTTAGTTCTAATTAATTGTGTTTATCTATAATAATCTGATTTATAAGTGACTAATTATATCTGTATTAGCTGGTTTTACTAATTCACACACAAAATAACACATTTCAGTAAGATGCCATAACACTTTATTATATTAAATTATGTCAACAAGTAGCAAATATATCCATGTACAACTAGGTACACATATAGAGATGAAAGAATTAGATTAAATATTTTCTCTTCTTTACTACAATAATAAACCTAGGCTAGAATTCAGCATAAGAGACATTCATGGATTATTCATCTAGATATAGATAAGCAGTATTTAGATAGTAAACCGGCTTTGTACATTTTTTTCTCACTTGAGAATAGTTGTTTATTTGGAAGTCTTTAGTTCAGTATTGTCCAGTCAAAAATGAACACGACATATAGACAGTATTTGTATCCCTTTGATATCCTTTAGTTGACTTATTGCTCTAGCTAGATTTTCAAGTGGGCAGCTTTGCCTTGTGCCAGATTTCAGTGGAATTGATTTAGTTTTCTTCCTCCCCTGTGGCCTGGGAGGGCAGTCATATCATGAGGAAGTGTTCAAAAAGTGGGTAACATAGTCCATGTCAGAGATGGTGTGTAGATACGGGGTCTCCCATATTCTGAGGAAATGGTGGGAGGGAGGATGTGGAAGAGCAGGTGGGTCTGGGAGGAGAGGAGGGAGGAACCTTCAACCAATATGTACATTTATTTAATTAATAAAAAGAAAAATGCATAAATAAACGATAAAAAATAAATACATAAATAAATAATTTTTTTAAAGAAAAAGGAAAATAAAAAATATCTGATGTCACATATATTGGGGAAAAACAGTGTTTGCTAAAGGATAGGAAATTAGCATAAGAAAGGGTAGAAAAAGTTGATGAATTGGTAAAGAGTTACAGTTACATATGAGAAAAATGATTGTAGGTAATAGGGCTGTACAGTTGAAAAGCTGGAGAAAATAAATTTTTCTTATTATTATTATTATCATTTACTACAATTTATTCAATTTGTATCTAGGCTATGGCTCCCTCCCACATTGCCTCTAAATTCCATCCTCCCTCCCTCTTCTCCCCATATGGCCTTCCCCTAGTCCACTGATAGGGGAGGTCTCCCCCCCACTTCTATCTGACCATGGTCTATCAGGTCTTATTAGGACTGGCTGCATTGTCTTCCTCTGTAGCCTGCCAAGGCTGTACACCTCAGGGGGAGGTGATCAGAGAGTCAGCCACTGAGTCCATGCCAGAGAAAATCCCTGCTCTGTTTACTAGGGACCCCACTTGGAGACTGAGTCTATGGGCTACATCTGAGCCTCTCCATGCATTGTCCTTGGTTGGGATATGAGTCTCTGCTGGGCTGCTAGGACTGCTTTTAGCCATAAGAAAAATGTGCATCATAACTACTGTGAGATTACATTTTATATCCATTAAAATTATTAAGGTCAAGAAAACAAGTGACAGCTCATGCTAACAAGAATATGAAGTAAGCAGAACACTCATCCATTGTGGTTGGGAGTGAAAATTTGTACAACCACTATGGTAATCGTATGGTGGTTTTTCAAGAGGATGAAAAGCAAGCTGCCTCAATATCTAGCTACACCACTCTTGAGCATATACCCAATGGATGCTTAATCTTATCGCAGAAACACTTGCTTAAATATGTTCATCTCCGATATCTTCATAACAGCCAGAAATTAGAAACAACCTACATCCTTCAGCATTATAATGGATAAAAATTATGGAACTTTTACACAATGGACTATTACTTGGAATTAAAATAAATAAATAAATGACATGAAATTTACAGGTATTTTTTTGGAACTAGAAAAATAAATCACCTTTAGTGAGATATCCTAACCCAGAATGACACATATGGTGTGTATTCTATTATATGTGGCAATTAGCTGCGAAACCATTGATAAATAAACTACAATCCATAGAAACAAGAGTAAGTATCGAATAAGGGACTAGAGAAAGCAGAAAAATTTTGTCAGAAAAGGGAAATAGAATAGCTAATTATGGGTGACCAAGGAGGCTGATGTGATGATCAAATGGGGAAGAGGAATGATGGGGAAGGAGAGGAGGTAATCATGGAAAGATAGCTAAAATTATGACATAATTGAGGTGCAAACATAATATAGGGGAAACATAGTACAATAGAAAGCTTCCCTAAAAATAACCATACATGAAACCACCAATTAATGGTGAAGAAAGAGATCCCACCAGTCAACTTGTCACAAAATGAAGCTTTCATTACCAGAATTGTGTTATGTTCAGTTGAATTGATAGCTAAAAGGTTCTATGTGAAACCAAGGGCTGGCAGGTAGGACATGCCCTTGGTTGTTCAACAGTAGATTGCTCTCCACAAACAAGCAGGAATGTTGTCCCATTGCTGAAGACAACACCTATACAACTTATTGAACATGGATAAGTCAAGGTAGTTCCTACATTGAGCCTTCACTGCTATGTGTTGCATTTGTAGTACAGGAAGATATTCTGCATGATAACAAAAGAGAAGCGTAAACACAAAGCCGTGTACAAACACTTTGATCCACAATCTGTCCTGTCTTGAATGATTTTATTCATTTCCTTCCACTGTTTGTGTTTCATAAATTTCTTTAATGGTTTTATTACATTTCTCTTTAAAGACCTCTATCATATTCACAAATGCTATTTCAAAGCATTTTTCCCTATGCTTCATCTATGCTGCAGTTCTCAGGGTCTGGTATCATATTGTTGACGGACTCTAGTGAATACATATTTTGAGGGTTTTATGGACTGTTCTTAGGTAATATCTGGATATCTGTGTTTGGACTGATTAGAATTCTAGATGCTGATATTTGGTCTTGTCATTGTTAGGTGGGTGTTTTGTTCCTTGGATTCTGTTGCCTTTCTCGTTCTCAAGAGAGTGTGGTAGGTGTTTTACATTTTGTTGAAAAATCATATTTCTAAATTTACACTAGTGTAAGTAAATATTTTCATTAAATAACCTAAATTGTACTTAGATATTTCAACATAGAAATTATTGATTCCATGTTTTGTTGTGGTATAAAAATATTTTCATTACTATGTTTTTTTGTTTTATAGTATTTTATTCTTATTATTTAAACACTATTTGAATACACAAAGTGATGTTATTTCATATACACATTGAGTAGTTATTAGATTGATAATTAGTATATATGTCCCATTACATTTTAGCATTTTGTCATGGCAAGTGCTCAGACTCTTCTCTTTTAGCTATCTGATGTTTGTAATACTTATTTGTAGAGATGTATTTTTCAAAAACCTACTTTATTTAGGGTTCTTAAATGATTTTCCCTCCTTTCAAATCCACTGATGAGAAATAGGGGGAAAAGAAGGTGATTAGGTACTGAGAGAATCTTTTGAAAGAAGGGAGAGAGAGAAAGACCTAGAGAGGACATAACCCAAAGAATCTGGGCCCATGGGTCTTTTCTGAGACTGATAATCCAACCAAGGACCACACATGGTCCTAGAACCCTGCATAGGTGTAGCCCATGATAGCTCAGTCTCCAAGTGATTTGCCTAGTAAAGGGAACAGGGACTGTCTCTGACATGAACTCAGTGGTAGGCTCTCTGATCACCTCCCCCTGAGGGGGGAACAGCCTTACCAAGCCGCAGAGGAAGACAATGCAGCCATTCTTGTTGAGACCTGATAGGCTAGGGTCAGAGGGAAGGGAAGGAGGACTGCCCCTATCAGTGGACTGAGAGAGGGGCAAGGGAGGAGATGAAGGAGTGTGGAATTGGGAGTGAATGAGGGAGGGGGCTACACTGGGTAACAAAGTGAATAAACTGTAATTAATAAAAAAGTATAAAAATAAAAAAGGAGATAAAAGGGATTATAGACCATTTTAGACATATGTCCTTGGGGCAAGTCCACTTTTCGCTGTCTAGATACTAGAAGTATGAGTCAGAGAAAGCCATATGACTCACTGGGATTGCCCTGAGAAATTCTCTGGAACAATTCTCTCTGTGAAGTGAAGTGTCAAAGAATGAAGAGCACTGAAGCTATGTTGATCCAAAAAGCATTGTCTCACTGTTGGTAAGTCTATTTATTTATTTATTTATTTATTTGTTTGTTTATCTATCTATCTATCTATCTATCTATCTATCTATCTATCTATCTGTTTATTTTTCAGTTTACATCCTTGTTGTAGCTCTATCCCTCTTTCCCTCCCGGTTCCATTCTTCTTTCCACCCTACTCCTCAGAAAAGGGGAGCTCCCTTTCCTATCCATCCCAGCTCACCAAGTTGCATCAGAACTGAGCATGTCCTCTTCCCCTGTGGCCTGACAAGGCAGTCCCACCAGAGGGAAGTTATCAAAAACTGGCAAATGAGTCCATATCAGATGCAGTCCCCACTTCCCTTACTAGAAGACTCACATGAAGCCTAAGCTGTCCATGGGCTATGTCTTTATAAGGGACTTGGGTCCTGTTTGTGCATGGTCCTGAGTTGATCGTTCAATCTCAGCAAACCCCTCTGGGCCCTGGTTAGTTGGCTCTGTTGGTCCTCTTGTGGAGTTCCTGTCACCTCCAGGTCCTCTTTTCTTTCTTCCCAATTATTCACAAGACTCCCTATGCCTTACCCGATGCTTGACTGTGAGTCTCAGCATATGTTTTGAGGGATGTTTTTGTCTCTCAGAAGACAACTCTGAAAAGCTCCTGTCTGCAAGCTTAGCAGAGTATCATTCATAGTGTCAGGGGTTGGGACTCTCCTATACCTCAGGTTTCTATATATCTCCTCTCCTCAGAGTCCACCCCCAGGGGTTTAAATCTAGCAAAAATCACTGGCCTTGCATGAGACAGCTTGCAGCTGTCCTCTCACAAGAAGGATTCTAGCAATACATCACATGACACAACTGAGTCTTCAAAGAAACCAGAAACTTCCACTTCATTAATTGATAATTGCTTTTCTTTACCAAATGAGGTATATACCTTTCTGAATACCCTTCTGTGTATAGTAACCTTTAGTGGACTCATGGTTCCATTGATAATCTGTCTTTTCACACCCCATGCATGAGCACCTACGGTGTGTTTCTACACTCACCTTCAGTCATGTACATGGTAAAGTATGTAGCTCCTTATTCTGATGCTGCCCTTCAGCAGAAGAATCCCCACAGGCATTTTCATTCATGCAGTTTTTCAAGGAATAACTTTGACAAAAAAATATTATAGTTATTTTCTTTCCTTTTTGTTACTGTGTTTTCAATTTGTTTTGTTTCTAATTTGGTTGCTATGTCCTCTTGCAGTATCAGGACTCTAATCTCAAGCCTGATGCACACAAATCTAGCCTAGGCCCTTACCACTCAGCCCTGGAAAGCAGCCCTTGCCACAAGCTAGGCTTCCTAGCACTCAGAGAGGCAGAAACAGTCTGATCACTGTGAATTCTAGGCCTGCCTAGTCTGCAAAGTGAGTCCAGGACAACCAAGGCTGCATAGAGAATTCCTGACTCAGAAAACCCTCCACCCCCAAAAAAGCCATCACCACAGTCATATTATTATTACAGTTTTTACATGAATGTTCAGGTACTTTGCCTGGTTTCTATTTGCATTATGGTTTCTTTGAATGTCATTTTAATCTTATGAATGGACTAAAGAAAAGATGCTTGTGGACTGTCTTATCAACAAAATAAGTATTTGCTTTACATATTCCTGAAAATACTTTCAATTACTAAGAGTTGTATCTCATTGATTTTTATATTCTCCTCGAGTGCAATTTATGTAGATGAAACACATTTTCTTTGCTGTTTGCTTTAAAAATGCTTGAATCTTGTGGTCCATCATAACTATTCTGCTTTCACTGCTTTGGTTTTATTTATAATAATTGGCTGAATCTTTTGTCCCAAGGTTCTATTGCTTATGACTTAGGTAAGTCAATTTTACTTCATACTCATATTGTTAGTGATTATTCAGAGAATAAATATGATGCTTTTAAGCCAAACTAATATGGGTCTTTTTTCAGATATTCTGATTCTACATTTTTATGTAAAAAACAACTAATAAGCTCATTTTCATGAAATATTGAAAATAGAAACCCTGTATCTCTAGCTATGTGATGTTCTGAGGGAATAAATTCTCAAGAGCAAGAAAATGAAGAGTAGAGCTGAATAGGAATCAGAGATTAGAATAGGAAGATTGTATTCAATTCTCTATCTCCTAATAATTTTAAGCCAAACAAGCCTTAGATTTCTTCATAGATCTTCTGGCAAGAAAGTTATCTTCATCAGGTCTCTGATGAAACAGTATAACCAAAAGCAGATTGGGAAGGAAAGAATTTATTTCAATTCGTAGTTCAGATCATGAAGGAAAATTAAGGCATAACTTCTTTTTTTTTTCTTACCAGTTACATTTTATTAACTCTGTATCCCAGCCATGTCCAGATCCCTCATTCCCCCCCAGTCCCTCCCTCCCTCCCTCATCTCCACCTTGCCCCTTGCCAAGTCCACTAATAGGGGGGACCTCCTCCCCATTCATCTGATCCTGTTTTATCAGGTATCTTCAGGACTGGCTGCAAAGCCCTCCTCCGTGGCTTAACAGGACTGCTCCTCCCTTGGGGGGTGGGGAGGCCAAAGAGCCAATCATTGAGTTCCTGTTAGAAACAGTCCTTGTTCCCCTCACTATGGGAAACCAATTGGTTTCTGATGGGTGTAAGGTGAAATCTCAGGGTTGTTTTGATTTGCATTTCCCTAATGGCTAATGAGGTTGAGCATTTCTTTAAGTGTTTCTCTGACATTCGATATTCCTCTTTCGAGAATTCTCTGTTTAGCTCTGTTCCCCATTTTTTAATTAGATTACTTGGTTTGCTGCTTTTCAGCTTCTTTAGTTCTTTGTATATACTCGATATTAGTCCCCTGTCAGATAAAGGGTTAGTGAAGATTCTTTCCCAATCTGTAGGCAGGCGTTTTGTTTTGATAACAGTGTCTTTTGCTTTACAGAAGCTTTTCAGTTTCATGAGGTCCCATTTATTGATTGTTGCTCTTAGAGCCTGTGCTGTTGGTGTTCTGTTCAGGAAGTTGTCTCCTGAAGGCATAACTTCTAATCAAGAACCTGGAAGCAGAAATAGAACCAGAGGTTCTAGAAGACAGCAGCTTAATGCATTGTTCTCTCTTGCTTGCTCAATTTGCTTTCATATAAAACTCAAGATCACCTTCCCAGACTGAACTCATCTACATCTATCATTAAACAAGAAAATGCCCCACCGGCTTACTTCATGGCATTTTCTCAGTTGAGGTCTCTCTCCCCAGAAGCATCTAGTTTGTGTCATACTACTCAGCAGGCCAGTGGATCCCATTTTCTCTTTCTAAGCTATACTGAATACATTTGAAAAGAAAATCATAAACTACAAAATTTCTTATACTTAACCAAACCCATGTAGATAGATTTCTGAGTTACATATTTGTAGAATTTTAAGGTTTTCCAGGTAAGTACCTATTCTCATTCAAGTTCTGAACAAAGAAAGAAATGACAAAACACAGTAGTGTTCATAAGGCTATTGTGGGCAGTTAAAGAAAATCTTACTTTCCTACTTCCCAACAGAGTTTGGAAACCATAGCCTAGCAGTGGATAGACTTACCTAGGTCAGGGCTGTGCTGCATCTTTGTTTTTCCTGAGAAAGTCCCACTCTATTAACATTTTTGTCTTGTCAACATTATTACATTGTGCAATAAAAAGGGGAATATCAAGTTGCTAGCCTAAAGGTTCTGCAATCTCTTTCTAAAATATATCAGTAAAGCAGTTCATTATACCCGTGGGAAGAAAAAAAGAGTACAAGAATAAGAGGAGACCAGAGGTATGACAGTGGTAGAGGACATTCCAATGTCTCCTCTACATTGTGAATCTCTGTAAAAAGCATTTCCTCTTAAGACACTTTTAAAAAATGGAATATTTTTTGTGAAAACTTGAAATTGGTTTGATTAGTCTAATCATTTAGAAAAAGGGAAACAAAACTAAAAATTGCAGAAAGTTTCTTTAAGAGAAGGTTTAGTACTATGTATATATTATATTTCTTGGTGTTACATTTGTACATGTTGCTCTTAGAGTCTGTGCTGTTAGTGTTCTGTTCAGAAAGTTGTCTCCTGTGCCAATGAGTTCTAGGCTGTTCCCCACTTTTTCTTCTAACAGATTTAGTGTGTCTGGTTTTATGTTGAGGTTTTGATCCAATTGTACTTTAGTTTTCTGCAGGGTGATAAATATGGATCTATTCGCATTTTTCTACATGTAGACATCCAGTTAGACCAGCACCATTTGTTGAAGATGCTGTCTTTTTTCCATTGTATGGTTTAAGCTTCTTTGTCAAAAATCAAGTATCCATAGGTGTTTTGTTTTATTTCTGGGTCTTCTATTTAGTTCCATTGATTCACCATTCTGTTTCTACGTCAGTACCATACAGTTTTTATTAGTATTGCTCTGTAGTACAGCTTGAGATCAGGGATGGAGATACTTCCAGATGATCTGTTGTTATATGGGATTGTTTTCAGAAATTCTGGGTTTTTTGTTTTTCCATATGAAAATGTGAATAGTCCTTTCAAGTTCTGTAAAGAATTGTGTTAGCATTTTGATAGGAATTGAACTGAATCTGTAGATTGCTTTTAGCAGGATCATCATTTTCACTTTGTTAATATCATTAACATTTCCAGTGTAATTCAACTCATTTTATAAGTATGACCTCCAATATTAATTGTACAATAGTTTCAGAAATGAACTTTAGAAAGAGATGAAAAATTCCCGTAGAAAAATTAACATTATCCTTTTTCTCTGACTGGTTTATGGTAAGCAAGTACTATTTCAGGACTATTGTGGCTGTGCTCTTGTTTTCAGTTTCAAGCAATCATTAACAAACTGATTGCTGTTTCCCACAAGAAAAGTTCTTATACTAAGCTCCTTATTTCCCCCTGTGTTCAAATGTATTCACATACATACATAAATAGTGGACCTATAGTGTCTATATCAAGTATATAAGAAAATATTACCTCTGTAGGTCATATTCTTATAACAAATTAAATATGACAGCACTCTCTAAGATGCAATAATATGATCCTAAACTCAGTTAGGCCTGAACAAAAGTTTCATTATCTATTTGCCTCCTATTTTTTTCTAATTATTAATAATGTTTTTATTGCTGATTCAACATAATTATTTATGAAGAAGTTTCCAAATACAAAACTAAACCACACAGATCTAGTGATTCCCAAATATTTCTCCTCCATGTAACAACTGTTAGACATCTGTCAAACATATGTCTTCACTTATACTTTCAAAGTATGTCTTTATTCTTTGACCATTTCATGTATATATATATATATATATATATATATATATATATATATATATATATTATGGGTGTGGTCACTTTTACTTCATTACTTACTCTCTCTCATCTATATTCTTTTACCTCTATTGCCATTCTGGATAATACTCCCAACACATACTTTTTTAATATTACTTTTTGAGTTTAAATATGATTGTTTGCACAAATTGAGGCTTATTTACTGAAGCATGAGCAATTATTAGTGACTAAAATCCCTGAATAAAGTAATATCTGATCCCTCAGTGACCATCAATTGTCCATAGACACACAGGAAAATATGAAGTCTCATGAATCCCTCTTCTCTCCATGATGGTGTTGATCCATGGTGTATATGCATTGTGATGGTGAGTTATGATGCAACAGCCATTTTATGTTCAACAGTCACCATTTCACCCAGCACTTACACATTGATGAACCTTCTTCACCAATGCTTTTCAATTCTTAGAAGTGATGATGATTGTCATTTAGGGCCTTGCACTCAACAGTTACTTAGTGTCCTTCTGAATCTGATTTCTTCCGTTTAACACGTGATATCCATTTCACATAGTCATCTGAATGTAGCATAATGTTGCATCTATATCATGCTTGTTTCATGAATGCATTCATTGCTGAACACCTACACTGATTTTACAGTTGGCTTTTGTAAATAACACTATAGAGGTAACATTATATCTCTATTGCAGAATGAAGTTGATTTACTTGTAAATTTATCTTTCAACTTGTAGAGCTAAATAATATACAAGTTTTAATTTTATTGTTTCAAAATTTTGTACTGATTTCCATAGTGATTGACTAATGTTGTCTTGATTTTATTGTAATTTGTTAATGATGGTGGGTTTATTAACTCTTCTGCAACCATATGAAAAGGAGGATATGCTCCAAATTTATTCAGTTTAACTGAAAAAAATAAAATAGATACATAAATCACTGAATGCATCAAACACAAAACATTTGAAACAAAATTTTGATTTAATAGCTTCATACATTTACCTTTTAAAAGCATTTCTCTTTGAAATAACAATGATCTTTCTCTGCAGTATAAAAGTGGTTCAGATGATTAGAGATACATTGATTAAGAGACACATAACACACTAAATTTTGGAACTAGGCAATGTTAAGCCAAGTCTGTGAAAAATCAAGTAGTTCTTAGTAGTGAGAAATAGTGAACTCTTCAGAGTTTTTTATAGAAGAACTTCACTTTAAAGAAAAAAACAAACAAACTATGGAACAAAGGAGCAAATAAGTACTGAGCTAATATTTGTTTTCATACACCAGAATCCATCACTTATTGATTCTTTTAAAAATAATCCCCTTATTAAATACCTCACATCTTCTCTCATCCTTAATTGTTACACTGCACTTTATCAACAATCACTTGGTATAGAAAAGTGATTCCCCATAAGCAAATAGCAATTGGAATAGAAGAAAGCATGAAAAAATACAAGTACTCATTCAAATGTGTACAAACCCATAACACTCAATTTGTCCCTCTGTCCCAGCTTCTTGCTCTCTCTTTCTCTGTCTTTCTTTCTCCTCATATCAAAAAAAAAAGCAGAGTGATTTCTAGTGCTTAGTGTTGGGCACACTAGGTTACGCAAGAAATATATATATATTTAATATATATTAATATATTATTAATATATATTTATATATTATATGTATATTTAATATATTATGATATATAATATATATTATATATCATAATGTATGTATAACATATATATGTACACCCCAACCATAAAATGATTTAAGGAGCAATCATCTAGATTATAGCCATTGTTATTTACTGAAAGTCAAATTTCATATCATCTCATTTTTTCTTCTTTACATCATGGATATTAAAATAAGTTCAAAACTGATATGTTCAATCAAGTTTTAAGATTCTAGCTTCTATTTTCCCGAGAATGAGGTGTTTTATTCATTGACACAATCCCCAGTTCAATAAAATAACAGAAATAAATTATGTACATTTGAAAAGCACTTTAGTGTGTTCTTAATTAAGAAGTGGCAACCATCATCTAAGGGGACAAATTTCATTTAGAAACTAAAAGAATGATACATTAATCATCATAACTTCTGAGATTCATCATTAGGGATGAATTTTAAATTACTATGATTTTTTTCCATTGTTTAAAAAATTGCCTGAGGATATTATGATGAGAATTCTCTTAGCTATTTCAATATACCAAAAATTATAATTATTTAAATCTAAAAGAAGGAAATGTAAACATAATGTTTAATGAAATAGCTACTTGTTGCCATTTAAAAAATAGGGTTGATCAGGATCCCTTTTAGGTCCCACCATTTGCCTGTGAATTTCATGATTTCCTTGTTTTTAATAGCTGAGTAGTATTCCATTGTGGAAAAGTACCACAATTTCTGTATCCATTCCTCAGTTGAGGGACAATTTGGTTGTTTCCAGGTTCTGGCTATTACAAATAAAACTGTTACAAACATGCATGAGCAAATGTCTGTGTTGTGTACTTGAGCATATGTTGGATATAGCTGGTTCTTGAGGAAGCGCTATTCCTAATTGTCTGAGAAAGCGCCAGATTGATTTCCATAGTGGTTGTACAAGTTTACATTCCAACCAGCAGTGGAGGAGGGTTCCCCTTTCTCCACAACCTCTCCAGCATGTGTTGTCAGTTGAGTTTTTAATCTTAGCCATTTTGGTGGGTGTCAGGTGAAATCTCAGGGTCGTTTTGATTTGCATTTCTCTGATGGCTAAGGATGTTCAACATTTCTTAAGTGTTTCTCTGCCATTCTCTATTCCTCTGCTGAGATTTTTCTGTTTATCTCTGTACCCCATTTTTCAATCAGATTGCTTGATTTGTTGCTTTTTTTACTTTAGCTGTTTATATATTCTGGATATCACCCCTCTGTCAGATATAGGGTTGGTAAAGATCCTTTCCCAGTCTGTAGGCTGTCGTTTTGTTCTGACAGTATCTTTTGCTTTACAGAAGCTTTTCAGTTTCATGAGGTCCCATTTATTGATTGTTGCTCTTAGAGTCTGTGTTGTTGGTGTTCTGTTCAGGAGAAAAGATCATCCTGAGTGAGGTATCCAAGAAGCAGAAAGACACACATGGTACATACTCACTTATATAGACTATTAGATAGGATAAACATACTGACATCTATACACTTAGAGAAGATAAACAAGAATGAGGAACCAGGGATGAGGTGATCAACCCTCACTTAGAAAGACAAATGGGATGAACATTGGATGTAGGAGAAAACAAGTAACAGGACAGGAGCCTATCACAAAGGACCTCTGAAAGATTCTACCTAACAGTGTATCAAAGCAGATACTAAGACTCATAACCAAACCTTCGGCAGAGTACAGGGAATCATATGAAAGAAGGGGGAGTAATATGACATGGAGAGGATAGGAGCGCCACAAGAACCAAATCTAAATGGGCACAGGAGTCTTTTATGAGACTGTTTCTTAAAACAAGGACCATATATGGATATAAACTAGAGCCTCTGCTATGATGTAGCTCATAGTAGCTCAGTATCCAAGTGTTCACCCTAGTATGGGGAACAGGGACTATTTCTGACATGAACTCAATGGCTGGCTCTTTGACACCCCCCTTCCTGATGGAAGAGCAACCCTGCTTAGGCACAGAGGAGGACTTTGCAGCCAGTCCTGAAGATACCTGATAAAACAGGGTCAGATGAAAGGGGGGGGAGGTCCTTCCCTATCAGTGGACTTGGAAAGGAGCAGGGAGGAGTTGAGGGAGGGAGGATGGGGTTGGGAGGGAATGAGGGAGCTGAGGGAGGGAGGGTGGGATTGGGAGAGAATGAGGGAATGTGCTCCAGCTGGAATACAAAGTTAATAAACTGTAAGTAACATTAAAAAATAAAAATTTAATTGAAAAAAAAATAGTTCAACTGAGTCAGATATTTTCTTCCAAATTGTTTCTGAAAATAGAACTCAGGCACTCATGTTTAACCTCCAATACTTTTATGTTTTGAACCTTTCTCCAGCCCCCAAATTTTATTTTAAAATTATCTTTGTAAGTAAACAGTTTGATTAAATGAGTTCTAGAGATGAGCAAATGCCCTAGAGCTAGTAAATGCTATTAAAACTCCCTCTGTTAAGCCATGGTTTTGTGCACTGTGTATTCAAATGCTGATTTCTATACCCAGAGATCTGGTTACAATCTGGATGTCGGCATTGTCATTTCTATGAAGTATCTTCTGTCTCGATGTTATGTAAAAATTGTTCTCAATAACCTCTGATTGGTTAATAAAAATCTGAACTGTCTATATCTGGGAGAAGAGTTAAGACCAGACTTGCAATCCCAGGAAGAGGGTTCCAGGTGGAGCAGAGAGACAGAGACAGAGACTGAGAGACAAAGAGACAGAGAGACAGAGAAAGAGACAGACAGAGAGACAGAAACAAAGAGATAGACAGTGAGATAGACACACACAAAGACAGACAGACAGAGAGACAGAGTGACAGAGTCAGAGAAAGAAATACAGAGAGAGAGAAAATAGACAGAGACAGACAGAAAAGTTTCCAAGAGGAAGTCGGCAAGAAGACACAGATGGAGCAGGAACAGCCAGAGTGACACTAGTGGGCAGGTAACAGGACACATAGCTGGGAAATTGGGCAGTCCAGGTTAGTCAGGTTACAATAGATGAATATCAGCTGGGTGTGGTGGCACATGGCTGCTTTCCATCCAAGTACTCAGGGAGGCAGAGGCAGGTGGATCTCTGAATTTGAGGTCAGCCTGGTCTACAGAGTCTAGAGCAGCCAAGGCTACAAAGTACACAGAGAAAACAAAAGCCTAAACAAACAAACAAAAAAAAAGATGACTGTCTGCCTAACGATACTGCTCAAAGCTTAGTAATAAATTTAATATGTCTCTATGTCATTATTTGGGAACTAAATTTGGTTGACATAAAAAATTAAAAAAAAATACCTTTAATTATATATTTAGAAAATCAACTCAAAAAAATCAGAACTCCTGTATACCAAAGACAAAAGGACCAAGAAAAAAATAAGGGAGACAACACCCTTCACAATAGCCACTAATCACATAAAGTACCTTGGGGTGACACTAACCAAGCAAGTGAAAGACCCGTTTGAGAAAAACTTCAAGTCTCTGAAGAAAGAAATTGAAGAAGATATCAGAAAATGGAAAGATATCCCGTGCTCATGGATTGGTAAGATTAACATTGTGAAAATGGCCATTCTGCCAAAAGCAATCTACACATTCAACACAATTCCCATCAAAATACCAACTCAATTCTTTACAGACCTTGAAAAAAGATTCTCAACTTCATATGGAAAAAAAAAAAACAGAATCTCCAAAAAGATCCTGTACAACAACATATCATCTGGAGGTATCTCCTTCTCCAATCTCAAGCTGTACTACAGAGCAATAGTAATAAAAACTGCATGGTATTGGAATAGAAAAGGAAAGGAGGATCAATGGAACCGAATAGAAGACACAGAAATAAAGCCAGACACCTATGAATATTTGATTTTGGACAAAGCAGTCAAAACCATTCAATGGAAAAAAGACAGCATCTTCAGCAAATGGTGCTGCTCTAACTAGATGTCTATATGCAGAAAAACGAAAATAGATCCATATTTATCACCCTGCACAAAACTGAAGTCCAAGTGGATCAAAGACCTCAACATAAAACCAGATACTCTAAATTAGTTACAAAAAAAAGTCGGGAACAGCCTAAAACTCATTGGCACATGAGACAACTTCCTGAACAGAACACTAACAGCATAGGCTCTAAGAGCAACAATCAATAAATGGGACCTCATGAAACTGAAAAGCTTCTGTAAAGCAAAGGACACTGTTGTCAAAACAAAACAAATGCCTACAGATTGGAAAGAATCTTTACCAACCCTTTATCTGACAGAGGAATAATATCCAGTATATACAAAGAACTAAAGAATCTGAAAAGCAGCAAACCAAGTAATCCAGTTAAAAAATGGGGAACAGAGCTAAACAGAGAATTCTCGAAAGAGGAATATCGAATGCCAGAGAAGCACTTAAAGAAATGCTCAACCTCATTAACCATTAGGGAAATGCAAATCAAAACGACCCTGAGATTTCCCCTTACACCCATCAGAATGGCCAAGATGAAAAACTCAAGTGACAGCACATGCTGGAGAGGTTGTGGAGAAAGGGGAACCCTTCTCCATTGCTGGTGGAAATGTAACCTGGTACAACCACTTTGGAAGTCAATCTGGCGCTTACTCAGACAATTAGGAATAATGCTTCCTCAAGACCCAGCTATACCACTGCTAGATATATACCCAAAATTTGCTCAAGTACACAACAAGGACATTTGCTCAAGCATGTTTGTAGGAGCTTTATTTGTAATAACCAGAACCTGGAAACAAACCAGATGTCCATCAACAGGGGAATGGATACAGAAATTGAGATATTTTTACACAATGGAATACTACTCAACAATCAAAAATGAAGAAATCATGAAATTTGCAGGCAAATGGTGGGATCTAGAAAAGATCATCCTGAGTGAAGTATCCCATAAGCAGAAAGACACACATGGTATATACTCACTTGTATAGACCTGTAAGATATGATAAACATAATGAAGTCTATATACCTGAATAAGATAAACAAGAAAGAGGAGCCAGGGTACAATGATCAATCCTCACTTAGAAAGACAAATGGGCTGGACATTGGATGTAGGAGCCAACAAATAACAGGACAGCAGTCTACCACAGAGGGCCTCTGAAAGACTCTACCTAGCAGTATATCAAAGCAGATATTAAGACTCATAACCAAACCTTCGCCATAGTTCAGGGAATAAAAAAAAGGGGGGGTTAATATGACCTGGAGAGGACAGGAGTTCCACAAGGACCAAATATACATGGACACAGGAGTCTTTTATGAGACTGTTTCTCCAAACAAAGACCATGTAAGGATGCAACCTAGAGCCTCTGCTCAGATGTAGCCCTTGGTAGCTCAGCATAAAAGTGGGTACCCTAATAAGTGGAACAGGGACTGTTTCTGACATGAACTCAATGGTGGACTCTTTGACCTCCTCCACTCCCCCCTCTCCCCCAGGGAGGTACAGCCCTGCTAGGCCACAGAGGAGGACTTTGCAGCCAGTTGTGAAGATATCTGATAAACCACTATCAGATGAAAGGGGAGGAGGTTCTCCCCTATCAGTGGACTTGGAAAGGGGCAGGGAGAAGATGAGGGAGGGAGGGTAGGATTGGGAGGGAAAGAGTGAGAGGGATACGACAGGGATACAAAGTTAACAAACCGTAAGTAATAAAAATTAAAAAAAAAAAGAATAAAAAATGAAACCTCATTCCACTGTACACTGGGGTGAAGGTGCAGATTGGTCCCTGCAGATTTTTCATCTTTGTGTTAATATTCCTAGCTGAGTGAACATCCAGAGGGTGGTGCTTACATAGTATTCCACTTCCAATTCCAGCACTGGAGTCTATGTAAACCAGGAGTAGTTGTTGCCCTAGGCTTAGTATTCCTAATTGTATTATTTCATTGATTTGCTAGGTTCAGTAAGCTGATGCATTAATTGTGTAACAGCATAGAAAATAAAATATAAAAAAGATGTTTGCTTACCAAGAAAGAAAGAAAGAAAGAAAGAAAGAAAGAAAGAAAGAAAGAAAGAAAAAGAAAAAAGAAAGAGCAGCTAACAGACTGCCAGGTAAGAACCAGGAAACAAAGACTAATGTACTCCACAAGACTGCTCCTTTCAAAGACCTCCCTGTCATGATGGAAGGTGAGGCTTAAAGGTCAGATGCCCCCAGCCTAGGGAGGGGAGTCCAGACTCATGCAAGTGAGGACTGGCAGCAAGGAGCAGACCTCCTAGGGAAAGACTGAGAAAGGAACTGCCCACAGCACCATCCTGCAGGAGGTCAGTGCCTTCTGGTGGCCCATGGAAACCAGGACCCAGAGCCACTGGATGGCTAAGAAGACTCAAGGACTGATAGTGTATGCAGAAGCAGGCAATTCCCAGGTGACAGAATTTAGAGAAAAAACTTAGGTACAGAAATAAATATTAAAAGCTTGAAAACAGTAAAAGGAAAATGGATAGAACTGTTTTATGTATGTACATAGACATCGAAGAAAGGAAGAAACTGAGTATAGACAGTCAAAGAAAGAAAAAATAGTTTGAAAATAATAAATGAAGTCTTTGAAGGAAGGAAACAAGTAGAGAGATTAAAAAAGAAGCTATTTCCATGTTAAAACCTGGAAAATGCTGTAGAGGAGGACATTTGGACCCCATATAGATTTGTTTTGACTGTCATCATAAAACTAATTATATGTTTGGTAATTAGTATAATTTTATATGACCTTTTTAAGAAAAAAACTGAATAAATCAGACTTAAGAAAAGGACTAAGAAATAATTGCTTCATTTGAAGTTATAGAACAGAGATTAGATGGTTCCTTAAATCAAAATAGAAAATCTTCACACAAACACACACACACACATACACACACACACACACACACACACACACACACACAAATAAAAATCCAATCTTGAACAACAAAAAAAAAGTAGTTCCGGAGAAGAAAATTCCACGAAGTCATCAAGAAATTGAGTGGCAGCCCATACAGGTGATAGTCTTAGAGTTTTAAATAAACAATAAAGTGTCTTGGCTTGTATTTAACTTATATAAAACATACTTAACAATTGGGCCAGTCAAAATCATATAATTCTAAAACGTTAGAGAGAATTGATAGAAGCCATTTTAAAAGCTAGCCCTAGAAAACTTTGGCTAACTGGAAGGAAAACTGGAAAACTGATAGCTGTCCTAGATTTTAATAGGCTTTTGCCTTGAATTCTGAAAAGGCTGATTCTGTAATTATATCTTTATGAGATAGAGGTGATGGCTGTATTAAAAATGATTTTACAGATTGAAGCTAATGATGCTTTTACATGTGTATATAATAGAGAAAAACATTGGCTTTTACAAATTATGGCATAGAATACATTACAAATATATTTTATATTTCTGTAGATAAAGCAGTTATAGAAAGATCTTTTTTTGTTTGGTTGGTTTTTTATTTCTAATTTTTGTTTTTTATATTAATTGCACTTTATTCACTTTCTATCCCAGCTGTAGCCTCTTCCCTCATTCCATCCCAATCCCACCTTCTTTCCCTTATCTCCTCCCATGCCCCTCTCCACTGATAGGAGTCCACTGATAAAGGAAGCCCTCCTCTCCTTCCAGCTGACACCAGCCTATCAGGTCTCCTCAGGACTGCTTGCATAGTTTTCCTCTGTAGCCTGGTAAGGCTACTCCCTCATAAAGAGGAGGTGATCAAAGTGCCAGCCACAGAATTCACGTCAGAGATTGTCCCTGTTCCCCTTGCTAGAGCACCCACTTGGATACTTAGCTGCCATGAGCTACTTTTGTGCAAGAGTTCAAGTTTATCACCATGCATGGTCCTTGGTTGGAGTGTAAGTCTCAAAAAAGGCCCTTGGGCCTGGATTTTTTGTTTCTGTGGCTCTTCTCATGGAGCTCCTGTCTCCTCCAGGTCTTTCTATCTCCTCCTTCTTTCATAAGGTTCCCTGCACACTGCTCAAAGTTTGATTATTTGCCTCAGCATCTGCTTTGATTCATTGCTTGATAGAATCTTTCAGAGGGCCTCTGTGATAGGCTCCTGTCCTGTTCCCTGTTTTTTCCCTCTTCCTATTTCTGTCCTGTATGCTTTTCTGAGTGAGGATTGTTCATATTACCTCCTTCTTGCTTAATTATTTTAGGTATACAGATTTTAGTATGTTTATCCTATATTATATGTCTAAAATCCACTTATAAGTGAGTATATTCCATGTGTGTCTTTCTGTTTCTGAGATACTTGACTCAGGATGATCTTTTTCTAGTTCCTACCATTTGCCTGCAAATTTCATGATTTCCTTGTTTTTAGTTATTGAGTAGTATTCAATTATGTAAATGTTCCACAATTTCTGTATCCATTCCTCAGTTGAGGGGCATCTGGGTCATTTCCAGGTTCTGGATATTACGAATAAATCTACTACAAAAATGGTTGAGCAAATGTCCTTGTTTTGTACTTGAGCATATTTTGGATATTTGCCTAGGAGTGGTATAGCTGGATCTTGAGGAAGCACTCTTCCTAAATTGTCTAAGAAAATGCCAGATTGATTTCCAAAGTGGCTGTATAAGTTTACATTCCCACCAGCAGTGGAGGAGGGTACCCCTTTCTCCACTTCCTCTCCAGCATGTGTTGTCACTTGAGTTTTTAATCTTAGCCATTCTTATGGATGTAAGGTAAAATCTCAGGGTCATTTTGATTTGCATCTCCCTGATGACTAAGGACATTGAGCATTTCTTTAAGTGTTTCTCTGCCATTTGATATTCCTCTATCGAGAATTTTCTGTTTAGCTCTGCACCTCATTTATTAATTGGATTACTTGATTTGCTGTTTAACTTCTTGAGTTTTTTATGTAGTCTGGATATTAGCCCTCTGTCAGATAGAGGGTTGGTGAAGGTCCTTTCCCAATGTGCAGGCTGTTGTTTTATTCTGAGGACAGTGTCTTTTGCTTTATAGAAGCTTTTCAGTTTCATGAGGTCCCATTTATTGATTGTTGCTCTTACAACAGCTGTTAGTGCTGTTGGTGTTCTGCTCAGGAAGTTGTCTCCTGTGCCAATGAGTTCAAGGTTCTCCCACACTTTTTGTTCTAACAGATTTAGTTTGTATGGTTTTATGTTGAGGTCTTTGATCCACTTATGGAAGACCTAAAAGGACATTAAAGGATATGTTCATATTAAAGAAGGGGGTATAGGATCTTCCAGAAATAAATAAAATAATGCTTTATTGACTTTAATTTTTTATTATTACATTTATTTATTTATGTATTATGATGTATTCACATTCTATCCCAGCTATAGCCCCCTCCCTCATCTCGCCCTGTCCCACCTTCCCTTCCTCTTCCCAGCTATGTCCCTCCAGTAGTCCACTGATAGAGACTACTTCCCTCCTTCCCTACTCTCCACCAGATCTCTATCAGATCTCATCTAGATCCTCCTTCTCTATGGCCTAGTAAGGCCACCTTGGCTGGGGGAGTTGATCAAAGTTCTGCCACCAAGTTCATGCCAGTTACTGTCCCTGCTCCCCTTTACTAGGGAAGTTATAGACCACACACACACACACACACACACACACACACACACACACACACACACATAAAACAGACTTTAAATTTTTTAAAATGTCAATGAGATAGGTAGCACAGCTGCTGAAAAACTCTGGATTTTAGAAAGGACTGCTGAATTAGATCAGCATATAGCTGTGTTAACTATATGCTGAAAACAAGAAGTGTGTTTTGTTGGGGAAAAGATTTTGCCTTTGTTTCAACAGAAAAAGAAATTCTATGGACTCTTTCAAAATTAATAAAGTGTATATTTGACCAGGGGAAACCTCCTGAAAATCTTGCATACACGAAGGAAGAAATTAAGAGGAACAACAAAACAGATAACATGAATTGCTAAACCCTCTACTTCAAAACAGCTTTGAGACTGGCTAAGACTTGAGAACATTTCTTGGAATAGGCAATAAATCTTGTTAGTTATTCAGTCCTTAGGACTTATCATGCCATCTTTGATATGGCATGGATGAAAATTTATATTACAGTTTGGTTATCCAGACCAAACTAACTTATGAAGAAAGACAAATGCCTTTCACCTGGTCAAAGAGCAGAGAATCATCTTTAGCTAATTGTGCACAATGCACATTCCATACATGCGTTAATGCAAAATGTATACAACCTTTAAGAGTTTATATGTTTACAGAACAAAAGGACCAGACACTAAAAAAGACATAACAATTTGCCCAGATGAATCAGTTTCACAGACTGTATCTATAACAATTTGGCATAAATAGCGGTTGTTTTTTTTTTTTTTTTTTTTTTTTTTTTTTTTTTTTTTTTTTTTTTTTCAAAAATCTTCATTCTGAATAGCTTCAGGATACTAGCTAAAATCATCCAACCTCAGAAACTGTTCTAGCAAGGACTACAGTTAAGCCCTGTACTTTCCCATCACACAGAAACTGGACAACAAATGATACAGCTCGTTCCCGAAGACTTGGACATCATCCCAATTTTTTTAGGGCCCCCAAAAGAGAACTCACCCACAGACAACAGGAAGCAATTTTAAGAGAATGACATTCTTTCCAAAAATAGTGTGGTAGGTGTTTTTGGGGGTGATGGATGTTTGTTGTCATTTAAGGGGGACTGGTTGTAGTTGTTAATGGTCTTGGTCAGGGAGGAAAGAAAATATAAGAGCTTAGATTCAGGGATTTCTCTCTTTCTGTTCCTTCCCTTTATCTTTCTTTCTCTCTTGTGTAAAGGGGAAAAGAGGGAAGAAGGGATGAGAAGAGAAAGAGAAGGGATGTGAAGAAAAGAAGAAGGATATGAAAATAGGATAAATGGGTATGTTATTGAATCAACTTTTAAGCTAAAAAGCACTTAATGAGTCAAAAATTTTATATGGATCTTTATATATTAATACAAATTTAAGATTATGTTTGATACACATACTGATTATATGTATCAACTCTTGTATAAGGTACTGTACCTATGCAACTGATTTAAAAACACAATATAAAGTTCTAGTCCTTGAAAGCTGCTCATACAAACTGTTTACGATGATTAAGAAATGCAAATTAAAAGTCAATTAACTTGTATTCCTGCTAGGTACTTGCTTAGTTAATTACAGAAATATTTTATTTAGCCTCCTGCACTAGTTTTTAAAGTTCATCAGATAATAAATAGCTAGACACAGGCAATGTTCAGATGTACTATGGATAGATCAGTGGTCTTCAAAAACCTCAGGTATCTACAGAATATTGCATTTAAAGATGTTTTATGAACAAAAAATTTTTTTTCTTTCTTTATACTGAGACATCTCAGTTCTTGACAGCACCTCATAATTGTTTTATTCAACTTATGGTAAAGAACACCTGGGTAATCTCCAAGTATATTTTTCTTTTTTTAAAAATTTTTTATTAATTACACTTTATTCATTTTGTATCCCCCCCATAAACCCCTCCCTCCTCCCCTCACGATCCCACCCTTCCTCCCCTTTCTGCATGCATGCACCTCCACAATTCCACTGATAGGGGAGGTTCTCCTTTTCTTTCTGATCTTAGTCTATCAGTTCTCATCAAAAGTGGCTGCATTGTCCTCTACTGTGGCCTGGTAAGGCTGCTCCCCCCCTCAGGAGGAAGTGATTAACAAGCAGGCCAATCAGATTATGTCAGAGGCAGTCCCTCTTCCCATTACTATGTAACCCACTTGGACACTGAACTGCCATAGGCTACACCTGTGCAGGGTTTCCAGGTCATCTCCACAAATAGTCCTTGGAGTATGATTTTCTGGGAAGTTCCCTGTGTTCAAATTATCTTGTTCTGTTGCTCTCCTTGTGGAGTTCCCATCCCCACCAGCTCTTACTATTTTCCACTTCTTACATAGAATTCCATTCACTCTGCCCATCAGTTGGCCATCAGGCTCAGCATCTGCTTTGACAGTCTATACTGCAGAAGCTTTCAGAGGCCCTCTGTGGCAGGATTCAAGGTTGTTTCCTGTTTTCTTCTAGCTTTCAGAGGCCCTCTGTAGCAGGTTCTGAGGTTGTTTCCTATTTCCTTTTACTTCTGATGTCCATCCTCTTTGCCTTTCAGGATGGGGATTGAACATTTTAGTTAGGGTCCTCTCTTTTGCTTAGTTTCTTTAGATGTACAGATTTTAGTGGGTTTATTCTATATTGTATGTTTATATGAGTGAGTATATACCATGTGTGTCTTTTTGCTTCTGGGAAAACTCACTCAGGATGATCCTTTCCAGGTCCCACCATTTACTTGCAAATTTCATGATTTCCTTATTTTTCATTGCTGAGTAATATTCCATTGTATAGATGTACCACATTTTCTGCATCCATTCTTCAGTTGAGGGGCATCTGGGCTGTTTCCAGCTTCTGGCTATTACAAATAAAGCTGCTACAAACATGGTTGAGCAAATGTCTTTTTGTGTACTTGTGCCCCTTTTGGGTATATGCTTAGGAGTGGTATGGCTGGATCTTGAGGAAGCACTATTCCTAGTTGTCTGAGAAAGCGCCAGATTGATTTCCAGAGTGGTTGTACCAGTTTACATTCCCACCAGCAGTGGAGAAGGGTTCCCCTTTCTCCACATCCTCTCCAGCATGTGTTGTCCCTTGAGTTTTTGATCTTGGCCATTCTCATGGGTGTAAGGTGAAATCTCAGGGTTGTTTTGATTTGCATTTCCCTAATGGCTAATGAGGTTGAGCATTTCTTTAAGTGCTTCTCTGCCATTCGATATTCCTCTACAGAGAATTCTCTCTTTAGCTCTGTTCCCCATTTTTTAAGTGGATTACTTGGTTTATTGCTTTTCAGCTTATTTAGTTCTTTATATATATTGGATATGAGTCCTCTGTCAGATAAAGGGTTGGTGATGATTCTTTCCCAATCTGTAGGCAGTTGCTTTGTTTTGATGACGGTGTCCTTTGCTTTACAGAGCTTTTCAGTTTCATGAGGTCACATTTATTGATTGTTGCTCTCAGAGCCTGTGCTGTTGGTGTTCTCTTCAGGAAGTTTTCTCCTGTACCAATGAGTTCTAGGGTATTCCCCACTTTTTTTTCTAGCCCATTTAATGTGTCTGGTTTTATGTTGAGGTCTTTGATCCACTTGGACTTCAGTTTTGTGCAGGGTGATAAGTATGGATCTATTTGCATTTTTCTACATGTAGATATCCAGTTGGACCAGCACCATTTGTTGAAGATGCTATCTTTTTTCCATTGTATGGTTTTGGCATCTTTGTCAAAAATGAGGTGTCTGTAAGTGTATGGGTTTATTTCTGGGTCTTCTGTTCGATTCCATTGATCCACCATTCTGTTTCTATGCCAGTACCATGCAGTTTTTATAACTGTTGCTCTATAGTACAGCTTGAGATCAGGGATGGAGATACCTCCAGAAGATCTTTTATTGTAGAGGATTGTTTTAGCAATTCTCGGTTTCTTGTTATTCCAACGAAGTTGAGAATTTCTCTTTCCAGGTCTGTAAAGAATTGTGTTGGCAATTTGATGGGAATTGCATTAAATCTATAGATTGCTTTTGGTAAGATGGCCATTTTTACTATGTTAATCCTGCCAAGCCCTGAGCATGGATGATCTTTCCTTCTTCTCATATCTTCCTCTAATTCTTTCTTCAGATACTTGAAAATTTTTTCATACAAGTCTTTGACTTGCTTGGTTAGGGTTACACCAAGGTACTTTATGTCATTTGTGGCTATTGTGAATGGTGTTGTTTCTCTAATTTCTTTCTCAGCCCTTTTGTCTTTTGTATACAGGAGTGCTACTGATTTTTTTTGAGTTAATTTTGTATCCGGCCACTTTTCTGAAGGTGTTTATCAGCTGTAGTGGTTCCCTGGTAGAGTTTTTGGGGTCACTCATGTATACTATCATATCATCTGCAAATAGTGATAATTTGACTTCTTCCTTTCCCATCTGTATCCCCTTGATCTCCTTCAACTGTCTTATTGCTCTAGCAAGGACTTCCAGCACTATGTTGAAGAGATATGGAGACAGTGGGCAGCCTTGTCTTGTCCCTGATTTCAGTGGGATTGCTATAAGTTTCTCTCTGTTCAGTTTGATGTTGGCTATAGGCTTGCTGTATATCGCCTTTACTATGTTTAGATATGTGCCTTGTATCCCTGATCTCTCCAGTACTTTAAACATGAATGGATGTTGCATTTTGTCAAATGCTTTTTCAGCATCTAGGGAGATTATCATGTGGTTTTTTTCTTTCAGTTTGTTCATATGGTGGATCACATTGATGGATTTCCGTATATTGAACCACCCCTGCAACCTGGGATGAAGCCTACTTGGTCATAGTGGATAATATCTTTGATGTGTTCTTGGATTCAGTTTGCAAGTATTTTGTTAAGTATGTTTGCATCAATGTTCATAAGGGAGATTGGCCTGAAATTCTCTTTCTTTGTTGAGTCTTTGTGTGGTTTAGGTACCAAGGTGATTGTAGCTTCATAGAATGAGTTTGGTAATGTTCCTTCTGTTTCTACTTTGTGGAATAGTTTGAAGAGAATTGGAGCTAGCTCTTCTTTGAAGGTCTGGTAGAATTCTTCTCTGAAGCCATCTGGTCCTGGGCTTTTTTTGGATGGGAGACTTTTGATGACTGCTTCTATTTCTTTGGGGGATATAGGACTATTTAATTGATTTACCTGGTCCTGATTCAGCTTTGGTAAGTCAAATCGATCAAGAAAATTGTCCATTTCATTTAGATTTTCAAATTTTGTTGAGTATAGACTTTTGAAGTAAGTCCTAATGATTGTTTGGATTTCCTCAGTGTCTGTAGTTATGTCCCCCTTATCAATTCTGATTTTGTTGATTGGGAGGTGTCTCTCTGCCTTTTAGTTAGCTTGGCTAAGGGTTTGTCGATCTTGTTGATTTTCTAAAAAGAACCAGCTCTTGGTTTCGTTGATTCTTTAAATTGTTTTATTTGTTTCTAATTGATTGATTTCAGCCCTGAGTTTGATTATTTCCAGCCGTCTACTCCTTTTTGGTGTGTCTGCTTCTCCTTTTTCTAGGGTTTTTAGTGGGCCATTAAGTTGTTTGAATGAGCTGTCTGGAATTTCTTTTTGAATTCACTTAGTGCTATGAACTTTCCTCTTAGCACTGCTTTCATTGTGTCCCACAGGTTTGGGTATGTTGTGTCTTCATTTTCATTGAGTTCTAGAAAGGCTTTAATTTCTTTCTTTATTTCTTCCCTGACCCAGCTGTCATTTAGTAACAAGTTGTTCAGTTTCCATGTGTGTGTAGGCTTTTTGCTATTTCTGTTGTTGTTGAAGTCCAGCTTTATTCCATGGTAATGAGACAGGATACAAGGGATTATTTCAGTCTTCCTGTATCTGTTGAGGCTTGCTTTGTGACCAACTATATGGTCTATTTTGGAGAAGGTTCCATGAGGTGCTGAGAAGAAGGTAAATTCTTTTGTGTTTGGGTGAAAAGTTCTGTAAATATCTTTGAGGTCCATTTGATTCATGACCTCTGTCAGAGATATTGTTTCTTTGTTTAATTTCTGTTTTGTTGACCTGTCCTTTGTTGAGAGTGGGGTGTTGAAGTCTCCCACTATTAATGTGTGGGGATCTATATGTGGTTTAAATTTTATCAATGTTTCTTTTACAAATGTGGGTGCTCTTGTATTTGGGGAATAGATGTTCAGGATTGTCATGTTTTCCTGGTGGAATTTTCCCTTGATGAGTATGAAGTGTCCTTCCTCATCTCTTTTTATTAATTTTGGTTGAAAGTCTATTTTTTCAGATATTAGAATGGCTACTCCTGCTTGTTTCTTGGGTCCATTTGCTTGGAAAGTCGTCTTCCAACCTTTTACCCTCAGGTAATGTCTATCTTTGTGTCTTCGGTGTGTTTCTTGTATGCAACAGATGGCTGGGTTTTGTTTACATATCCATTCTGTTAATCTGTGTCTTTTTACTGGAGAGTTGAATCCATTGATGTTGAGAGAGATTAATGACCAGTGGGTGTTAGATCCTTTGATATTGATGTTGGCTGTGTTCGTAAAGTTGTGTACTTGGTTGCTTTTTGTTTTGCTGTAGTAAGGTTAATTATTTCCTATGTTTTCTTGACGGAAGCTAATTTTCATGGGTTGTATTTTCCCTTCCAGTGTCTTCTGTAATGCTGGATTTGTGATAGGTATTGTTGAAATTTGTTTTTGTCATTGAATATCTTGTTTTCTCCGTCTATGAGGACTGAGAGTTTTGCAGGGTATAGTATCCTGGGCTGACATCTGTTTTCTCTTAGGGTCTGCATGATATCTGTCCAGGCCCTTTTGGCTTTCATAGTTTCTGTTGAGAAGTCAGGTGTGATTCTAATGGGTTTGCCATTATATGTTACTTGGCCTTTTTCCCTTGCAGCTTTTAGTATTTTTTCTTTGTTCTGTATACTTACTGTTTTGATCATTATGTGGCGGAAGGATTTTCTTTTCTGGTCAAATTTGTTGGGTGTTCTGTAGGCCTCATGTATCCTTATTGGCTTCTCCTTTAACTTGGGGAAATTTTCTTCAGTGATTTTGTTGAAAATATTTTCTGGGCCTTGGAGAAGGGAGTCTTTTTTTTCTTCTATTCCTATTATGCTTAGATTTTGTCTTTTCATATTGTCTTGGATTTCTTGGACTTTCTGTGTCAGGAATTTTTTGGATTTAACATTCTTTGACAGATACATCGATTTCTTCCATTGTATCTTCTACACCTGAGATTCTTTCTTCTATTTCTTGTATTCTGTTGGTTTTGCTTACCTCTGTAGTTCCTGTTTTCTTCCCTAAATTCTTCCTCTCCATTATTTCCTCCATTTGTGTTTTCTTTAATTTTTCTAGTTCTATCTTCAGGTCTTGAGTTGTTTTGTTTACTTCCATCACCTGTCTGCTTGTATTTTCCTCTTTTTTTTTTTTTTATAGTTCCTTCAAC
This sequence comes from Psammomys obesus, assembly GCF_907164565.1. Taxonomy (NCBI): domain Eukaryota; kingdom Metazoa; phylum Chordata; class Mammalia; order Rodentia; family Muridae; genus Psammomys; species Psammomys obesus. The sequence continues at coordinate 611,468 of NW_026585987.1, forward strand.
TCTGTCTCTTTTATTTCTTTCAGTGATTTAATTATTTCTTCTCTGAAGGCCACAAGCTGTTTGGCTGCCTCTTCCCGTATTTCTTCATGGATGGCCCTAATCTGCTTGTCTTTATCTTCCTCCATTTCTTTACGGATAGCCATGATCTGTTTGGTTTTGTCTTCCTCTAATACTTTACGTATTTTATTTGTTTCCTCTATTATCCTCTTCATCATCAAGAAGATGTAAGGTCATCTTCTTGATTTTCTATTATGCTGCATTGTTCAGGGCTGTTCGCCCCTGGATGGCTAGGTTCTGGAGATGCCAAATTGCTCTGTCTTTTGTTGGTTGAGCCTTTACGCTGACCCCTACCCATTGGGCTGATTTAGGTGTTGGCTGTTAGTTTCTGTGCTTCCTGGAGTTCTGATGTAGGGAGTATCAAATTGGCCGGAATATGATTTTTCCTGAAGAAGTCCTTCTCTGCTTTTTGGTTATGGTCATTGTATGACCAGTGTTTCTCAGGAGTTGCCCCTGCTCACCTCAGGTTTATAGCTCTGAGTAGTAGCTGTGGTCTATGTTAGGCAGGGGGGGATCTCCTTTTACCCACTTACTCTTGAGAATTTCTCAAGACAGCTGCCCCACTGCTGGGTTTCTTATTATAAATTTAGTGTGCTGCTGCTCACTAAATTTCCATGTACAGTCCTCTTGAAGAAACTGCTGATTCCCTAACTGTGGGGTTTTCTCCCAACAGGGAAACTCAGTCTGTTATCCTGGGGCGCAGAGTTCTGTCCGGGAAAGTGGGAGGTGCCCTCCGCAATTCTCTGGGCCAGAGGTTGATTGCTCAGCTCCGCACCTGGAGAATGTGCACCTAGGTTGAGTTGGCGCCTGGGGGTACTTTTCTGGTTTGGAGGCTGGGTGCCTCACTCTGGACCAGATGCTGTGTGTCTCTGTTTGGGATGGCGGCTGCAGGCACTGCTCTGGTCCAGATGCTGTGGGTGCAGTCCTCTTGAAGGACCAGGGATTCCCAGTTTTGACAGTCTAGCTAGGAATACCTGGTTGATCCTTTGCACAGTATCTGAGGGCTGCTGTAATCGCGCTCTCTGGCTTTTGTAGGTCTGAGGATGCAGCTGTGTGTCCCAGTGCCCTAAGGGAACTCAATAATGGTGGCAGAGCACAGTGCTCCTGCCTGCACTAGAGTCTGCGTTAGTACAGGAAGTGTTTTGATGCTGGGTGTCCTAAGCATTAGAGCTGCTGACCCCCTTAGCTGGGGGTTTCCTCCTGCCAGAGACACGCAGTCTGGTGCCCTGGTGCCCTGGTGCCCACAGTTCTTTCTGAGGCGGTGAATCAGGCACGCAGGCAAGGCTCCATGCAGGCGCCTGTGTCCTGGCTCTGGGTCCGGGCTGGCTCTTGGGGCACCCGCGGAACCTGAGTCTTTTCCAGGTGATGTCTGGGTAACCTGAGGTCGGTCCCAATTGTTTCCTGCTCCATGGGGTTATCTCTTGACTGGGAAATCCAGTCTATGGTGTTGTGAGCCCACAGTTCAGTCTGGGACCATGACCAGATCGCGCTGGTGTGTAGCTCTGGGCTGGAGACCAAGTGCCTGTCAGAACTGGGATCTCTTCCTTGGTTTAGCTGGCTGGGTTAAAGCTGATTGAATCCCCCACAGTGGGGTATCCTCTCACCTGTGAAACAGAAGCACTTCTGTTTTATGGCCATGAGTTCTGATTGCTGGTCACTGTGCTAATCCTGCTGTGCTGATCCTCAGAATGAGAGTCCTCCTGGAGCTGCCATCTTGCCCCGCCCGAACATGTGACTTATTGATGACCTTCAGCCATCTTTTAAAGGAAATATTCCAAGACTTAAGCATTTTTATCAGAGCATGTAAAATTAAAGAGCTTTTAGCTGTATGCTTCAAGTATGAAATAATATGATGACCAGGTGGTCTTTATTTCCATTGAGGATTGGAGATGTGGAGGGATGTTTAATCACAGCAGTGATAGTTCATATTGGGAAACAGGAAGATGTAACTGATGGAAATTCATACTTGACCCTAAAAAGAGATTACCAAAAGGAGCTTTACTCTATTCCACTCCAATTAGTGCAAATAAATTAGAATATTTCTACAACTCTATAAATGACCATGAATTCTTATTATTAGTTAAGGTGTGCATATGCCTAGTTATATACATACAGATACATATATATGTGTGTGTGTGTGTGTGTGTGTTTATTATTCTATTACAGGATTGTAGACATTATTTTACCTCTTTACCTTTTTGTTTAGTGGTTTCCTTTACTACTGATAACTTTATCCAATATTCATTATTGAATATGCTCAGAATAAACTGGCTAAATTTCTGTACTCGCTCACAATGATGAGTTGTTTTTACAAATTATTATTCAACAATGATTGCTCTTTAAGGAAATGGATTCAAAGCAATTTTATTGAGTCAATTTTCACGTGATTTTTTTCCTTAGTGCTAAAATGTATCTTTCACTTATTTTATCATCTCAATATTTTTTTTTCATGAGAATTATTTCCTAATATCTTGGTAATGTTAATTTTATCTCTGTATTTTTCTTTCTTTTTTATTTTTTTCTTTTTTTAGTTATATTAATCACAGGTTATTTACTTTGTATCACAGCTATATCTCTGTATTTTTCAAAGGCAGATAATATGAATCAAAATTTTCCTTTTGGTTCAAAATATACTCTGCTCTATTTAAAAACATATTGGAATGTATTCAGATTAAGACATTGCTAGGTAAACAACAGAAATAAAAGTAGTATTCTTCTTGCAGTGCTATGTCCTGTAGGTTAGGTTTTCCAAAATAATATGATATGCTTGATCAGGAGAGGGTGTTTTGTTTGCTTCTTTGCTTTCTTTAATAAATCAGATGGTGGGTCTCTTCTGTTAAATATTGATATGGGAGTTAGATTCCATTGAGGAAGAAGCATAAGATCGCCTCAATTTACTGGGCTATAACACAGCACGGAAAGCTGAATTGTGTAACCATATTCCACATAGAGACTCTAACATCAAAGACTGCTCAAGCAGCTTCTTCAGTTTCTGCTTTGTGCAGCCACAAGAAACATCTAGATAAGTCAGTCTCCCAAGCACAGCATTCATCTGACCCCAGCTCATAGTTATTGTTGACAGTACACTTAAAAGATGATATGACTTTGTTTTCAGTCATTGTGCTAGGTAAAACGTTTTAGAAACAATAACAACCACATATTGGCAGCATGATTGATTGGTAGGATTTATCTACATATCTGTCTATATCTAGCTGTTATTAACCATCTATCTAATATGTATCCATCAATTTTCATACTTGCCTACATGTATAAATGCCACTATAGAGAAATATGTCTACATTTGTATGAAAAAATGTATGTGTGTGTATGTGCGCGTGTGTGTGTGTATGAGTGTGTGTGAATATATACACAGAGACATGAAAAAGAGAGGCGAAATGCAGAAATCAGACGTGAAAAAGGATGAAACAGAAGAACTGGCTTGCTCCATTCTGGAGGCAAATAGATCACAAGAGGCCATATGTACGCTAAAGTCTAATATCAGCAAAGTAGTGTGGATCAACAAAAATCTAGAGACTTCAAAATCCAATTCAGAGCCTAGAGTAGAAATACAAATACAGATTACATGGTCGATTTGTAAATTTTGTAGATTTTTTTTCTTATCAGTTACATTTTATTAACTCTGTATCCCAGCCATGTCCCGATCCCTCATTCCCTCCCAGTCCCTCCCTCCCTCCCTCATCTCCACCGTGCCCCTTGCCAAGTCCACTTATAGGGCGGACCTCCTCCCCATTCATCTGATCCTGTTTTATCAGGTATCTTGAGGACTGGCTGCAAAGCCCTCCTCTGTGGCCTAACAGGACTGCTCCTCCCTTGGGGGATGGGGAGGCCAAAGAGCCAGTCATTAATTTTGTAGATTTTTTGAAATTTTATTTATTAATTTATTTTATTACAGTTTCTTCACTCTGTATCCCATTTATAACTCCCTCCCTTGTTCAAACCCAGTCCTACCCTCCCTCCATCATCTGCTCCTTGCCCTTCCCCCAGCCCACTGATAGGGGATGTCCTCCTCCCCTTCCCTCTGACCCTAGCTTATCAGGTCTCATCAGGATTGGCTGCATTGTCTTCTGTGGACTGGTAAGGCTGCCTCCCCCCGCCTCCCCCCCCCAAAAAAAAAAGAAAGCAGGAAATCATGAAATTTACAGGCAAATGATGGGATCTAGAAAAGATCATTCTGAGTAAGGTATTCCAGAAGGAGAAAGACACACATGGTATATTCTCACTCATATAGACCTAGAAAATAGGATAAACATAATGAAATCTATACACCTAAAGAAGATAAACAAGAAAGAAAACCCTGGGTAAGATGATCAATCTGCACTTAGAAAGACAAATGGGATGGGCATTGGATATAGGAGAAAACAAGTAACAGGACAGGAGCCTACCACAGAGAGCCTCTGAAAGACTCTACCTAGCAGTGTATCAAAGCAGATACTAAGACTCATAACCAAACCTTCAGCAGAGTGCAGGGAATCAAATGATAAAAGGGGGAAGTAATATGACATGGAGAGGATAGGAGCTCTACAAGGACCAAATATATCTGGGCACAGGGGTCTTATATGAGACTGTTTCTCCAACCAAGGACCATGTATGGATATAACCTAGAACCTCAGCTCCGATGTAGCCCATGGTAGCTCAGTATCCAAGTGGGCATCCTAGTAAGGGGAACAAGGACTATTTCTGACAGGAACTCAATGGCGGGCTCTTTGACCTCCCCACCCCCCAAGGGAGGAGCTAGGCCACAAAGGAGGACTTTGCAGCCAGTCCGGAAGATACTTGATAAAATAGGGTCAGAAGAAATTGGGGGAGGTCCTCCCCTATAAGTAGACTTGGAAAGGGGCAGGGAGGAGATGAGGGAGGGAGGGTGGGATTGGGAGGAAATGAGGGAGCTGGACACAGCTGGGATAAGAGTTAATAAAATGTAACTAATAATAAAAATAAATAAAAATAAAAAAGATGTTTTACACTGAAAACTTGGAATATGAAGGATAAAGAAGAATAAGCATGGATTTGACTTTCTTTGTTGGTCCATTCATGTGTTCAGTCCTCTTGGGATTGAAAGGTGTCTGCTTACAGTGTGCTAGACTGTTCTCACTCAGTGACTTTTGTCTTGGTGATCTTCTCCAGATATTACTTTACAGGCACTTTGGGACTATCTCGCTTTTGCCAATGTATCAAAACTTTGTAAAAGAAGAGAAGAAGGTAATCTATAAAAAAAAAAAAAAAAAAAAAAACACAGAAAATAAGTATTCCAAGTACTGGGTACCTTTTAATTGAGTCAAGTTGACCAGGAAATCAATCATCATAATATAGACATTTTTTTTTTTTTTTTTTTTACTCACTATCATGTCCCATAGCATAGTTTTCAGCAATGACTATTTATGGATAGGCATATTAAATAGTGAAAGGAAATGATACATATTTAAACAGAAAGGATATGAAAAAGAAAAGCAGAATCATTCACCTAAAAAGATAGAGGCTTCAAAGGTGCATGGCTCACTTAAAATTTAACATCTAGATTATCAGTTAAAGGGTGACTCTGTTAATAATTTTGTATTTCTCAGCAATGCACATCTTCAGCTTCTCCTGCTTGGTTTTAAAGTGCAATCACTGCCTCATGATGATTGTTTTATGTGTTCTTTCTAAACTTTCATTCTTTTTAATCTTCCCCAGGCTCACCAAATATATGAATAATCTTCAATAGTTATAGTGGAATTTTGAAATAAACTAATTAAAACTTGAAGAGAGGCCTTGTCTGGAGTCTAGGATCGAGTGACAATGTATTGTAACAAACAGCACTACTCAATAATATGTATTCAGTCAAAAGGATGGAAACATTTTCCTTATAAGTAATTATAATAAGGAAAAACTAAGTATAAGGTTGTTCATGGACATTTAGATTGGTGAAACTTGTTTATTGTTTCTGAAAAAAATTAAAAAGCAGCTTTCATTATAAAAAGAGTGTGGTATCAGTCTCACAAATGCAACAAGCACAGAGAGAAAATAGAGAAGTGACAGAGGATTTCATACATGCATAAAAAATAATTCATCAAAAATCTAGAATGTATTTTCTGTTTAGAGAAAACCATTTTCAGCTTGTTTTAGCATTACAGAGTAGTTTGTATTTTTAGTTTTTATAATCACATGTCAAAAAATTTACTTTTTGAAGTTTAGTGAAAGAGTATTTTTGAACAGAAGAAAAATACATATACATTTTGAAATGTTACTTGATAAAGTAGTATGAATCATGCAAATCATATAGGTTATTAAGATAATTTTGATATTTCTATATCTTTTTTTAGATACCCTATACACACAATACTTTTAAATTTTCTTTAAATATTTGGACAACTCTATGTAGAAGAGATATTTCACTAAGTATATAAAATATGAACTTTGTACTTTGACATGATGAAATATGAAAGGTCCATGTTATTTAAAAATAAATACTTATCATATCAGAAATTGAAATATACAAATCATCATATTAACTCACCCAGTTAGCAAAAATTGCTTGTAATATGATATGCATGTTCTTACTTTGTTTTCTATGATTGAAAATAATTATACATCATGATCAAAACTCTATTAAAATTCTCATTTTTTTGACTTTGGTGATAAATTCGTAACAAATTTAATTCCACATTTTGACTCCTCAGTCTGATCAGATAGTAAAGAAAATATAATTTCTAATATAAATTTTGCTCTCAGCTCTACAAATCTTTGACAGCATGATTGAGTATATTTTTTCTCACTCCATACCTTGAGAAATAGCCTTTATCATCTTCTTCAATTATGAGATAACAAGATAGTTTTGCAAAAACATACAGTGAGGAAATAACGTCATGGGCTTGGTTGCCTCATACACACTTTTTGTATCAGATGTCTGCTGTTTTGCTTTTGCTGATTTCTAGATTTACACTGAAGAGCATCAGCAGGTATTTTCTTGGAATTGGTTAGAAAATAAGCAAAATATTAACTAAAATTTTGAGCCTGATAAAATTACAAATATGCATATAGAAACATGTATATTCAATATATATGTATGTGTGTATATGAGAGAATAAGAGAATGTAATTTTTAGTTTAATAATAATTTTTAATTTAATTACAGGTAATTTCTTGATATTTGTGACTAAACAACACTTCTTAAATTTTCATAGAGGTACATATCACATATTAAACATGTTCCCTTTATCTCACATTTTCTACCTCTCCATTTTTAAGTGTTGTTTTCTCCTAAGATACTTCTGATTCTAATTTTATGCCATATGTACACACACATATTTTTACATATCTATGAAAATACAGAATAAAAAGTACTGAAAATATATTGTTCTTTCACTTAATTTGCTTAATATAATTATGTCCAAGTGCATCGTATTTTTTCTCCAGAAAACATTACCCTGTTTTTATTTTATTCCCATTTATTTATTGTATTCACTTTCCATCCTTGTAGTTCCTTCCCTCTTTCTCTCCCTTCGCCTTTCCTTTTTCTCAGAAAAGGGGAGCTCCCTTTCCCATACACTACACCCATCAAGTTGCTTCAGGACTGAGCATGGCCTCTTCCTCTATAGCCTGTCAATCTAGTCCTGCCAGGGAGAAGTGATTAAAAAGCTAGAAAGTAAGTCCTGGTCAGATGTGGTCCCTACTTCCCTTACTAAAGGAGCCACTTGAAGCTTAAGCTGCCCATCTGCTACCTCTTTGGTGAGGGCCTAGGTCCAGTTCATACATGGTCCTTGGTTGATGTTCAGTCTCAGGAACCCCATCTGGGCCCTGGTTATTTGGCTCTGTTGTTTTTCTATGGAACTTCTGTCACTTCCTTGTCTTTTCTCTTTCCTGCCCTATTTTCTAAGACTCCCTGTGAATGGACCAATATTTGGCTGTGAGTCTCAGCATCTGTTTTGAGGTACTGCTGGGTAGAGTCTCTCATAGTACAACTCTGACAGGCTCCTCTCTGCAAGCTCATCAGAGTATGATTCATAGTGTCTGGGGTTGGCACTCTCCAATGGGGTGAGTCTTTGTTTGAGCCAGCCATTGGTTGGGCATTCCCAAAATCTCTGTTCTATCTACTCTATATTTATCCCTATATATCACATAGGCAGAATAAATTTGGGGTCTAAAGTTTTATGGGTTGGTTGGTGCCCCATCCTTTACTAGAAGACTAGCCTAGTTAGAGGATCACCTCTTCAGTATCTATGGTCTCTGCTACTAGGAGTATCTGCTTGAATCCCCCTCATATCCTCCTAGAAACCAACCCTGACTTAGGTCTCCAGCTTGTCACAGAGATATCCCCACTCATAACCCTGTTGTTGTTGTTATCATTTATTGGTATTTATTCAATTTGTATCCCTGCTGTGCTCTCCTCCCTGTCTTTTCCCAATCCCATACTCCCTTCCTCTTCTCCCCCCGTGTCCCTCCCCAAGCCACTGATAGGGGAAGTCCTCCTCCCCTTCTTTTTAACCCTAGCCTATCAAGTCTCATCAGAACTGATCAGAGAGCCTGTCACTGAAGAAATCATGAATTTTGCAGGCAAACTAAGGAAAATAGAAAAGATCATCTTGAGTGAGGTAACCCAGAAATAGAAAGACACACATGGTATATACTTACTCAGAAGTGGATATTAGCCGAATAATATAAGGTAAGCATACTAAAACCTATTGTCCTAAATAAGCTAAACAACAAGGAAGACCCTGGGGAAGATGCTCAATCCTCATTCAGAATGACAAATATGATAGACATTGGAACCATGAGAAAACAGGGAAACAGGACAGAAACCTATCACAAAAGGCCTCTGATAGACACTACTGATTGAGCTATCCAAGCAGAGGCTGAGACTCATAGCCAAACTTTGGGCAGAATGAAGGGAATCTTATGAAAGAAGGTGGAGATAGAAAGACCTGGAGTGGACAGTAGCTCAAAACGGAGAGCAACAGAGGCAAAAAGAACTGAGTTGTGGGGGCCCTGCAGAAACTGATACCCTATCCAAGGACAATGAAAGGAAAGGTCATAAACCCAGGCTCAGATATAGGCCATAGACTCAGTCTCCAAGTGGGGTACCTAGTAAGGGGAACAGGGGCTATCTCTGGCATCAGCTCAGTGTTTGTTTGTTTTTTTTATGGCTAAAAAAATATACATTTTATAATTGATTCCTGTGCAATGCTTTTGACATCTTCTAGTTTAGTTAACTTCACTATTGTAAATAGTGCTTCAATAAATACTGATGAATTAGAGAACAAAAACCCAGGATGAGGAGTAAAGCTATTATGAACAGTACATTGAAAAGTACACGGATGTCCATAGAATATGCTTGTTTTGAAGTTTCACAAGCACGGTAGATACAGCTTTTAACAAACAATAAGCTTACTACAAAGAAAGTGTTACTCATTTTTACCCTAAGATATGGTCTAAAACTTAAGAATTTTTAAGATTTAATAATTAATTACTTTGGAGTCATAGTTAAAAATGAGATAAATTAAATTATTTACAAATCATTAAATTGAACATTAATTTGTATACATGTACATAACACCTTTCTTTTTTTTTCTGCCTAAAGTAGTTTATTTGGTAGTGTTCTATGTTTTTTTAATTTTATTTAATTAATTACACTTTATTCACTTTGTATCCCCCCATAAGCCCCTCACTCCTCCCCTCCTAGTCCCACCCTTCCTTCCCCTTCTTCACTCATGCCACTAGCCAAGTCCACTGATAAGGAAGATCCTCCTCTCCTTTCTTCTGATCCTAGTCTATCAGATCACATCAGGAGTGGCTGCATTGTCATCTTCTGTGGCCTGGTAAGGCTACTTCCCCCTCATGGGGAGGTGATCAAAGAGCAGGCCAATCAGATTATGTCAGAGGCAGTTTCTCTTCCCATTATTATGTAACCCACTTGGACACTAAACTGCCATGGGCTACATCTGTGTAGGTATTCTAGGTTATCTCTATGCCTAGTACTTGGTTGGAGTATGAGTCTCTGAGAAGACCCCTGTGTTCAAATTTTCTGGTTCTGTTGCTCTCCTTGTGGGCTTCCTGTCCTCTCCAGTTCTTACTATTTCCCACTTCTTACATAAGATTTTATGCACTCTGCCCAACAGTTGGCCATAAGTCTCAGCATCTGCTTTGATAGTCTTCAGGGCAAAACCTTTCAGAGGCTCTCTGTGGCAGGTTCCTAGGTTGTTTCTTGTTTTCTTCTTCTTCTGATGTCCATCCTCTTTGCCTTTCGGGATGGGGATTGAGCATTTTAGTCAGGGTCCTCTCTCTTGATTAGTTTCTTTAGATGTACAGAGTTTAGTAGGTTTATCCTATGTTATATGTCTATATGAGTGAGTATGTACCATGTGTGATTTTCTGCTTCTGGGATAGCTCACTAAGGATGATCCTTTCCAGGTCCCACCATTTACCTGCAAATTTCATGATTTCCTTATTTTTCATTGCAGAGTAATACTCCATTGTGTAGATGTACCACAATTTCTGCATCCATTCTTCATTTGAGGGGCATCTGGGCTGTTTCCAGCTTCTGGATATTACAAGTAAAGCTGCTACAAACATGGTTGAGCAAATGTCCTTATTGTGTACTTGAGCCTCTTTTGAATATATGCCTAGGAGTGGTATGGCTGGATCTTGAGGAAGCGCTATACCTTCTTGTCTGAGAAAGCGCCAGATTGATTTCCAGAGTGGTTGTACCAGTGTACATTCCCACCAGCAGTGGAGGAGGGTTCCCCTTTCTCCACAACCTCTCCAACATGTGTTGTCACTTGAGTTTTTCATCTTGGCCATTCTGATGGGTGTAAGGTGAAATCTCAGGGTTGTTTTGATTTGCATTTCCCTGATGACTAATGACGTTGAACATTTCTTTAAGTGTTTCTCTGCCATTTGATATTCCTCTATCGAGAATTCTCTGTTTAGCTCTGTTCCCCATTTTTTAATTGGATTACTTGATTTGTTGCTTTTCAACTTCTTTAGTTAGTTATATATACTGGATATTAGCCCTCTGTTGGATAGAGGGTTGGTGAAGATTCTTTCCCAATCTGTAGGCAGTTGTTTTGTTTTGAGGGCAGTGTCCTTTGCTTCACAGAAGCTTTTCAGTTTCAGGAGGTCCCATTTATTGATTGTTGATCTTAGAACCTGTGCTGTTGGTGTTCTGTTCAGGAAGTTTCTCTTGTAGCAATGAGTTCTAGGGTATTCCCCACTTTTTCTTCTAACTGATTTAATATGTCTGGTTTTATGTTGAGGTCTTTGATTCACTTGGACTTTAATTTTGTGCAGGGTGATAAGTATGGATCTATTTTCATTTTTCTACATGTAGAAATCCAGTTAGACCAGCACCATTTGTTGAAGATGCTATCTTTTTCCATTGTATGGTTTTGGCATCTTTGTCAAAGATACATTTGTGGGTTTATTTCTGGGTCTTCTGTTAGGTTCCATTGATCCACCAGTCTCTATAATTGCATTGAACTTTAGCAGTGTTCTCTATAATATTCATTTTAGCAAGTTCTATCATATTTGAAAAAAAAAAAGTTTGTTGACTATTCTAGCATTATTGCCAAATAGAGTGAAACAAATGATAATGTCTAAGATCTAAAATATACTTCATTTTATTTTGCCATAATCCTTCATTTAAATTTAAATAATGAAAGGGGAGGAAGTCCTCCCCAATCAGTGGACTTTGAAAGGGGCAGGGTGGAGATCAGGGAGGGAGAATGGGATTGGGAGGGAATGAGGGAGTGGGATACATCTGGGATACAGAGTTAATAAAATATAACTAATAATAAAAAGAAAAAAAATTTATATGATAGAAAAAAAGCAAAAAAAATAATAATATGACATAACAGCCATTATGCAATTGTATATATTTTTATAATTTTCAAATATTAAAAAAATTACATTATAACTAAAGTTCAAGTTTCCTTCCAAAGTTATATGTGTGTTCTGTTAGAGAATTCTGCTTTCTTTGATATCCTTTCATGGAGGAACTTATTTCTTCCTTGTTTCTTACCTAGGTTACTTCTATGGAGAAGATGGTAATTATGGCAACTTTAACTGCTGTTTAGGCTTAATTACCCCTCTGGTCCCAGAGGATCTTGACATGAGGAAATGAAAGGCAAGAACTGCCTGAGGGTTAAAGATACCTCAGGTTGTGGTGAGCACTCAACCTGTCAGGAAACAGGTTCAGTGAGAAAGCTCATTTAATTGAGGGGAACAAAAGCTATTTAAACTCTTGGAGGTGTGTAAGGTCTACTGAAATGATTGTAGATTATTTGTATGTTATGCAAAAGAGGAAGTTGCTTCATTTACATAAAGAGGAATTGTTGGTGCTGCTAGACATTATCTTATAAGGGGAAAGAAAGTTTCAAGTGGATGCCAGGTTACATGACCACCTCAAGGGTGCCAAGGGTAGGGGTACAGGGCTATATGTGCTGGGTCATGCAGGCCTCAGACAGGGAGGGGGGGTCTTACTCCTCCTGATCTCAGGAAGAGGTTTTCAGCATTTTGACAAACTTCAACTCCACATTTTCTCTAGCTTCCCAAGTCCTACAGCAACCCAGCCCCATACATTAGTTAGGCTACTAACCTACCAGGCACAGTGCCAAACTCATGGTAAAAAAGATGGCCCTTGTTAAATACATTGGGTCTTAGAATAAAACAGAAACATATCAATAAGAGAAACAACTTTTAAGAAGGAAATTATTGGTAGAAACTGGAGGGAGACAAAACAGGGTGATAAGTGAGAATAATCAGAAATCAAAATACATCTTACCATGTATGGAAAAGTCAGTGAACAAATCTAATGTAATTAGGGCAGTGTATTTATCTAAATATAAATAACCAGGCTTCTAGGAATATATGGCCCTCATATAAAAGTTATGGCTTAGTTTTTTCTATTCTCAAAGTTATACTACAAAATATTTATCATATTTTATTATTGAAAGGGATGGGAAATAGATGTGGGGAGAATAGGGTGTGAGATGAGAGGGCTGGAAACATAAGGGAAAATGAAGAGGGACATATCTTTGTCAGCTGGACGCCTATGACAGGGTAGGCTCCAGGGAGGTCATGGGTGTGATTCTAGCTGAGACTCCTAACAAGGAGAGACATGAAGACTGCTGTGACCACCTCTTAGCCAGGGAGTACTAGTGGAAAGAAGGGAAGAACAATCCACTGATAAAACCTGTGATCCAAAAATTACCTGCCTAAATAAGTGCAGGGATAAAGAGGGAACAAAGTTTGAGGGAAAGCCCAACCAATAAGTGTCCCAACCTGAGACCCGCCCTACAGTAGAGAGCCAGACCCTGACACTAATAATTATATTCTCCTATGCTTGCAGACAGGAGCCTAATTTAACTGTCCTCTGGAAGGTATAAGCTAGCAACAGATAGAGACTAACGTTGGGACTTGCAACCAAACATAGGGCAGTAATGAGGGAAAGGTAGAAGAATCTGGGGTGAACAGGAACCTCAAGAGAAGACCAAGAGAGATGACTAACCCAGTCCCATGGGGGCTTTCAGAGACTGAGACACCAACTAAAGGGCGTGCATGATCCGGACCTAGGCCACCTGAACACATGTAGCCAATGGGCAGCTTAGTCTTCATATGTGGTGCCTAGAGAGTAGAAGCAGGGCAGGGTGCTCTTTCTAACATGGACTCTATTGTCTGCTTTAAGATCACTTTCCCCTGGCATGGCTGTTTTGCCGGCCTCATGGGATGAAGATGTGCTCAGTCCTGATGTGACTTGAAGTGCTGGGGAAGGTTGATATGAAGAAAGGGAAGAGCTACCCATTTTTTTAGGGGAAAAGGGAAAGTGGAGGGGAAAAGTAGAAGGGGAGACTTGGAGGAGATGTGGGAGTGAGCATCCTTGGGATGTAAAGTAAACAAAAAATAAAAATAAAAACATGGCATCACTAGATAAAGTTTTACTAAAGGAGACAGTTTATACAAGCCAGTGAAAATCAAGAGGCAAGGATGATTGAAAATCATTTACAAGAAAGCTCTCTTCCCTAGAATTATCATTTAGCATTAAACAAGTCTATGGAGCCCTCTTACAATCTAGATTCAAGAAGTCCAGTACAATCTGGGTTATAAATCTACCTCTTAGCTGTTTGCATGATTCTTGGAACCAGATTTTGGTCATTTTCCTGCTCCTAAATACTTAATTAAAAAGCTTATACTCATAATCAGAGATGAAAATTAATGATGAGTTTTCTAAGCTGAGGATTAAGGGCTATGATGTAAGGAATGTCAAGAAAAATTTCCTGGAATATATCCCAGCAAAAACATTACATATGACTGTAGAACTCATAAAAGATTTTCAGAGAGTAGCCTAACAACCAAGAAACAAAAAGTGAATCAGATGTGACCACAATGGTGTCTGCAGTCAGAACTGTGTGTTAACAAAAAGGGGTAACAAGAAGTTTAGCAGATCACTACATGCTGAAACATGGTAGTCAGGTTCAAAGTAATTTGGCATTGTGGTATATTTACAAGGGAAACTCAACACCACTGCTGGTATTTGGTGAATGCCAATTGAGCTGGTGAATATTTCCTTCTCAGTTCTTATTAATTGGGAGAATGAGAATTGATTTGAAGCAGGAGAGTTAGTAAAGGCCTGTTGTTTTGATTCTTGCCAAATGTTCTCTCCCTTCTTTGTTCCCCGTCACAGTGTATAATAGAGTGACCTTTATATTTTGACATATGGTCATGCATACATCCGTTACATTGATATGGATGGCTACTTAACTACTTAAATTTTAATTGAAATAATTAACTAAAAATATTAGATAGATAGATAGATAGATAGATAGATAGATAGATAGATAGATATGTACTCATTTATTAAAGAAATTAAAATTATGTGTCAGGAGAATCTTAGAAATACTAAATGGTAAACCTATATTTCTTTTTTTTTTCCTTTTTTATATATTAATTATAATATATTCCCTTGATATCCTAGTTGTGGCTCCCTTCCTTGTTTCCTCCCAATCTTACCCTTTCTCCCTTTTCTCCCCCAATGCCCTTTCCCTGGTCCACTGATAGGGGAGGTCCTCCTCTCCTTCTATCTTATCCTAGCCTATCAGGTTTCATCAGGACTGGTGGCATTGTCTTCCTCTGTGGCCTGGCAAGGCTGCCCTCCCCCAGGGGACAGTGATCAGAGAGCCTGTCACTGAGTTCATATCAGAGACAGCCCCTGTTCCCCTTACTAGGGAACCCACTTGGAGACTAGGTCTATGCACTACATCTATAAATCTAATAATATGGGCTTCAACAAAATCTACTCAAATGTACAGGACAGAAGAATGCTGTCGTAATCTGCTATTTAACAAAAGCTAGAGATGAAGGCAGACCTGATTAAAAATTTTGGAGTATATGTACCAATCAAGGACCATGCATGGAGAGGACCCAGGCCCCCTCCCTGCTCAGAGGTAGCCAATAGGCAGCTCAGTGTCCATATGGTTCTCCTAGAAAGGGGACCAGGGGCTATCTAGTACATGGACTCTGTTGTCCACTCTTTGATCACTTCCCCCTGGTGTGGTGGCCTTTCCAGGCCACAGAGGAAAGAGGATCCAGGCAGTACTAGTGAGACTTGATAGGATGGGGTCAGATGCTAGGGGATCCCATTCTGAAGATTAGGGGAGGGGGAGAGGGGCAATGGAGGGAGGGGGAGACCAGGAGGAGACAAAGGAAGGGGCTATAATCAGGATGTAAAGTGAACAAGTTTTAAAAAGTATTTTTTAAAAAATCTTTAAAAAATAAAAATAAATATAGTCTTAGTAATAGTATTTATGACTTCTGTGATCATTTATGATTCATGTTTTGGGAACTTCTCATTTATTGTGAACTTTTATTTGAGTTCTGAAAAACAGAGAATTCTTTTCAAACACAAGGGTTATCTTATCTTAACCCATTTGCTCCAGAGTTCTAATGATTCTAAAAATATCTCTAACATGCTTAAAAATTTGCGTAGAATAATCTTTAAGATGTATTAGGAAAGTTTTGAAGCAGATATTAAGGGTTCTAGAACACAGCTATGCTTCTGTGGCAGTAAACACGTTTCACCCACAAAACTTGTTTTTTTTCTAGTATATACTAAATTCAATACAGGCTGAAAGACTGATCATGAGATAGCATATGTCTGCCATAAGTTTCATAGTAATGATAAAAAAGATACATATGTAAAGTGGGTTTAGCAACTGTTGCTCACATATTAAAATTGGTACATTTGTGACACATAAGGATCTTGATATCCCATAAATGACAGAGTCATAGGGCTATCTCTTTGTTAACTACTTTTGATATAAACTTGGATAGCCTTCTCACTAACTTTCATCTATGAACTTTTGGTTATTTGGTCCCAGTTAACAGATGAGAAAATTATGTTGACAGTATTTGAGAAGGTATCAGCAGGCATAGCTTTGGAAATATTCAGAAATATAAACAACTATGCATTCAGTTACAGACAATTATTGGTAAAGGTGACACCCTAGATACAACTGATGCAGAACAAAAGAAAACAAATATAGGTATTTGTTTCCTAATCTCTATTTAAATTTAACCATGAGAAACTGAGGCTGTATTTTCTGTGATGTTTCCATTAAAATTATCTAATTATTTGCCAAGTCCTGCTAAGGGATGTGGTTGGCTGCCTTTCTAAAATTAAATATACACTCTATCTATAGTTACATACATGTATATGTAGTTATATATATATATATATATAGTTATATACAGTATATATAATAACTATATATACAGTATATATAATACTGTATATATATACAGTATATATGTATGTATATATGCATATATATGTATACATATAGTTATATACAGTATATAATACTGTATACATATACAGTATTATATACTGTACAATACAGTATATATAATACATATTATATATACTGTATAATACAGTATATATAATACTGTATATAACTATATATACAGTAATAGTTATAGTTATATCCTATTAGCATTTCCTTCTGGTAAGGTTTCTATAGAGTAATTTTAATTCAGCAACATGGCTGCTCTGATTATATTCAAAGACAGTCCAGGTCTATATGATAAGGCTTGAATGCAGACATGCCCTTAGTACCCAACTTTAATCATTAACAATGAAGGTAGGTTACTTTATAGAAGGAAACACCAGTGTATGAAAATGATGTCTAATTGAGACACAGACAAAATGACAAATCAGAAAGATTTGACAGAATAGTATATGCCCAATTCTCACAAGAACACAGAGGAAAGAGAAAAGGCATGGGAGAAGAGCAAAGAAAAAGAAAGGAGACAGTTTTACCAGGGCCGTTTTACAGAGACAGATTTATGAGAGAACAGTCTAGAACAGATGAGAACAAAAAAAAAGCAGAGGATGAGAAGGAGTCAGAATATTAGATCAGATTGCTAGAGGTAGCTTGAGGCAAAGCAGAGCAGTTTATTTAGAGACCAGGAAAGAAGCTAAATTGAATCAGTCAGGTTACACAGGCATGTAAACTAAACAACTCTCTACTCAATGACAGCTGGATCAGAGAAGAAATGAAAAAAAAAATAGAGACTTTCTAAAATTAAATGAAAACAAAGGCACAACTTACCCAAATTTATGAACACAATGAAAACAGGGCTAAGAGGGAAGTTCATAGTACTAAGTGCCTTCATAAAGAAATTCTGAAAGGCAAAGAGGATGGACATCAGAAGAAGAAGAAAACAGGAAAAAACCTAGAAACCTGCTACAGAGGGTCTCTGAAAGCCAGAAAAAGAGAACAGGAGACAAACTAGGAACCTACCACAGAGAGCCTCTGAAAGCCTCTGCCCTGCAGACTATCAAAGCAGATGCTGAGCCTGATGGCCAACTGTCGGGCAGAGAGAATGGAATTTTATGTAAGAAGTGGGAAATAGTAAGAGCTGGAGAGGACAGGAACTCCACAAGGAGAGCAACAGAACAAGATAATTTGAACACAGGGAACTTCCCAGAGACTCATACTCCAACCAAGGACTATTCATGGAGATGACCTGGAACCCCTGCACAGATGTAGCCCATGGCAGTTCAGTGTCCAAGTGGGTTACAATGGGAAGAGGGACTGCCTCTGACATAAACTGATTGGCCTGCTCTTTGATCACCTCCCCCTGAGGGTGGAGCAGCCTTACCAGGCCACAGAAGATGACAATGCAGCCACTTTTGATGAGAACTGATAGACTAAGATCAGAAAGGAGAGGAGAGCCTCCCCTATCAGTGGACTTGGGGAGGGGCATGCATGCAGAAAGGGGAGGGAGGGTGGGACCTGGAGGGGAGGAGGGAGGCACTTATGGGGGGATACAAAATGAATAAAATGTAACTAATAAAAAATAAAAATAAATAAATTTGTGATATCTCATAAAAACAACTTAACAACACACCTGAAAGCCCTAGAATAAAAAGAAGCAAACACACCCAAGATTAGTAGATGGTTGGAAATAATCAAACTCAGAGATGAAATCAATAAATGAGAAACAAATAAAACAATTCAAAGAATCAATGAAACTAAGAGCTGGTTCTTTGAGAAAATCAACAAAATGAACAAACTCTAAGCCAAAATAACTAAAAGGCAAAGAGAAACTATCCAAATCAGCAAAGTCAGAAAGGAAAAGGGCTAAAAACTACAGACACTGAGGAAATTCAAAGAATCATTAAGTCTTATGTCAGAAGCCTATATGCCACAAAATTTGGAAATCTAAATGAAATGGAGAATTTCCTTCATAAATACTCTTCAAACTATTCCACAAAATAGAAACAGAAGGAACATTACCAGAATCATTCTAGATGCATGGTAACCTTGATACCTAAACCATAGAAACAACTAATAAAAAGAGAACTTCAGACCTCTCTTTTATGAACATTGAAGCAAAAATACTCAATAAAATACTCACAATAAATCCAAGAACACATAAAATAAATCATCCAACATGACCAACTAGGCTTCATCCCAGGCATGCAGGGGTGGTTCAATATACAGAAATCCATGAATGTAATCCACCACATAAACAAAAGGAAAAAAAAAAAAAAAACAACATCTGATCATTTCCTTAGATGCTGAAAAAGCATTTGACAAAATACAACACCAATTCATGTTTAAAGTATTGGAGAGATCAGGGATACAAAGCACATACCTAAACAATAAAGGCAATATACAGCAAGCCTATAGCCAACATCAAGCAAAATGGAAAGAACCTTATATCAATCCCACTGAAATCAGGGACATAGCAAGGTTGTCCACTCTCTTTGTAGTACTTGAAGACCTAACTACAGAAATAAAACTACTAAAGGAGATCAAGGAAAAATGAACTGGAAAGAAGTCAAAGTATCACAATTTGGAGATGATATGATGCTATACATGAGTGACTCCAAAATTTCTACCAGAGAACCCTTTCAGCTAAGAAACACTTTCAGTAAAGAGGCTGGATACAAAATTAACTCAAAAACAAAACAAAACAAAACAAACAAACAAAAAAAAAAAAAAAACAAAATACAAGTGAGGATATACCATGTATGTCTTTCTCCTTCTGGGATACCTCACTCAGGATGATTTTTTTTTTCTATTTCCCACCATTTACCTGAAAATTTCATGATTACTTTGTTTTTTATTTTTAATAATGCATTAGTATCTTTATTATGATATCCTTATTTTTAATTGCTGAGTTCTATTCCATTGTATAAATATATCACATTTTCTGTATCCATTCTTCTGTTGAGGGACATCTAGTTTGTTTCCAGATACTGGCTATTACAAATAAAGCTACTTTGCCATGGTTGAACAAATATCCTTGTTGTATACTTGAGCATACTTTGGATATATGCCTAGGAATGGTAGAGCTGGATTTTGAAGTAGCACTATTGCTAATTTATTGAGAAAGTGCCAGATTGATTTCCAAAGTAGTTGTAAAAGTTTATATTCCCACCAGTAATGGAAGAGAATTCCCTTTTTTCCACATCCTCTCCAGCATGTGTTGTCACTTGAGTTTTTTAACTTAGCCATTCTGTTAGGTGTAAGGTGAAATCTCAGGGTCATTTTGATTTGCATTTCCCTGAGGAATAAGAACATCAAGCATTTCTTTAAGTCTTTCTCTGCCATTTGATATTCCTCTATTGAGAATTCTCTGTTTAGCTCTGTACCCCATTTTTAAATTAGATTACTTGATTTGTTGGTGTTTAACTTCTTCATTTCTTTGTATATTCTGGATATTAGCCCTTAACTTATATACTCACATATACGTGGATATTAGACATATAATGTAGGATATACATACTAAAATCTGTATACCCAAAGAGACTACACAAGAAGGAGGACCCTGGGAAAGATGATCAATCCTTACTCAGAAAGGAAAACAGAACTTTCATAGGAAGAAGGAGAAAACAGGAAATAGGTCAGGAGCCTACCACAGAGGGCCTACGAAAGACTCTACCCAGTCGGGTATCAGAGCAAATGCTGAGTATCATAGCAAAACTTTGGGCAGAGTGCAGGGGATCTTATGAAAAATAGGGGAGATAGAAGACCTGGAGGGGAAAGGATCTCCACAAAGAGAGCAACAAAAGCAAAATAATCTGTGCAAACGGATCTTTTCTAAGACTTAAACTCCATCTAAGGATCATGCATGGAGATGACCTACAACCCCTTCACAGATATAGCCCATGGCAGCTCAGTATACAAGTGGGTTCCCTAATAATGTGAACAGTGTCTGTCTCTGGCATGAACTCAGTGACTGGCTCTTTGATCACCCTCCCCTGAGGGAGAAGCAACCTTGCTGGGTTGCAGAGGAAGACACTGCAGCCAGTACTGATGAGACCTGATAGGCTAAGGTCAGAGGGAAGGGGAGTAGGACCAGCCTTATCAGTGACTTGGGGAGGGTGATGGGATGATATAAAGGAGGGAGGGTGGGATTGGGAGGGAATAAGGGAGGGGGATACAGCTGGGATACAAAGTGAATAAATTGTAATTAATAAAAATGTAACTAAACAAAAAAAAATTCAGTAGCTCTTCTGTATACAAAACACAAAAAGGGTGAGAAAGCAATGTGGTACATTACACAATGGAATGCTACTCAACAATTAAAAACAAGGAAATAATGATATTTGCAGCCAAATGGTGGAAACTAGAAAAGATCAACCCAGGTGAGGTATCACAGAAGCAGAAAGACACACATGGCATATACTCATCTATAAGTGGATATTAGACATATAATATAGGATAAGCATACTAAAATCTGTATACCTTAAGAACCTAAGCAAGAAGGAGGATCCTGGGTAAGTTGTTCAATCCTCACTCAAAAAGGTAAACCATGAAAATATTTTTTTAAATAGCAAAAGTTTTTTTTTTGTAGATTTTTAATGTGTTAGTTTTGTATGTGCATATAATGCATTTTTGTTACTCTCTTCTATCATCCTTTTTAAATTTTTTCTTCCACATCTATTATTCCTTTCTCTCTCCCATATAGTTTGCAAGATACATGACTTTTGGGCTATTTGTGACTCACTTTTTTTAGCCAGCTTCATCTGGCTGACTAATGATTTGGAAGTATCTTTGTAGTTTGACAGAATAACCCAAAGGTAGACAAAGAAAGACAGTGACTTTCCTTTGTCCTGAATCTATTCGTGGGAAATAGTTCATCAACTAGGGATAAACCCCTGAATGTCCACTTGATTCATGCCCCACTGTTGACTGACAAGATCTTCTTCAGACCCAGTGCTGGCAGCCGTAGCTACTACAAATACATACTTGCAATTGTTATTTTTCCTCTATAGATAACAATCCACAGTCACTCACTCTATTTTCTGGTTCCTACATTGCTCAGCTCTGTCTTTTGCAGTCTTTGCTGATCCAAAAAGAGTACAGTATAAATAACTTGTTTAGAGATTAACACTCATTTGTCACCTATTCTCAGTGTGGCCAACATTGCTTTGAAACAGCAAAACTTTGATTCCCAATTGCTTTTTTTGTTTGTTTGTTTGTTTGTTTGTTTGTTTGTTTGTTTTTGTCAAAAATCTTAAATCGCCAGATATAAAAGTAAATCATGTCATCTTCAAGTTATATCATGGTCATATAAACACTGCCTCTTAAGTAGGGTGAATTAGCAGGGTGCTGTCATTACAGGTGATAGAACATATATTTTTTATAATGGTTTCCCTGAAAAACAACATTGCCTATTATTTTTATTATGTCACATATTTGCTGAAATTTTCCTTATGTGTGCATGTAGCCATGTGCCAGTCAGTCTAACAATCTTTAACTATATAGCTGAAAAGAGCACTGACATAAGGCATTGACACTGGGACTTAAGATGCTGCAAATGGGTTTTAACAGGTTGAGACACTAGTTTGTGGCCACGCTGCACTCTAACAAGCTGCTGGGTATGACAAGTAATCTCTGAGGTCTAGATGATGCTCCGTGAGTCACTGTTTATAATTTTTCAAAAATTTTTATGTATTTTTGGCTCTATGATACAGAAATACAACTTATTTATGAAACAAACCATTGTTATTCCCAGGAAACATAAACAATCAAATCAGCGGTTCCAGGTTGTTATGTGCTTTCACTCAGAGTGGGTTGGCTCTGTGGTTTTATATGCTGGTTATAAAATATAGTGCATTCATTTCACTAAAATAATAATGTCCCTTAATAATTCCAGATAATTGAACCAGTTTAGTGTTAACATAAAATTTGAAGTCTCAACATATATTTAATTTGTATTCACATTGAGCTGGTGATTAGGTTGCTAAAATTTGATGACAAATGTCACATATACATTTTTTTTCTAGAATAGTGTAGGTTTTTTGAATTTTTATGATTATTTTATATGTGCCCAGTTTTTTAATTTTAATATCAGTATGTTTTGTTTAACTTTTCATATTCTATATTGTCTTACTTGCTTTATCTTTTTCCATATACTGTTTTAAAAATCATATATAATTTGTGAGTCCATTCAGGAATAATTATTTACTATAGAAGATCTTATTTAAGTACATAATTAAACTTTTATTAAATTTGTGTTGAATCCCTGTTTATTTCTGAATACATGAATTACATGAAATAGAAAGCTTTTTGTCTAAGGACCTTTATTTAACCACAGAGATTATAAACAGTGTTGATAATGAAGACTTTTTTTTTTTAATTTCATTTTTTCTAATTTCAGTTTATTTACTTTACATCCTAAGGATGCCCCACCTTCTTCTCTTCCTAGTTCTCCTTCCCTCTTTTTCCCCTTTCTCTCTCCCATTCTTCCCAGAAAAGAGGATCCCCCTCCCCCTTATCCAAGGCAGTACTGCCAGGGGTAAGTGATTCAAAAGCAGGCAATATAGTCCAAGTTAGAACGCTCACACACACACACACACACACACACACACAATTGCCAGGTTTCCCATATGAAGACCAAGCTGCAATCAGCTACATATGTGCATGATATGTACATATGTACATATGTATGTATGTCCAGACCATGCATGCTCCTTAGTTGATGTCTCAGTCTCTGTATGCACCTATGGGCATTGGTTAGTTGTTTCTGTTGGTCTTCTTGGGAAGTTCCTGTCCCCTCCAAGTCCTCCCATCTCTCCCCCAACACTTCCACAGGGCCCCCAGAGCTGTGCCCCATGCTTGGCTGCAAGTCCCAGCATCTGTCTAGATACTCTCCTGCCTGGAGCCTCCCAGACAATAGTCAAATTAGGCTCATATCTGCACGCGTAGCAGAGCATCATTAATAGTGTTAGGGGATGGCTCTGTAAGGTGGAATGAATCTCAGGTTGAGTCAATTATTGCTTGGACATTCCCTCAATATTTGTTCCCTCTTTATTCCTGGACTTCTTGTAGGCAGGGTAATTTTTGGATCAAAGGTTTTCTGTCATTGCTATTTCCCTCCTTCCACTAGGCTTGCTTGGCTAGGAGGTAGTCAATTCGGTCTTCATGTCCCCTCCTGTTAAGAGTCTCCTCTAGAGTCATATCCATGTCTTCCCTGGAGCCTACCCTGTAGCTGGCTTCCAGCTTGACAAAGAAATATCTCCCGACTCCTCAGTTTCCCTTCTTGTTCCCAGCCCTCTCACATCCTATCCCATTCTCTTCTTCTATTTCTATTATTAGGTTTGGTCTTTTCATGTTGTCAGATTTCTTGGATGTTTTGTGTCAGGAACTTTAGATTTAACACTTTCTTTGACTGATGTATTGATTTCTTCAATTGTATTTTCTACACCTGAGATTCTTTCTTCCATTTCTTGTATTCTGTTATTGATGCTTGGGTCTGTAGTTCCTATTCTCTTCCCTAGGTTTTTCATCTCCAGGAATGACTCAGATTTTTTTTTTTTTTTTAGTTGCTTCTATTTTCATTTTTAGGTCCTGGACAATTTCATTTGTTTCACCCATTTGGTTATATTTTCTTGTATTTCTTTAAGGGGGTTTTCTTAGTTCCTTCACCTGTTTGAGTGTATTTTTCTGTGTTTCTTTAAGGATTTATTCAATTCCTGCATGTGTTTGGTTGCATTTTCCTGCAGTTCTTTAAGGGATTTATTTTCTTGTTTTGAGGCCTTTATCATTTTCATTACCTCAGATTTAAGATCTTATTCTTGTGCTTCCAGTGTGATAGTATTGTCAGGACTTGCTGTGGTCTGTGGTCTGTTAGCTGTGTTTTGGTGGTGTCATATGGCTCTGGGTTTTGTTGCTGATGTTTTTGCTCTAACCTCTAACCATTTGCTTTACTCTGTTTTTAGCAAGCCTGGTGATCTCTGACTCTAATAGGTCTCTGAGGTTGTAATTAAAGCTTGTGGTCCCAAATGGCTGCAGCCTTCTTGTTTTCTTGATGCTTCTTATCCGTGCTAGTCTCCAATGCCTCAGATTGGGGTGGGTCCCAGGAAATGGCACAGGCCTGGAAACAACTGGAATAAGGGGAGCTGTTGTGTGCTGAGGAAATGGAACACAGAGGGTCCTGGGAAGATCTGGCCATTGCTGTGGCAGGCTGTGGCAGGCCAGTAGATGGGGGTTGGGGGTTTTTATCACCTGGCACTCCCTGATACATGTTGGTCTTGAGGGCCACAGATAGGTGTGGGTCTTGGGAAATGGTGTAGGCTTGGGAACTGGGGTGTAGGTGCACATGGGAAATCAGGAAGGACTCTTTTATGAGCCAAACATTACAAGTGCAGTTCTAATTAAGAAGGTCATTCATGTTTTATAAGAAAGCAGGCTGAGCATGCCATGGGAAGCAAGCCAGCAAGCAGAACCCACTCAGGGCTCCTGCATTAGCTCCCACCTCTAGGAGATGCTGAGATCTTGCCCTGCTTGAGTTCCTGTCCTGACCTGCAGATGATGTGATGTGAAAGTGGAAGCTGAGTAAATCCTTTCCTCTCCAACTTGCTTTCTGGTCATGGTGTTTTCATCGCAGCAATAGAAACCCTAACTAAGACACAGTATATATATGTAATTTTTAAGCTTTAAATACTACCCTTATACAAACATGCTCAGAAACATTGAAAGTAATACTGTATCATGTATTATCTGTCTTATTTATAAGAAAGAAGATGATAAATCAATATAAAATATGTTTTTACATCTGATTGATTACAACTGTATAAATTTTGATAGAGTTGAACCCTATAGATGTATTGTATTGTCTGAGAAATCAACAGATATCTAATAAAACACGTGTTCCACTGGTTATGTTAGCTTAAAAAAAAAATAAGTTGGTCATTCATTCAGAACAACTTTTCCTTTTATTATGCTTGCCTGTAACAGTGTAATTGGTGGAAACATTATAAATATTTAAAAGTGATTAAAAATGGGCTTGAAACAGCCTATTACCATAAGACACAGAAATCTTTTTATTTTCTTTTATTTTTATTAATTATAGTTTATTCACGTTGTATCCCAGCTGGAGCCCCCTCCCTTATTCCTTCCCAATCCCATCCTCCCTCCCTCCTCTTCTCTTATGCCCCTCCCTCAGACCAATGATAGGGTAGTTCCTCCTCCTGTTCCATCTGATCCTAGTGTATCAGGTCTCATCAGGACTGGCTTCTTTGTTTTCCTCCGTGGACTGTTAAGACTGCTCCCCCCACAGGTGGAGGTGATCAAATGCCAGCCCATGAGATTATGTCACAGACAGTTCCTGTTCCTATTATTGGGGAACCCTCTTGAACACTGAGCTGCAATGGGCTACTTTTGTGAAGGGGTTCTAAGTTATCTCCATGCATGGCCCTTGTTTGGAGTATCAGTTTTAGAAAAGACTCCTGTGCCCAGATGTTTTGGTTCTGTTGCTCTCCTTGTGGAGAAATCTTTTAAGAGGTAACCCTTTGGAACAGAATTATAGGCCAAACAGGGTTGTAACCAGAACAAATGGCTAACTGTAAGAACTTCATTATAAAAAAATAATAAAAAAATAAAGAAATGAAGTAAAAGAAAAGAAAAGAAAACAAAGACAAAAAGAGTATCATAAAAATAAAATTTCTAATAAAGAAGTCATAGAAACACAACCTGAGAAATTTGGGAAATGAGAGAGGGAGGAAGAGAGAGGAGAGGGGGGGAAGGAAAAAAGGAGAGGAGGGAGCAAAAGGGAGAGACTTCAAGTGAGAGACTCAAATATGAGACCCTACTGGCAACTGGGAATTATACCAATGTCCTGAATGAGCTAAATACCTGCAAAAACTCAAATTGACAGTATTCATGCTTTATGAAATGTAATAGTCCAGCATTAAAGAATCTTTTTGCTGTTGTTGTTGTTGATGATGGGAATTGAACTCAGGATCTCTGGAAAAACAGACAGTGCTCATTCCCACTGAGCCATCTCTCCAGCCCCAAGAATGTTTTAACATTTGAAAAATTGGTGTGTCATAGCCTTAACTTCAGAAATAAAGTTTAGTTCAAGAAAATAATCTATGAATCAACTATGTATGTGTAAAACCATGGAGAAATACGACATTTAGAATGATAAAACATTTAGAATGTTAAAAAAAATCTAATGGGCAGTTTACTTGTGAAAATAATATTAAGTTTATATATACTTAGATATCTATACATGTGTTTATTTTTATTCCAATAAAGAGAATGAATGAAACTAAATGTGTTCCTATTTTGTTTTTACAACACCATTTGCTTTCTTGGAGTAAATGTGAAAGCTTGAGTGTGAATGTACTAACTCTTTTTTTTGCTTCTCATTTGAATGTTTTAACTCTTTAATGTAAGTATTTTCTTACTAAGCAGAGATTATCTTGTTAGTTATTTTGTATTTCTCAGATTTTGTAAGATCCTGAAATGACTACAGATATAATATTATGGTGCTATTATAATTTTAACTAATTTCAATGAGCTTACTGCACATTAGGCTTTTTCTAAAATGTTTTTCTTGACTGTTTGCATCATTTGTATATTGGCATGGTCAAAGTACATAGTCCAGCAGTGTATGCAGTGAAGAAAAGCTTTCCACTTGCTAGAGATTGGTTCTGGTTTCAGATATCAACACAACATAAAGTTAGTGAAGTATAAAACAGGGTGGACTGTGGTTAACATTTGGAATGATGATAAATTCAGAAACTTAATATCTAAAGGTAGAAAAGGAAGAGAAAAGAGTTTTAGATAGTGACCAGAGAAGGCAATATTGAGGTAATTTTAAAAAGTAAGATTGATTGAAATTTTCACCATATTGTGTTATTACTCAATAATAGTTTTAAATAAATTTGGTCTTTGTTAAATCACATACAACAAACATGAATAATGGATTGAAGAAAAGAAAAAAAATAAATTGATTATTTTAATTGAAATAATATTATATTGCCCCCGTCTCTTCATTCTCACCTCACAACTGACTGTGAGGTTCTTAGCCCAATTTCTATATCTACTACACCACTGCTATACCTAAGGCTCCAGGCACATCAGGGAAGAAGTTCCAGAAAGACTGTAAAATTTAGAGAAAAATAAAATCCATTAAAAGATTTTGGCTTCTGGATACAACAAAAAAAGTTATGTCCATGAAAGACTGACAATGTGGTTGTCTAAGTAAGACCTGTGCAATGACAGCATCTACTGGTATGTCAGCGTAGTGGGGAGAAATCTATGGGGCCTTACCACTAGGTAAGGATGACAAACAATTAACAACTGTTGGAGGGGGAGAATTTATTTTCCCAGGGATAAGCCGCTGAATTAGTTGTCCAATACAAAGATTTCCAATCAAATCTCATATATATAGGAACATTAAATTGACTCAAAATGTTGAATTTCCAAATTTATGCATGTATGTATATATATATATATATATATATATAAATTAGTAAACAAGTTTATGTAAAAAATTAAAGAATAAGATTTTAGTAAGACAACACAGTCTCTAAGAGCAACAATCAATAACTGGGATCACATGAAACTGAAAAGCTTCTATAAAACAAAGGACACAGTCATCAAAACAAAACAAATGCCTACAGATTGGGAATCTTCACCAATCCTTTCTCTTACAGATATCCAGTATATATACCCAAGATATCCAGTATATATAAAGAACTAAAGAAGCTGAAAAGCAACAAAAAAGTAATCCAATTAAGAAATGAGGAACAGAGATAAACAGAAAATTCTCAATAGAGGAATATCAAATAGCAAAGAAACACTTAAAGAAATGCTCAACTTCATTAGCCATCGGGGAAATGTAAATTAAAATGAACCTGAGATTTCACCTTACACCCATCAGAATGGCCAAGATCAAAAACTCAAGTGACAACACATGCTGGAGAGGTTGTGGAGAAAGGGAAACCCTCCTCCACTGCTGGTGGGATTGTAAACTTGTACAACCACTATGGAAATCAATCTGGTACTTAATCAGACAACTAAGAATAGCACTTCCTCAACAGCCAGCCATTCCACTCCTAGGCATATATCCAAAAGAAGCTCAAGTACACAATAAGGACATTTGCTCAACCATGTTTGTAGCAGCTTTATTTGTAATAGCCAGAAGCTGGAAACAGCTCAGATGTCCCTCAACTGAAGAATGGATGCAGAAATTGTGGTACATCTACACAATGGAATATTACTCAGCAATGAAAAATAAGGAAATCAAGAAATTTGCAGGTAATTGGTGGGATATGGAAAGGATCATCCTGAGTGAGCTATCCCAGAAGCAGAAAGACACACATGGTAAATATTCACTCATATAGACATATGACATAGGATAAACCTACTAAAATCTGTACATCTAAAGAAACTAATCAAGAGAGAAGACCCTGACTAAAATGTTCAATCTCCATCCTGGAAGGCAAAGAGGATGGACATCAGAAGAAGAAGAAAACAGGAAACAAGCTAGAAACCTGCCACAGAAGGCCTCTGAAAGGTTCTTCCCTGCAGACTATCAAAGCAGATGCTGAGACATATGGTCAACTGTTAGGCGGAGTACATGGAATCTTATGTAAGAAGTGGGAAACAGTAACGGTCTGGAGAGGACTGGAACTCCACAAGGAAAGCAGCAGATCCAAAAATTTGAACACAGGGGTCTTTCCAGATTCTCATACTCCAACCAAGTACCATGCATGGAGATAACCTAAAACCTCTGCACAGATGTAACCCATGGCATTTCAGTATCCAAGTGGGTTATGTAGTAATGGGAAGAGGGACTGTCTCTGACATAAACTAATTGGCCTGCTTGTTGATCACCTCCCCCTGAGGGAGGATAAGCCTCACCAGGCCACAGAAGATGACAATGTAGCCACTCCTGATGAAATCTGATAGACTAAGATCAGAAAGAAGGAGGGGGAGACCTTCCCTATCAGTGGACTTGGGGAGGGGCATGCGTGAAGAAGGGGAAGGGAAGGTGGGATTAGGAGGGGAGGAGGGAGGATTTTATGGGAAAATATAAAGTGAATAAAGTGTAATTAATAAAAGTTAAAAAAGGAAAAAGAGGCGGGGCAAGATGTGGCACCAGGAGGACTTTCATTCTGAGGAGCAGCACAGCAGGATTGGCACAGTGACCAGCAATCAGAACTCAAGGCCATAAAACACATGTGATTGTGTTTCACAGGTGAGAGGATACCCCATGGTGGGGGATTCAATCAGCTTTAACTCACCCAGCTAAACCGCTGAAGAGATCCCAGTTCCGCCACGCTCTTGGTCGTCAGCCCAGAGCTACACGCCTGCATGATCTGGTCAAGGTCCCAGACTGAACTGTGGGCCCACAACACCATAGACTGGATTTCCCAGTCGAGAGATAACCCCACGGAGCAGGAAACAATTGGGACCGACCTCAGGTTACGCAGACATCCCCTGGAAAAGACTCGGGTTCCGCGGGTGCCCCAAGAGCCAGCCCAGACCCAGAGCCGGGACACAGGCGCCTGCACAGAGGCATTCCTTGCATGCCTGATTCGCAGCCTCAGATAGAACTGTGGGCACCAGGGCACCAGGGCACCAGACTGCGTGTCTCTGGCAGGAGGAAACCCCCAGCTGAGGGGGTCAGCAGCTCTAAAGCTTAGGACACCCAGCATCAAAACACTTCCTGTACTAAAGCAGACTCTAGTGCAGGCAGGAGCGCTGTGCTCTGCCACCATTATTGAGTTCCCTTAGGGCACTGGGACACACAGCTGCATCCTCAGACCTACAAAAGCCAGAGAGCGATTACAGCAGCCCTCAGATACTGTGCCAAGGATCAACCAGTTATTCCTAGCTAGACTGTCAAAACTGTGGGAATCCCTGGTTCTTCAAGAGGGCTGCACCCACAGCATCTGGACCAGAGCAGTGCCTGCAGCCGCCATCCCAGACAGAGACACACAGCTTCTGGTCCAGAGTGAGGCACCCAGCCTCCAAACCAGAGCAGCGCCCCCAGGCGCCAACTCAACCTAGGTGCACATTCTCCATGTCCAGAGTGGAGTAATCAGCCTCTGGCCCAGAGACTTGCTGAGTGCACCTCCCACTTTCCCGGACAGAACTGTGCGCCCCAGGATAACAGACTGAGTTTCCCTGTTGGGAGAAAACCCCACAGCTAGGGAATCAGCAGGTTCTTCAAGAGGACTGTACATGGAAATTTAGTGAGCAGCAGCACACTAAATTTATAACAAGAAACCCAGCAGTGGGGCAGCTGTCTTGAGAAATTCTATGGGTAAGAGGAGATCCCCCCCTGCCTAACATAGACCGCATCTACTACTCAGGGCTATAAACCTGCGGTGAGCAGTGGCAACTCCTGAGAAACACTGGCCATACAGTGACAAAACCAAAAAGCAGAGAAGGACTCCTTCAGGAAAAATCATCTTCCAGCCAAGGGGATAGTCCCTACCTCAGGACTCCAGGAAGCACAGAAACTAACAGCCAACACCTAAATCAGCCCAATGGGTAGCGGTCAGCGCAAAGGCTCAACCAACAAAAGACAGAGCAATATGGCATCTCCAGAACCTAGCCATCCAGGGGCGAACAGCCCTGAACAATGCAGCATAATAGAAAATCAAGAAGATGACCTTACAACTTCTTGTTGATGAAGAGAATAATAGAGGAAACAAATAAAATACG
The DNA here is from genome assembly GCF_907164565.1 of Psammomys obesus. Classification (NCBI taxonomy): domain Eukaryota; kingdom Metazoa; phylum Chordata; class Mammalia; order Rodentia; family Muridae; genus Psammomys; species Psammomys obesus. The sequence goes on from NW_026585987.1 coordinate 643,005, forward strand.
TAAAGAATTAGAGGAAGATAAAACCAAACAGATCATGGCTATCCGCAAAGAAATGGGGGAAGATAAAGACAAGCAGATTAGGGCCATCCTTGAAGAAATACGGGAAGATGCAGCCAAACAGCTTGTGGCCTTCAGAGAAGAAATAATTAAATCACTGAAAGCCAGAAGGGCCTGGACAGATATCATGCAGACCCTAAGAGAACACAGATGTCAACCCAGGCTACTATACCCTGCAAAACTCTCAGTCCTCATAGACGGAGAAAACAAGATATTCAATGACAAAAACAAATTTCAACATTACCTACACACAAATCCAGCATTACAAAAGACACTGGAAGGGAAAATACAACCCAAGAAAATTAGCTTCTTTCAAGAAAACACAGGAAATAATTAACCTTACTACAGCAAAACAAAAAGCAACCAAGCACACAACCTTATGAACACAGCCAACATCAAAATCAAAGGATCTAACAGCCACTGGTCATTAATCTCTCTCAACATCAATGGACTCAACTCTCCAGTAAAAAGACACAGATTAACAGAATGGATATGTAAACAAAACCCAGCAATCTGTTGCATACAAGAAACACACCTAAGACACAAAGATAGACATTACCTGAGGGTAAAAGGTTGGAAGACGACTTTCCAAGCAAATGGACCCAAGAAACAAGCAGGAGTAGCCATTCTAATATCTGATAAAATAGACTTTCAACCAAAATTAATAAAAAGAGATGAGGAAGGACACTTCATAGTCATCAAGGGAAAATTCCACCAGGAGGACATCACAATCCTGAACATCTATTCCCCAAATACAAGAGCACATACATTTTTAAAAGAAACATTGATAAAATTTAAACCACATATAGATCCCCACACATTAATAGTGGGAGACTTCAACACCCCACTCTCAACAAAGGACAGGTCAACAAAACAGAAATTAAACAAAGAAACAATATCTCTGACAGAGGCCATGAATCAAATGGACCTCACAGACATTTACAGAACTTTACACCCAAACACAAAAGAATTTACCTTCTTCTCAGCACCTCATGGAACCTTCTCCAAAATAGACCATAGAGTTGGTCACAAAGCAAGCCTCAACAGATACAGGAAGACTGAAATAATCCCTTGTATCCTGTCTGATAACCATGGAATAAAGCTGGACTTCAACAACAACAGAAATAGCAAAAAGCCTACACACACATGGAAACTGAACAACTTGTTACTAAATGACAGCTGGGTCAGGGAAGAAATAAAGAAAGAAATTAAAGCCTTTCTAGAACTCAATGAAAATGAAGACACAACATACCCTAACTTGTGGGACACTATGAAAGCACTGCTAAGAGGAAAGTTCATAGCACTAAGTGACTTCAAGAAGAAATTCGAGACACCTCATTCAAGCAACTTAATGGCCCACTTAAAAACCCTAGAAAAAGAAGAAGCAGACACACCAAAAAGGAGTAGATGGCTGGAAATAATCAAACTCAGGGCTGAAATCAATCAATTAGAAACAAATAAAACAATTCAAAGAATCAATGAAACCAAGAGCTGGTTCATTGAGAAAATCAACAAGATCAACAAACCCTTAGCCAAGCTAACTAAAAGGCAGAGAGACACCACCCAAATCAACAAAATCAGAAATGAAAAGGGGGACATAACTACAGACACTGAGGAAATCCAAACAATCATTAGGACTTACTTCAAAAGTCTATACTCAACAAAATTTGAAAATCTAAATGAAATGGACAATTTTCTTGATCGATTTGACTTACCAAAGCTGAATCAGGACCAGGTAAATCAATTAAATAGTCCTATATCCTCCAAAGAAATAGAAGCAGTCATCAAAAGTCTCCATCCAAAAAAAGCCAAGGATCAGATGGCTTGAGCGCAGAATTCTACCAGACCTTCAAAGAAGAGCTAACTGCAATTCTCTTCAAAATATTTCACAAAATAGAAACAGAAGGAACATTACCAAACTCATTCTATGAAGCCACAATCACCTTGGTACCTAAACCTCACAAAGACTCAACCAAGAAAGAGAATTTCAGGCCAATCTCCCTTATGAACATTGATGCAAACATACTTAACAAAATACTTGCAAACCGGATCCAAGAACACATCAAAGATATTATCCACTATGACCAAGTAGGATTCATCCCAGGTATGCAGGGGTGGTTCAATATACGGAAATCCATCAATGTGATCCACCATATTAACAAACTGAAAGAAAAAAAAAAAAAACACATGATAATCTCCCTAGATGCTGAAAAAGAATTTGACAAAATCCAACATCCATTCATGTTTAAAGTACTGGAGAGATCAGGGATACAAGGCATATATCTAAACATAGTAAAGGCGATATACAGCAAGCCTATAGCCAACATCAAACTGAACGGAGAGAAACTTAAAGCAATCCCACTGAAATCAGGGACAAGACAAGGCTGCCCACTGTCTCCATATCTCTTCAACATAGTGCTGGAAGTCCTTGCTAGAGCAATAAGACCGTTGAAGGAGTTCAAGGGGATACAGATGAGAAAGGAAGAAGTCAAATTATCACTATTTGCAGATGATATGATAGTATATATGAGTGACCCCAAAAACTCTACCAGGGAACCCCTACAGCTGATAAACACCTTCAGAAAAGTGGCCGGATACACAGTTAACTCAAAAAAATCAGTAGCACTCCTGTATACAAAAGACAAAAGGGCTGAGAAAGAAATTAGAGAAACAACACCCTTCATAATAGCCACAAATGACATAAAGTACCATGGTGTAACCCTAACCAAGCAAGTCAAAGACTTGTATGAAAAAAAATTCAAGTCTCTGAAGAAAGAATTAGAGGAAGATATGAGAAGATGGAAAGGAATAACATAGTAAAAATGGCCATCTTACCAAAAGCAATCTACAGATTTAATGCAATTCCTATCAAATTGCCAACACAATTCTTTACAGACCTGGAAAGAAAAATTCTCAACTTCGTTGGAATAACAAGAAACCCAGAATTGCTAAAACAATCCTCTACAATAAAAGATCTTCTGGAGGTATCTCCATCCCTGATCTCAAGCTGTACTATAGAGCAACAGTTATAAAAACTGCATGGTACTGGCATAGAAACAGAATGGTGGATCAACGGAATCGAACAGAAGACCCAGAAATAAACCCATACACTTATGGACACCTGATTTTTGACAAAGATGCCAAAACCATACAATGGAAAAAAGATAGCATCTTCAACAAATGGTGCTGGTCCAACTGGATGTCTACATGTAGAAAAATGAAAATATATCCATACTTATCACCCTGCACAAAACTGAAGTCCAAGTGGATCAAAGACCTCAACATAAAACCAGACACATTAAATCAGCTAGAAAAAAAAGTGGGGAATACCCTAGAACTCATTGGTACAGGAGAAAACTTCCTGAACAGAACACCAACAGCACAGGCTCTAAGAGCAACAATCAATAAATGGGACCGCCTGAAACTGAAAAGCTTCTGTAAAGCAAAGGACACCATCATCAAAACAAAGCAACTGCCTACAGATTGGGAAAGAATCAGCACCAACCCTTTATCTGACAGAGGACTCACATCCAGTATATATAAAGAACTAAAGAAGCTGAAAAGCAGCAAACCAAGTAATCCACTTAAAAAATGGGGAACAGAGCTAAAGAGAGAATTTTCTGTAGAGGAATATCGAATGGCAGAGAAGCACTTAAAGAAATGCTCAACCTCATTAGCCATTAAGGAAATGCAAATCAAAACAACCCTGAGATTTCACCTTACACCCATCAGAATGGCCAAGATGAAAAACTCAAGGGACAACACATGCTGGAGAGGTTGTGGAGAAAGGGGAACCCTTCTCCACTGCTGGTGGGAATGTAAACTGGTACAACCACTCTGGAAATCAATCTGGCGCTTTCTCAGACAACTAGGAATAGCGCTTCCTCAATATCCAGCCATACCACTCCTAGGCATATACCCAAAAGAGGCTCAAGTACACAAAAAGGACATTTGCTCAACCATGTTTGTAGCAGCTTTATTTGTAATAGCCAGATGCTGGAAACAACCCAGATGCCCTCAACTGAAGAATGGATGCAGAAACTGTGGTACATCTATACAATGGAGTATTACTCAGCAATGAAAAATAAGGAAATCATGAAATTTGCAGGTAAATGGTGGGACCTGGAAAGGATCATCCTGAGTGAGTTGTCCCAGAAGCAAAAAGACACACATGGTATATACTCACTCATATAAACATACAATATAGAATAAACCCACTAAAATCTGTACATCTAAACAAACTAAGCAAAAGAGAGGACCCTAACTAAAATGTTCAATCCCCATCCTGAAAGGCAAAGAGGATGTACATCAGAAGAAAAAGAAAATAGGAAACAACCTCGGAACCTGCTACAGAGGGCCTCTGAAAGCCAGGAGAAAACAGGAAACAACCTTGAAACCTGCCACAGAGGGCCTCTGAAAGCATCTGCAGTATAGACTGTCAAAGCAGATGCTGAGCCTGATGGCCAACTGATGAGCAGAGTGAATGGAATTTTATATAAGAAGTGGGAATTAGTAAGAGCTGGAGGGGTCGGGAATTCCACAAGGAGAGCAACAGAACAAGATAATTTGAACACAGGGAACTTCCCAGAGACTCATACTCCAAGCAAGGACTATTCGTGGAGATGACCTGGAACCCCTGCACAGGTGTAGCCCATGGCAGTTCAGTGTGCAAGTGGGTTACATAGTAATGGGAAGAGGGACTGCCTCTGACATAATCTGATTGGCCTGCTCATTGATCACTTCCCCCTGAGGGGGGAGCAGCCTTACCAGGCCACAGTAGAGGACAATGCAGCCACTTTTGATGAGAACTGATAGACTAAGATCAGACCGAAGAGGAGAACCTCCCCTATCAGTGGACTTGGGGAGTGGCATGCATGCCGAAAGAGGAGGGAGGGTGGGATTGGCAGAGAAGGAGGGAGGGGCTTATGGGGGGATACAAAATGAATAAAATGTAATTAATAAAAAATTAAAAAAAAACATAATCTTTTAAATTCAAAAAAAGAGGAAAAATACGATTTTAGTAATTAAGTTTGAATATTATAAATACAAATATTTGTTATATGTAGAATAGTTTATTAGTAATCAATTTTCACTTATTTGATCATAACATCAACCAGATGAGAATTCATATTTTAAACATACTTAATATAAAAGTTTAAAAAAACCTACCGATATATAGTATGTACATATCTTGGACTATCACAATATTGAGAACAAGAGTCACAGAAAAAATCTAATAAGGAAGTAATGAAAGAAGAATAAAATATTAGCAAAAGGTTTATAGGACAAGCTTCTGTGCAAAAATTAGTACCTGAATTTGGATTCCATGCACTCACCAAGATGGGAAAATGAGAGGAGTTAGAGGAGTTGGAAGAGGGGAAACCATCATCAAAATATATTGTATGGAAAAAAAACTATTATATATATAAAAATAAAAAGAGTGAGTAAATTTAAAAACAAAAGTTAGATATTGATATCGATATGTATAGAGATACAGATATGCATGTCTACATACTTCTCCACTTCTAAATAAGGGGTTCATAATAGTTCATAAAAGAAAAAACCTGGGTGTGCCAGTGGCTACAGTTAATCTTTTTTTTATTATTTTATTTTATTTTTATTTTTACTAACTTTAATTCAGCTTGGGAGGTAAAGATAACTTGAGTGCAATGGCCCGCTTGACTAATCGGTTTCTAAATCACAATTTCAGTAAGAGTCAAGTCACTGTATCAAAAGAGTAGGTGGCCGACTATTGCAGAAGTTGATTCTTGGTGTCTAGAAGCTCATGTGTAGAATAAGTATGCAGGCCTGCTTACAAATGTGCACAAATCCACAATATATAAATCATACACATACAGAATGTGTGTATGTGTAAGAGAGGCAGAAAGAGACTGGAAGAGGGGGAGAGAATGACAGAATGGGATGAAGTGGAAGTTTCTGGTTTCTTTGAAGACTCAGTTGAGTTATGTGATGTTTTGCTAAAAGATGTCTTATGAGAGGGTAACAGATATTTTGGTGTGAACTCTCTCGTGTAAAGGAAGTGACTTCAGCCAGCTGAGAACATCAGTCAGTGCACTCTGAGGAAAGAATATTTTTAGAAGCCCATGCACAATAAGACATGGCTTTTTGGACATCCCAGTGCTGATTTGACACTTGACTTCATGGAAAGAAAAGTATCAAGAACTTCTCTGGGCAATCCTACTGATTCTTGAACCTTTTGCTGACTTGTCACCATCTTCTAAATCAGGCTGATTCATGTTGTTCCTTGATATTGGCCTTTGGACAGGGCTGCTGGTATCCTGATGACTGATTTCAGTAATTCTCTAAAGACCCATAGACTCTAATCAGCACAAAGTAGGTAAAAAAGAGCCACAGCTCTTTTCCCTACTAATCTCCAACCTAAGGTCGGGTGCTAGAAGGGAGGTAAAAGAGTTTAAGAATCCTAAATTAAGTAGGTTTGGTGAAAAACAAAATCTAAGCCTACAATGAGAAAATAAATGAGAGAGAACATGAAAATACTACTCTACAGGTCAAACTCTAGACATTAAGGTATTCAGTTCATGGGAGCAATTAATGCAAATTTTGTATCTGAATATTCATCTGGTTGAGTGAGAGCAAGATAGAATAAAGGGACCAGCAAAACATTTTGCCTTTGGGACCAAAATTCAGTAGGATCAAGTGGGTGACTAGCAGACAGAAGAGGAATGATTGTGGTAGAAATGTGTCTTTTGTATACAGGAGTGCTACTGATTTTTTTTTTTTTTTTTTTAGTTAATTTTGTATCCGGCCACTTTGCTGAAGGTGTTTATCAGCTGTAGGGGTTCCCTGGTAGAGTTTTTGGGGTCACTCATGTATATTATCATATCATCTGCAAATAGTGATAATTTGACTTCTTCCTTTCCAATCTGTATTCCCTTGATCTCCTTCAACTGTCTTATTGCTCTAGCAATGACTTCCAGAACTATGTTGAAGAGATATGGAGAGAGTGGGTAGCTTTGTCTTCTCCCTGATTTCAGTGGGGATGCTTTAAGTTTCTCTCTGTTCAGTTTGATGTTGGCTATAGGCTTGCTGTATATCGCCTTTACTATGTTTAGATATATGCCTTGTATCCCTGATCTCTCCAGTACTTTAAACATGAATGGATGTTGGATTTTGTCAAATGCTTTTTCAGCATCTAGGAAGTGTTTGGAATGTAAACTTGTACAACCACTATGGAAATCAATCTGGTGCTTCATCAGACAACTAGGAATAGCGCTTTCTCAAGATCCAGCTATACCACTCCTAGGCATATATCCAAAAGAGGCTCAAGTACACAATAAGGGCATTTGCTCAACCATGTTTGTAACAGCTTTATTTGTAAAAGCCAGAAGCTGGAAACAGCCCAGATGCCCCTCAACTGAAGAATGGATGCAGAAATTGTGGTACATCTACACAATGGAATATTACTCAGCAATGAAAAACAAGAAAATCATGAAATTTGCGGTAATTGGTGGGATCTGGAAAGGATCATCCTGAGTGAGCTATCCCAGAAGCAGGAAGACAGACATAGTATATACACATCCATATAAACATATAATATAGGATTAACCTACTAAAATCTCTACACCTAAAGAAACTAACCAAGAGGGAGGACTCTTGCTAAAATGCTCAGTCCCCACTCCGAATGGCAAAGAAACTAACCAAGAGGGAGGATTCTTGCTAAAATGCTCAGTCCCCATTCCTAATGGCAAACAGGATGGACACCAGAAGAAGAAAACAGGAAACAAGTTAGGAGCCTCCCACAGAGGGCCTCTGAAAGCCAAAAGAAGAAAACAGGAAACAAACTAGGAACATACCACAGAGGGCCTCTGAAAGCCTCTGCCCTGCAGATTATCAAAGCAGATGCTGAGACTTATGGCCAAACTTTGGGCTGAATGCAGGGAATCTAATGAAAGAAGTGGAAAATAATAGTAAGAGATGGAGAGGACAGGAGGTCCACAAGGAGAGCAACAGAACCAAAAAATTTGAGCACAGGGGTCTTTCCTGAGACTCCCAACCAAATACCATGCATGCAGATAAACTAAAACCCCTGCACAGATGTAGCACATGGCACTGCAGTGTCCATGTGAGTTCCATAGTAATGGGAACAGGGACTGCTTCTGACATGAACTGATTGGTCTTCTCTTTGATCACCTCCCTCTGAGGATGGAGCAGCCTTTCCAGGCCACAGAGGAAGACAATGCAGCCACTGCTGATGAGACCTAACAGATGAGGATCAGAAGGAAGAAAAAGAAACCCTTCCTTACCAGTGGACTTAGAAGGGGAGAGTATGGAGAAGGGGGAGAAAGGGAAAGATTGGGAGGGGAGGAGGGAGGAAATTAGAGGGGGGATATAAAGTAAATAAAGTATAATTTAAAAAAAAAGGATCATGACTTATTGTTTGGGCATTTATAGCTATCATTTTGAAAATTCCGACAAAATTTTACTTCATTTTTGGCTTTTTGAGACATTGTTGAAACTTTTTATTTAATGATTTTATTTTTGAAGTTATTCTATTATTACACCATTTCCTTTATCTTTGCTTTTTCAAAATTCTCCTGTATATTCACCTGTGCTTGCTTTCATACCATAGATGATTTTTTTCATAAATTGTTATTACACGTGCAAATGTTTATATATATAAATTGTATTCCTAAATATAATTTGGTCAGTCTGTGTAATGGTACTGACAATCATGAATTTCCGTTATATGAAAATCAAAACTATCCTTTTTCCCTAGACGAAATGGCTTATTACCATAAACCTCAAGCATGTGCTAGTGAAGATATGTAGAAAGAAAAGCCTTCTGTAGTATTTGTGGTAAATACATATAGTCCCCCCTATAAAGCTCAATGGCAGTTCTTCAGATAGTTATAATTGGAACTTTCCCAGTATTGGGTACACATACAAAGGTTGGGATGTCAGTATAATATTTAACCTGCATGTCATTTTTAGTGTGAAATTTTTAAAACTTTATTTATTTTATTTGAATTGTATGAGTTCTTTCCCTGAATGTATATATGCACCATTATTTGGGTGCTAGATGTCAGTGAGAACATCAGGTATTGTAGAACTACAGATATAGATGATTGAGTGCCATCATGCTGCTACTGAGAACAGACCCCAAGACTACTGCAAGAGCAATACGTTTTCTTCACCCCTGAACCCTCTACTCAGCCTATTTTTGGCTTTTATTTAAGTCTTTTATTTAATATTCATACATGCATTTAATATAATTGGATCAAATTGGCTGCTCCAAGTCTTTACCCCACAAATTCTCCCCTCTCACTCAAGCAGCATCTGGTGGACTCATACCTGTTAATTTCCAACTTTTTGATAATTAACAATGAAAGTAAGTTACTGCAAGAACATTTCAGAACAAGAAAAGAAATCAAAACATAATAAGGTAGGCATGATGGTCTATACCTATGATGCCAGCACTTAGACAAGGAACTAATTAGTGAGCCTCTTTCTTTAAAAAATGTAATTTAAAACAAAGCAAAAATAGCAAATGCTTCAATGAAAAGTTATTTGTTGTTTTGCCCTCCTGTTTATCATAATTATATAACCTGATATAAGACATATAGAATTTAGTATCTCTTGACTATAATCATATTGGTATTATAAAAGCTTAACTCAGCAGTCTGAAATCTAATATAGTCTGTTTAATGTTGTCAAAACACTAATGACAAATGACATATATAAGAGTTGTCCCATGATAACATAAAGGAGTTGAAAATATTCTAGAATTTGGTATCTTCCAATCAACACAAATGTCATAGCATAACACATTAATTAAATATTTTGATTGACACTGTTGTTTACAAACTTAATTCACAAGCTGGGTCTCCTTGAGCTGTGCAAGCTCCATCGCTTCTGCAGAGGGCAACTGAAAGCTAAAGGGTGGGGTGGCTGAGCAGCAGGCACTAGAAATGTCAGTCATCCACAGTTTCTGTATCCATTCCTCCACTGAAGGACATCTAGGTTGCTTCCAGAGTCTGGCTATTACAAATAAAGTTGCTATGAACATAGTCAAGCAAATGACCTTGTTATATGGTTTAGCATCTTGTGGATGCCCAAGAGTGGTATAGCTGGATCTTGAGGTAGCACTATTCCTAATTGTCTGAGAAAGCACCAGAATGATTCCCAAAGTAGCTGTTCAAGTCCATTCCCACCAGCAATGGAGGAGGGTTCCCCTTTCTCCACATTCTCTCCATCATATGTTCTCACTTGACTTTTTGATCTTAGCCATTCTGATGAGTATAAGGTAAAATCTCAGGGTCGTTTTGATTTGCATTTCCAGGATGACTAAGGATGTTGGGCAGAATGCAGGAAACCTTACAAAACCTTTTGGAAGAAGAGGAGCTAGAAAGTCCTGGAGGGGACAAGAACTTCACAACAACACAGCCCAAAACTTGGGTCCAGAGAAGCCTGCAGAGACCAATACTCCAACTAAGGACCATGCATGGAGAGGACCTAGACACTCTGCTCAGAGGGAGTCCATAGGCTGCTCAGTTTCCAAGTGGGGTCCTAATAAGGGGACCAGGGGCTATCTCTGATATGAACTCAGTTGCAGACCTTTAATAATTTCTCTCTGGGGGACAGACTTACCAGGTCTCATAGGAAGACAATGCAGCCAGTCCTGATGAGACTTGATATATTAGGGTCAGATAGAAGGGGAGGAGGTCCTCCCCTATCAGCTAAATAGGGAAAGGGCATAGAGGGAGAAGAGGAAGAATGGATGGGACTAGGAGGAGATGAGGGATGGACGAAAGAGGTAATACAAAGGGAATAAATTGTAAGCAATAAATTAATTAATTTAAAAAAAGAAATGTCAGACATCTTCCAAGAACTGCCTCATATCACCAAGAAGGCTGCTATATTGCCAGGGCCCGCTGGCAGCAGGACCCCCTCTTCCAGCTGGTAATTAAGGAGAAGAAAGATTCAGGGAAGAACAAGAAATTCTCAGGACCATGGAGGATGTGCTGGTGCAGGAAGCTATAAAACAGAACATGGATAACAAATTTCCAAGCTTGGGGAACAAAATTTTTGAAGAAGTATCCAATGAGTTTACAAATGATTTGGGGAAGACGATCACCATGGAACTGAAGTCTAAAGAAGAGGAAAGAACAGAACTTCTCACCAGAGTCCTTAATGGCAATGTCCTGGTATCTGCAGGTTGAGTGGTTCATCCGGACATTTGCTTAACTGACCGCACTCTGGAGTCCCTGGAGATCAGGATCTCACAGTCCATTATTGGGATTTGGGGATCCCATAGATTTAACCTATCAATATATTAAAGGTTCTGCCAACGTTAAACCCAACCAAGGAGTTTTCCCCAGTGGACTTCAGTGTGTTACCCTTTTAATTGGGGTCTGCGACATACAGACAGGCATGCCCCTGGTGGGAGTTATCAATCAGACGTCTGTGTCTCAAAATCTAACTACTCTGAGGTAGAAGGGACAGTGCTACTATGGCCTTTCTTACATGGAGACTAGTATCCGTTCCCTGAAGCTCGCCATCTCTAAACGTAACTGTGGAGAAGCCCAAACTGAAAACCCAATGAGTTCTCCAGCCCCTTTTCTGCAGCCATCAGGACAAGTAAAAAAGAGACCATGAAAGCCGCTGTGCTGTCACGTGTATGCGGAGATAAAGTCTTCCCAGGTGCTGGGGCTGGTTACAAGAGCCTCTGTGTAGTCCAGAGACTGGCCGACATTTTCATCTTCTCAAAGGACACCAGGTCCAAGTGGGAGTCCTGCGCTGCTCACGTCATTCTGAGGGCCGTGGGTGAAGGCATCATAGAAATGAAGGAGTGCTTGGGGAGAAAACCAGAAATGGGCTGATTTTTGCCACAGTTGCTGTGTCACATGGAAAATTAAGGTGCCTCTCGGGTGGATCTCTGAGCCAGCAAGGGAGGACTGATACTTTACAGGTCCAGAAATCGGCTAGACACCTTCCTGAGCCACCTCATACAAAACCTGGGACCTCTGAAGACGCAAACATAGGACTCTGACCTCAACATTTCTTAAGCCAAAGTGAACCCTCTTCTGTCATCTCTGTCTCTTGAAGATACTTTTGAAGATATTTTTTTCCATTAGTTAATAACCACCTTCCTCTTTGGAGGAGCATTTTCTCTTATGAGGTCACAATGTTAATTTCAGTAAATTAATGACACTCATGTCACAATTAAATTGGTGTATAGTTCTCATAGTGAGCACAGTGCTGTTGGTGTTACTTGCCAGCCTTCAGTAAAATACCAAGGGAGGAGCAAAATAAAAAACAAAACAAAACAGAAACACAAAACTTAATTCACTGAATGTGTGTGTAGCTATTTTCCATAGTTGATACTTTACATATGAGGTGATTGTGTATTTATGCTACACTTTTTAGATACTTCAGTTTTTCAGTCTCCTTGTAGAAAGCATCTGTAAAAAATGATGTCATATTCTATTGGCAGGAGCCTTACATATTTGCTACCTGTCACATGTTTAGTGGCACTAAGCAGTCAAATTAAATGATGAGCTTCTATGTACTGTATACTATGTGGTGCTTGTTTTATATAATTGTGAAAAGAGCTGTTAGATTATTTTTCATAAATCATGTCCATTATATCTAATGCATGGTTATAAATTTGTTTCTTGATTACACTTTTCTTGTTTCAAACACTTAGATGGAAAACGTAAATCTCATCAGATGTACTCCAGTCTGAGAATGGAAAACAACATCCAGTGCTAGTCCTGAGGTTTGCTAAGGGGAACAACACCCATAAGAGATTATGTGGAACAAAGATGTATGGATATTCTTCCACTGATTACTTTTACCACAACCATAACAGCTGGAATGAAAATAGAAAAAAAAAAAAACATTTCGGGAACTATATTCTCCTGTAAGTGACCTAATTTATTAGAACTGGCTAGTCAACAAAAGCAGTATATTATTTATTTTCCCCCTGAGCAAAATGTCACGTAAATATTTTATAAATTTCAATGTCCCCAAATGTAAGTCTATGTCCTGAGGCAAAATCATCATTATAAAATTTCCAAAAATCAAATTCAATAAATCATATTTTCTTTCCCTACCAAACTAGAATAAATAAGTGACATGAATAGCTTGATTTTCTTCCCAGTGAGTGAATTTGGAAAGTAGAGGGTTAGGGTCTGGGTGGTACAAGAAATATCCTTTACTTTTTTTTTCTGGAAGTGTAACTAGTGCTTAGCATATACCTTATCACTCCATATAAGTTCTTGTCAGCATCTGCTTCTAATTTTTTTTTATTAATTACACTTTATTCATTTTGTATCCCCCCATAAGCCCCTCCCTCCTCCCATCCCGATCCCACCCTCCCTCCCCTTTCTGCATGCATGCCACTCCCCAAGTCCACTGATAGGGGAGGTCTTCCTCTCCTTTCTGGTCCTAGTCTATCAGTTCTCATCAAAAGTGGCTGCATTGTCCTCTACTGTGGCCCGGTAAGGCTGCTTCCCTGCCAAGGGGTGGTGATCAAAGAGCAGGCTAATCACATTATGTCAGAGGCGGTCCCTCTCCCCATTACTAGGTAACCCACTTGGACACTGAACTGCCATGGGCTACATCTGTGCAGGGGTTCTAGGTTATCTCCATGAATAGTCCTTGGTTGGAGTGTGAGTCTCTGAGAAGTTCCCTGTGTTCAAATTATCTTGTTATGTTGCTCTCCTTGTGGAGACCCTGTCCTCTCCAGCTCTTACTATTTCCCACTTCTTACATAAAATTCCATTCACTCTGCCCAACAGTTGGCCATCAGGCTCAGCATCTGCTTTGATAGTCTTCAGGGCAGAGGCTTTCAGAGGCCCTCTGTGGCAGGTTCCTAGGTTGTTTCCTGCTTTCTTCTTCTAGTTTTCAGAGGCCCTCTGTAGCAGGTTCCTAGGTTGTTTCCTGTTTTCTTCTTCTTCTGATGTCCATCCATTTTGCCTTTTAGGATGGGGATTGAACATTTTAGTTAGGGTCCTCTCTTTTGCTTAGTTTTTTTAGATGTACAGATTTTAGTGGGTTTATTCTATGTTGTATGTTTATATGAGTGAGAATATACCGTGTGAGTCTTTTTGCTTCTGGGACAACTCACTCAGGATGATCCTTTCCAGGTCCCACCATTTACCTGCAAATTTCAAGATTTCCTTATTTTTCATTGCTGAGTACTATTCCATTGTATAGATGTACCACAGTTTCTGCATCCATTCTTCAGTTGAGGGCATCTGGGTTGTTTCCAGCATCTGGCTATTACAAATAAAGCTGCTACAAACATGGTTGAGCAAATGTCCTTTTTATGTACTTGAGCCTCTTTTGGATATATGCCTAGGAGTGGTATGGCTGGATCTTGGGGAAGCGCTATTCCTAGTTGTCTGAGAAGGCTCCAGATTGATTTCCAGAGTGGTTGTACAAGCTTACATTCCCACCAGCAGTGGAGAAGGGTTCCCCTTTCTCCACATCCTCTCCAGCATGTGTTGTCACTTGAGTTTTTGATCTTGGCCATTCTCATGGGTGTAAGGTGAAATCTCAGGGTTGTTTTGATTTGCATTTCCCTAATGGCTAATGAGGTTGAGCATTTCTTTAAGTGCTTCTCTGCCATTTGATATTCCTCTACAGAGAATTCTCTGTTTAGCTCTGTTCCCCATTTTTTAATTGGATTACTTGGTTTGCTGCTTTTCAGCTTCTTTAGTTCTTTATATATACTGGATGTGAGTCCTCTGTCAGATAAAGGGTTGGTGAAGATTCCCACTCTGTAGGCAGTCGCTTTGTTTTGATGACAGTGTCCTTTACTTTGCAGAAACTTTTCAGTTTCATGAGGTCCCATTTATTGATTGTTGCTCTTAGAGCCTGTGCTGTTGGTTTTCTGTTCAGGAAGTTTTCTCCTGTACCAATGAGTTCTAGGGTATTCCCCACTTTTTTTCTAGCTGATTTAATGTGTCTGGTTTTATGTTGAGGTCTTTGATCCACTTGGACTTCAGTTTTGTGCAGGTGATAAGTATGGATCTATTTTTATTTTTCTACATGTAGACATCCATGTTTTGTCCTTTAGCTTTGCACGTTTGTTGCTCTGTGTGAAAATTCTTCTTGGCATACAGTTGGACATTCAACACTCTATGACACAAAATAATCAAGGACTTAGGAGTGGAGTGAATCTTCTATTAGTCATAAAAAGTAGAGTTTGTAAGCCAAAATTTCCCTTTTTTTTTTTTTAATTTGCTATAAGGACCAAAAGCACAGAACATTGAAAATAAAGAAAGTATATAGGATAGTTGCAAAAATATGATCGTGTTCTTTTTTTGAGATATTATTCCTCTTACTGTTTAAGGTAAACATCCTATTTTGTTTTAACACAACATGCTCTTATTGTGCTTCTCTTTGTAGCTTCTAATTCATTGTGGAAAAGCAGAACTGCAGTTCCTGAAATTTGTTCTCCAACCTCCATAGAAAAACTACAATGGGAGCTCCTGAGTTCCTTTACTCTTTCTCTCTCTTTTTCTCTCTCTCTCACACACACACACCACAATAACATTTTTAAATGTTAGAAGATATCATTTGTAGCTGATTTCTTGAAAAAAAAATATTTATTCCTTTTTCCCTTCTATTTCTTGTACTCCATTTGAAAACAAAGAGAACAATTCAAAGAATCAATGAAACCAAGAGCTGGTTCTTTGAGAAAATCAAATTTACTATTTTTATCCTTTACTTTGGAGCCCCACATTGAAATATCATGTAGAACAAACTAGCTGATTTTTTTTTTTTTACTATTTGGATGTTTTTCTTTATCCTATACTCTATATCTAACCCCACATTTCACCCCCTATTACTAGATAGCATAGAAAGAAGGATAGAATGGAGGGAGAGAGAGAGAGAGAGAGAGAGAGAGAGAGAGAGATCTTAAATCTAATTTTTTTATTCTTGCTTTTTCTTTGAGCACAAGTCCAAACAAAAATAGCCAAATTTTAAATGTCACACAATATCAGCATCTGGCAAAACCATGCCTCTGCTAGAGCACAAAGCAAATCATAGTCAGATATCAGACCATCCCGCTACAATAGGCCAACAACCATCAACCCCATATTCCTCACACTTGGGATTAAAACAAAACAACAACAAAAACCCACATTTCTTTTTTTTTTTAAATCCAAAATTCCAGAATTCTCACTACACACATCTACTTTTATAAGGTCAATATTGGGTTTCTTAAGTTATATTGATATATGTGTACTTTACTAGCAATTTTATATCAGCTTTACTACTGGAATGTTTGCCTATTTAAAAACACAACTCTTCCCTCAAAGAACATGAGCAATAGTTTGTTCTGGAACCAAATATGAATGACCATGTTGAGAAAACACATACTTAAGATATCCCAGAATCTGTGCTGTGATGTAGAGAAAGTTTCATCTACTTTATAGTAATTCAGCAGAAAATGATAAATCAAGATACATTTCAGGCACACATGTGGAAGCTCCGGAGAGGCAGGGAACCACAAGGCATAGAAATCTCAACAGTGGACCTCAGCTACTAAGTGATGACATTCATAGTGGGAAGTTAGTGGTCTGCTAACCGAACACATCCCCAGAGATATTTATTTGCTGTTTATTGGATACTAGTTCTTACATGCAGATGAACAAAAAAATGGCTACTTAGGGGGTAGCAATAGCCCAGGAAAATTTGGAGTTTGGCTGTGGACCTACAGCAGTCCAGTCTCATGCAGTTCACTCAATTTGCCTTGCAAAATTCTCAGCTGGAAGGTGAAGGATTTGTTTGTTTGCTTGCTTGCTTATTGTTTGGGACTTTCATTCACAGTTT
This sequence comes from Psammomys obesus, assembly GCF_907164565.1. Taxonomy (NCBI): domain Eukaryota; kingdom Metazoa; phylum Chordata; class Mammalia; order Rodentia; family Muridae; genus Psammomys; species Psammomys obesus. The sequence continues at coordinate 659,892 of NW_026585987.1, forward strand.
TAATAAGCTCCCAGACATGTTTTCAGGTATTAAATATTCAAATAGTTATAATACATTTATTATTCAATACCATTCAAAATTCTTTGACTATCAATATATTCGAGATGTATATATACTGCTAAGCAATCAGATATTGAAAGACTTGAGTAGTACTTTCTTTCTGAACTAATGTCATCGGAATCTAACTACAAAAGTTGGAACATGTTTTCAAGACACTTCCAGAACTTCCAAGACTCTAATGAAACTTCTGTACTAAGAGACTGATTTAACATTAATATGACTTTTGACAGCAAAGGTCATATAGGAGCAATATGTACTTGTAAATGTTGTTTCTATTTACTCAGATGAGGAGATAGGATGAGAGCTATACCCAAGCTGTACTAATACATGGCATGTGCTGAGCCAAGAGCATTTCTATCTAACTATTCCTAGGCATTGGCCTGGAAGCTTCTAACCTCCATATAATTTAATCTTCTGCATGCCTTGAAAGCTTCAGCTTCTAGCCTCGATCTGCTAGCCCAGGCTGAGAATGTTTTCAGCCTTCAAAGACTACTGTTGAATAAACTCACCCTTTCCAGTTCTTTCTGAACTCTGGATGGCTGGTTCAACTCAGCTGTTCTAGTCTAAACCACTCTCTAAGCTGACTGATTCAAACAGGCCTCTCTTGGCTTCTGACTGAATTGCTCTCCTTGGAAAAAACTATTTTTGAAATCCATGAACTGTCCCAAACTGCCTGCACTAAACTAAATCTTAATGCACAAACTTTACAGTGTTCCTGTACTATGTACTGTATTGCGTCTTCACTGCTCTTAAGTAGCTTCTGTTTCCTGTTTGTTCTCCTAAGACTTGGGCATATCCTAGCTCTGACTCTGTCAAACCTTTTGCTGATTAGTCACTTTGTCCCTTCATTAGATGTCATTGTTTGGAATTAGTAATGTGTACTAAAGGTGTATCTTGTCTATTTTCCAGCCAGATCACACAGATCTAGGTCTTTGGATGTGATCCCTTGCCAGAGTAGCCATGTTGCTTGATTAACTTTTTTTAACATTTTCCTTCTGTCTGTTTAAGCTATAAAATAATGTATGCAGTTTAATTACTACAAGAACACAGTCATCAATCCCATAAACATAACAGTTTAAATATCTTTAAGAGGCTTTATTGATGCAATGATTCTTCATTCCTCATATGTCCTTCAGCAAATGCACATTTCAGTATTTTCTCAGGCAATTTGTTGAACTGTCCCCATGCAGGTGGATCAGTTTTCTGTATCATCTATATTGCTGTCTTTATGTCTTTATATGTCTATTCCTTTTTTAAGTCATGGCATTTATGTAGAAGATTTATTTACTCAGATTGGATCTTTATCAAATTTGATTGGACCCATAGTCTTTCATCACTTGTGGAAATACAGACAAAACCTCTTTTCCAACTTAACACATTCCCTGACTTCCATTCTGATATATAACCTCTTTAAAATACACAGGTTGATATAAATCAGCATTTTTTTCTCTCTACAATCCATTTTCTTTCTTCTAATCTTATTCCTCCTTTCTGTTGCTCATGATACAATAAGATATTTATAACTCCACACATATCAAGACATAGCATTTTTTTTTTTTTACCAATTAAACAAGATACTTTGAAACTTACATTCCATGTATGGCTCCACACAGCTTCTTACACAATAAAACATGGAAAAAAAAAACAAGCAATAATAAATAAGATTTCAATAGACAGGGTTAGTTAAAATATTTAACTATTTTCTTTTTTTTAATTTTAATTTTTATTTTTTTATTAATTATACTTTATTCATTTTGTATCCCCCCATAAGCCCCTCCCTCCTCCCCTCCCTATCCTACCCTCCCTCCCCTTTCTGCATGCATGCCACTCCCCAAGTCCACTGATAGGGGAGGTTCTCCTCTTCTTTCTGATCTTAGTCTATCAGTTCTCATCAAAAGTGGCTGCATTGTCCTCTACTGTGGCCTGGTAAGGCTGCTCCCCCCTGAGGGGGAAGTGATCAATGAGCAGGCCAATCAGATTATGTCAGAGGCAGTCCCTCTTCCCATTACTATGTAACCCACTTGGACACTGAACTGCCATGGGCTACACCAGTGCAGGGGTTCCAGGTCATCTCCATGAATAGTCCTTGGTTGGAGTATGAGTCTCTGGGAAGTTCCCTGTGTTCAAATTATCTTGTTCTGTTGCTCTCCTTGTGGAGTTCCCAACCCCTCCAGCTCTTACTAATTCCCACTTCTTACATAAAATTCCATTCACTCTGCCCATCAGTTGGCCATCAGGCTCAGCATCTGCTTTGACAGTCTATACTGCAGAAGCTTTCAGAGGCCCTCTGTGGCAGGTTTCAAGGTTGTTTCCTGTTTT